>NC_137101.1:23562661-24162661 GCF_949357685.1 Gobio gobio | reverse complement strand
AGGAACTGGACAAAAGAAGATGAGGATGTTTTGCTGGATAGGTTAGAGAAGAAAGACTGGGATATTTTTGGATATTTAAGAAACCTAATCACCCCACAGAGAGCAACATGCAGCTAAACATCTGCTGAACAAAGAGGTTGAGGTGGATTTGTGGAACACCAGGGAGAACGAGGAGGTGGTGAAGTCTAATATTTCCCCCTAACAGACATATTTACACCTGCACAGTCCAACCACAGTCGTAACCCGAGACGTTCCCCTTCGAGGGAACTCGCACTGCGTCGTTGAGTGACGACACTTTGGGAACGTTAATACCCACTAGGCCACACCGATATCACCCCACGTCCTAGTGTGAAGCTGGAACCCAGGCACACTTAGGACGCAAGCACTCTAGCACCAGGTGTCACTGGGAGATGCAGACTATAAAATCTTATGAAGGTGTGCGGGGTGGCCCACCCGGCCGCCTCGCAAACCTCTTGAAGCGAGACGCCAGAAAGGAGGGCCACCGAGGAGGCCATGCTCCTGGTGGAATGCGCCCTCACGGCCATGGGTGAAGGCAAATTGTGCACCCTATAAGCCGCGGCTATAGCCTGGACAATCCAATTACTGATCGTCTGAGTCGATGCAGGCAGCCCTTTCTTGGGTGAGCCAAAGCACACCAACAATTGGTCTGACCTTCTCCACTGGGAAGACTTCTCCAAATAAATACTTAAGGCTCTGACAGGGCAGAGCAGGTGAAGTCTCCCCTCTTCTGCCGTCAGGTGGGGAGGGGGATGGAAAGCCTGAAGAACCAGAGACCGTGCTCCCTGAGATGGAACCTTGGGTATATAGCCCGGTCTAGAGTGTAAGATGGCCCTAACTCGGCCAGGGGCAAACTCCAGGCAAGTCGGCGTGACCGCCAAGGCCTGGAGATCTCCCACTCTCCTGAGAGAGGTAATGGCGAGGAGAAAGGCCACCTTAAGGGTCAGGTTCTTCGGCTCAGCCTACTCCAGTGGCTCAAAGGGGGCCTCAGCCAACCCTTCAAGTACCACCGCCAGGTCCCAGGTTGGGACTCTTGAGCGAGCCGCAGGCCTCATCCTCCGAGCCCCACGGAGGAACTTTACAACCAGGTGGTGCTTCCCCAAGGGTCCATCACCTAGAGGTGCGTGGAAAGCCCCAAGGGCAGCCACGTACACCTTCAGGGTAGACGGGGTAAGACCAAAGGAGAAGCGATTTTGGAGCTAACGGAGCTGGATGCCTGAGAGAAAACCACAGTGGACACTGGGACGAATCTCTCGCACATGGCCTCCACCGCCTCTGGATGGAGTCGCCAGTCCCCGGGCCTCAGCCCCTGCCTCGACAGGACGTCTGCTCCCTGGTTCTGGTCCCCAGGGACGTACATCGCTCTGAGAGATGACAGTTTCCCCTGGGACCACAGGAGGATTTGATGCGCCAGTCTGCGAAGAGGGCGTGACCTCAAACCCCCCTGGTGATTGAGATATGCAACAACCGAGGTGTTGTCTGAGCGTATCAGGACATGGTGGCCGCGGAGGTCCGGGAAAAAGCTCCTCAGAGCTTTGTAGACCGCCAGCATCTCCAGGCAGTTGATGTGCCCTGAAGAATGCCGGGTCTCCCACAGATCTCTCGCAAAGCGGCTGCCATGACCACGCCCCAGCCAGTGAGGGAAGCATCTGTTGAAACGGCTCTCCGGCAACATGATGCTCCCAGCACTGGTCCTTGGGACAGGAACCAAGGTTTCCACCATATGACGAGGGAACGAAGGCATTTGCGCTTAACCCTGATCATACGAAACGGATTTCCCCTCGGAGAAAACCCCTTGGCCCTCAGCCACCACTGTAGGGGTCTCATGTGCAGCAGTTCAAAAGGTATCACCTTGTACGCTGCTGCCATGAGCCCCAGCAGTCTCTGAAACTGCTTCACAGTGAGGCTGCGGCCTGGCTTCACTCTGGAGACCAACGCCAGTATGGACTCCACGCACGTGGGGGACATTTGTGCCCGCATCGACGTGGAGTCCTATGCAACCCCCAGGAACGTGTTCCGCTGGGAGGGCGTCAACACGCTCTTCTTCGTGTTGAGTCTCAGCCCCAAGCACATGATGTGGGCCAGAACGACACCTCGTTGCCGAACCGCCATCTCTGCGCGGGGAGAGTGCCAGGCCGAAGGGAAGAACCCGATATTGGTACGCTTCGCCCCCGAAAGCAAACCTCAGGAACTTCCTGTGACATGGAAGGATGGAAATATGGAAGTATGCGTCCTTTAGATCTATCGTGACGAACCAGTCCTCGGACTGGATCTGATTCACGATGGCTGGAATTGTGAGCATCTTGAACCTGAATCTCCTCAGAGACCGATTCAAGAGCCTGAGATCTATTATCGGACGCAACCCACCATCCTTCTTGGGAACTATGAAGCACCGTTTGTAGAACCCGGACTCCCTGTCTGCCAGAGGGACCCGTTCTATGGCCTCCTTGGCTAACAGGGCTTGTACTTCTTGTTCCATAACCCGAACCTGCTCTGGGCCGACCACAGTCCGGACCACCCCGTTGAACTTCGGGGGAGGAGAACCGAACTGAAGCCTGTAACCCAGCTCTACAGTCTGCAGGACCCACGTAGACACACTCGGAAGGCATGACCATGCGGCGAGATAATCTACTAAGGGAACCAGCCTCTCAAGGCTGGCCTCGGGTGTCAACCGAGACTCGTTCCCGACCCCCTGAAGTGGCTAACCGGCAGGGACCAGTCGAGAACGATTTTCGGTGGGCGCACACGTTCGCTGCCCAGTCGCAAATCCTATTGGAGGCGACAAAGGCGGCGTGCGTTCGCGGGAAATCAGTGAGGCCCGAAGCGTCTTTGACGGCGGGAACACAGCACTGATTTCCCGAGAGCTCCTGGGGGAAAACGACCTCGGTCACTCCTACCCGGGAGAGGGGGCTGGCCAGCAGGGGCCTCATCTAAGGGAGCAGCTTGACAGGGCCGCAACACTAGGGCGGACACTGTGCTTAGCAATCGCCTGAAACTGATGTGTCACTTACTAGCAGACCCGAACCTACGCGCTGCCTTTTTTTTTTTTTTTTTCGGCAACGCGAGATTGAATCTTGCACTAGGAAATGGCGAGCCTCGATACGGACCCCGTCTAATTCCTCAGAATCAGACAGCTCACGCATCGGGTCCTCCACCCCGGGGGAAGAAGCCGCAGCGCGGGCTTCCCCACGAGGAAGGAGAACAATGGAACTGTCAACAGGGAAGGAGAAGATGCCTCAGCACTCTCAAGTTCCCCTGACAGAGCCATCTGTGAGTCCCATGATTGATCAACCATGCTGCCTTTTTTTTTTTTTTTTTGACAGACACGGGACCAGCCACGGAGTTCGCGAGCCCTGAGAAATGCTTGTGAACAACGTTGGTAGACAAACAACATCAAATACGACTGACAAAACACAGAGCGCTCCGCTGAAGAGCAAAAGCTGGTGTGTGTATGCATCAGCGTCCCTTATGTATCTTCCGGGTATGCCGGATCTACTACGTCATGATGCACCACCAATCAGATTGGCTTGATTTCATTCATACTTCAGATGCGTAACGCTGTGGGCGTTCCCAAAGTGTCTTCACTCGACGACGCAGTGCGAGTTCCCTCGAAGGGGAACACGATGATGGAAAATACAATGCACTGATCAGGCATCACATTATGATCTAATATTGTGTTGGTCCCCCTTTTGCTGACAAAAACATCCCTGACCCATCGAGGCATGGACTAAAGGTTTCCCAGCAGAACATTGCCCAAAGCATCACACTGCCTCCGCCAGCTTGCTTTCTTCCCATAGTGCATCCTGGTGCCATGTGTTCCCCAGGTAAGTGACGCACCCCGCAATCCACGTGATGTAAAAGAAAACGTGATTCATCAGACCAGGCCAACTTCTTCCATTGCTCCGTGGTCCATTTCTGATGCCCACTGTTGTCGTTTTCGGGACAGATGCCCTGTGTATTCTGACACCTTTCTATCAGAACCAGCATTAACTTCTTGAGCAATTTAGGCTACAGTAGCTCGTCTGATTTATCGGACCACACGGGCCAGCCTTCGCTACCCATGTGCATCAATGAGTCTTGGCCGCCCATAACCCTGTCACTGGCTCACCACTGTTCCTTCCTTGGACCACTTTTGATCGATACTGACCACTGCAGACCAGGAACACCCCACAAGAGCTGCAGTTTTGGAGATGCTCTGACCCAGTCATCTGGCCATCACAATTTGTCCCTTGTCAAACTCACTCAAATCCTTACACTTGCTCATTTTTCATGCTTCTAACACATCAACTTTGAGAACAAAATGTTCACTTGCTGCCTGATATATTCCACCCACTAACAGGTGCCGTGATGAAGAGATAATCAGTGTTATTCAAGTCACCTGTCATAAAGTTATGCCTGATCGGTGTATATAGTCTTTAATAAACTGATGATAAACACTAACCAAACATACCACGTTACAGTACGCAGGAGGAGGAGGATGTGGAGAAGGCGAAAGACAGAAAACCGCTGAAGCTGATGGTGGGAGAAACCAACGCGGCCGTGATAGTGAGAGGAGCAAGGAGGAGCCAGGCAGGGTCCCAGTACACAGCCAGGACAATGGCCCATGGCAGAGTCGAGGGAAGGAGAAGCCATGGTAGAGATTTGGCTGTCGATCCCAGGGGAACGATGGACAGAGACAGAGCCGATGGAGGTGGAGCCCAGGGGGCAGACGGAAAGCAGATGGGACTGGGCAACACCCATGGTCCTGGAGGTCGAGGCCAACCAGAAAATTAGGGAAATTACCTCCCTCACCTCAAAATAATTATCAGAGGCCAGGCCAGGCAGGGGTGTGGGCGGCGCTTCCTTCCATGCCCTCATACTCCACAAGCAACCACACATGGACGGACAATGTAGCTGGCTCACACACCTGATCAGACTCACAGTGGAGCTCGGGCTCTGGGGTTATGGTTGGCGCGGTCCTCCTTTCAGGAATCTGGCTCGTGCATTGCAGAAGACTCAAGCCTTCTGTCTGTAATGGGCTCTGGCATCATTTCCATACAGCAGTGTGATTGCTGGCTGGGCTCTGGATTTGGAGCGGTGCTGGTGACGTACTCCACAGCTGAATAGATGGTGAATGGTGATCAGCCGTTCACCAGCACCCACTCCACAAATGCTGCAAAATCCCCCTGAGGACCATTACCAGGCAGGCGTGCCTTTAAGCACTCGTTCAGGCTGGTCCTGAAAAACACACACAGTGAGCAGTTGGGAAAGTTCTTAAGGCACGGCAGATCTAAAAGATCCTTGGTGTGGTCCTCAAGGCTTAGTTTCTCCTGCTCTAGGCAGAGCAGTTGGAAAGCTGGTAAATCCATAGTGAAGGTAGTTATATATTCCCTTCAAATATCACTGAAGTATATAACTTGAGCAATAAGTTTTACGAAAAAGGTTTTAAGAAGTTTTATAACACCAACCTCACGTAGACCTACACATACCTGCACAATATAAGAGTCTATAAGGCTCAGATACACCTGGGGAGTGTAAAATAATTCACAGGTGTAACTGCATGCATCCAACACAGTCAAACCTCTATTGAGAACTGTAATTTGTGCCTTCAAGTGATAATACGTTTTTTAATATTCTCTATGACATCACCTCAGCACAAAATATGTGCTGTGAAAATCCAAACAGGTAAGATACGAGTGCAAAGGTGTTAATGAAGGAACACTTCAGCTCCAGACTTTTTACACTTGTGAAAATAAGCACAGGATCTGCAAACTATCTTGGACGTGCCAAATGTGCCATCAACGTCCTTTGATGATTTCAGATAAGGTGTTGATGTACAGCGTCACCATTTCACTAAACTTAAACTTCACTTCTCTCTTCACACTTATGGCCCCTTTCTAATGACTTATTCAATCTTACTAACTTATTACTGAGGTTTATAACGGAGAGGAAAACTGTGGGCTATAAGCTAACTACTAATATACTAACAAGCTGATGAAAACAATCAGATTAGCTGTAGCTGTAAGCTTTTTTGAAAATTTCAAAAAATTATTCAGCATTAAAACCAAATTACAAGATCTATACAAAACCCCAACTTTGTAAAAACAAGTGAAAAATGTTTAGTTATCTATAATGTTTAGATAATGTTTAGTTAATATACTACACTGTAAATGCATTACAATAAACATGTTTTTCATTATTTTTACAAACTGAAGGATGAGTCAAAATGAATTACTGTGTTTATAAATAACAGACCAAATATATTGTCAATGCAGCTGCCAATATATTTAAACAAAAAGAAATTCCTTTAATGCAAGTTTGAAAGAAGAAGTGGATTAGCATATCAGTGGCTCTGTGCTAGCTGGATTATGGAGCTGCTTCAAGAGAATATCAAAGTGTATCTTAAAAGCCAGCACATATGTTTTGACTATACAACAGTGTGGAAGAAATGTCTTTTTTATGTGGAGTTTGGACATCTCTATGAACTTTAATGAGATGGAAGTGGACATGAAACACACAGAAGGAGTGTGATACATTCAAACTGACCTTCTCTGTTTTCCTTTTGTTGCTGCCAATGTTTCTGTCAGCACGTTTTGCTAGGCTGGCTTAAAGCCTCAAGTGAGGTGTTACACTGCATTTACAAAGGTGCCAAATCCCCCTGCATTCTGGCAGGTTGTCTAGTACTCAGCTGAAAACCCGCCTGAGGGGCAATACAGGAAGGAGTCGCCCCCTACTCGCAACACAGCTTTGCTATTGATTCCCGGAGCAGCTCTGCTTCTGAACGCCTCTGCAGAAGACCGCAGCGCTCAGAAAACATGTTCATGTAGGAGGAGACGCTCAAAGGAAGGTGGCTTTGTCTGCTCTGAACAAATGAACTCAGGAAAGAGGCGGACAAACAGATTTCTACCTGTATGTTTCATATTTAAGACATCAGATGGCTTGTTATGGGGAGCTAGCCTAGCCGTGCAAAATGCCTTTGATTGTGAAGATGGCTGAGGAGGAGGATGACAGAATTGATGCTTTAATCTCACTACAATTATTATTATCTCCTATTTCTTACTAATAGATTAAACTTTTAGTCAAAAAGCAAAAATAATAAAATATCAAATAGATTACATGCCAATAGCTCCTTTGAAATTTGTATTGTTCCTGTGAAGTTATTTATTATCACTATCTAAAATGGCAATACTGCTCAACAACCCTCACTACACACACACACACACACACACACACACACTCAAACTGACACTTCAGCATTAAAATTCAATTCTTGAGTCAATTCTTGTGCTGCTAACAGTGTCTGATCCAAAACAAAAGGAGGATTTCTAAAACGGATCAGAGGCAGTATTGAATTATTCATCTCACTCTAACAAAGAATTAAACTAATCTATCTGCCAGTGACACACGCAGTATTCTGTGACGACCCAGACTGGTGCCAAACAGCATGTGGCAGTGACGGGTTAGCATAAATCGCTAATAATAAATGAAATGCTCAATTACTAGCAGCTTGGTAGCTTGTGTGTGTGAATATGATGTGAGATCTAATTCATACAAACAGTGTTGTGTCTTTCCTGTCCTGCTGAAAACCATCTGAAATAGTATGCTGGTCTTAGCTGACTGGCCAATGAAAAACCATCAAACCATTTTAGGCTGGTTTAAGCGGTTTCTTTTAGTAGGAGTGATAAAGGCTGACAAGATGTTCTAAGCAGTAAACTGTTCACATCCCTTGGATAAGTGAAGCAATCCTCTGGGTTTTCATGCTGTTGTCGGGCACTAGGCAAGTCTTTATCTGTCTAGCTCTGCTTATAATCTCTTGTCTATTCTTCTGTATTTCATCCAATATCTTAAAGTTTAATCCCATTTTAATCAAAATGGGTTCTTCTTCTCTTCATCAGCAGAACAAGTGTAGGATCTTTTTCTGTCTTAGCTTGATCTGATCAAAGGAAACTACCAGAGCATTACTGTGTGGGATTTTTACACTATTCAGCATTGCAGTGTTCAGCAAACATACAGGCCTCTGCGAATTATGGTGGATTTTCTGCACTGATGTATGAGCTCATGGAGAATCAAAAAGAGGTCAGTTGACTGACAGCGTTTCATTTTCATGCAACAACCTGTCGCATACCTTTTGTTGAACAGCTCAGGATTCTGGATCTTGGCCTCTGTGTCATAGACAAAGTGCTCTTGGGAGATGGTAACACTGTTGTCAAGACTGTCGTTCTTGCTGATGGTGACGACAGGGTAGCCCATCTGCAGGGTCCAGCGGTCCATGACCTGCGTGATGTTGATGTCCTTTCCCTCCCTATGCATGGCCTGCAACACAAAATATCTTATATCAAGCATTGTAGGTCATCTAATGGCTAGTAGGAGGTGCAAATAGATTGTGTTTGATAGTGTCAGTTGAGTGGAAGTGAGTTGTGTTGGTGGGCATTAGGGTTAAGGGACCACCTAATGAAACATATTTATAAATTCATTCAGATTTGATGTCTTCAATGGGTTCTTATGCACGTATTAGGACTGATTCATGTCTTGCAAAACTAAAACGGATGTAACTTTTAATTAAAAACTCTCAATGAATAGAAAGGTGATTAAAATTCACTGTTCTTTTACACTGCACACGGAGGAACATCACAAGGCAATTTCCAGCTATCTAACCTCTCTATACAAGAGAGATGCTTATAATGGAGCAGAATTAGATTTATATGTCTGATTTCTTCAGAGGAAGCTTCTCCTCCTATTTTATAGAAGTAAAACATAAAATTGGATCTCAGGGCTCATTAATTAGGAAAGCTCGTAATGTGACTAAGTTTCGTCCCTCTGGGAAATACTCTGCTTATTCTTTGAAAATGCTGCTATAAATGGCTCAGCATAGAGGACAACTGGCAAGCTTCTGTATGAATTGGTACTATGGCAGTTTTTTGTATGAATTGGCTGTGATCAGACCAGGCCAAGTGGAACCAGTTGCCGTGTTGGTGCTGTGACCTGAATGGGAGCGAGGTTTAGAGGGGTGAGTGTAAAGGAGGCCTGTGTAGGTAAGCCTCACTGCCCTGCCCTGCCCTGAAGAGGTGTGTTAGAGGCGGCTGTCTTTAACGTCCTTGTAAGCATGCCTGTGTCATATTCCGGATGATGCGGTGCGGGGGGGTTGGGGGTTGGATGTAACGGAGACCAGATAGTAAGAGCTATGCCGGTAAACCTCACTCCCTTGACCTAGCAGAGGTGCACTAATTACTGATGGTAAGGCTGCCGGCTTCAGCATTGTTAGCCTTGTTAACTTGCCCACCTCCTGTGCTCGCTATTGCTGATTTGAGCCCCACTCTGAGCGGGCCGAGCAGAACCGTTTGCAAGTCAAACTCTATTGGATTGAATCAAGTTGGGTCTCCCGTGTGCTCTAAATAGAGTATTTGCGTATCACTTCCAATGTAAAGTCAGTGTTTTGACGTTTTATTTCAGTCCTTATGCAGCTGTATGTGTCCACAGTAGACAGTGAGGCAACTTGCTAGGTTTTGGATCAGAGCGGTTGTTATTGGCTCTACAGATATTTCCAATAATTTCCATTCACGGCACCCTTAAGAGGTGCAGCATTTCATATTTACTGGAGCCAATCAGTAATTTTGTATGAAATTGGTTGTAAACAGGTGTAGAGCTACAGTGTTTCTGCAGCAGTACAGAGTCAGTGTGTTGTGGAGACCCGTGGGATGAAAGAGAAATGTGGCAGCAGAAACAAAGTGCTCTGTCAGGCTTTCTGGCATTCTGAGATTTTAACTTGACTAGATCAGTCGAGCATGTGAACTTCCCTTCTCAAGTATACAGTATAACGACCCTGCTTACAGCAATTGATTATGACCATTGTGAGTATTAAAATATGAGATTAACTAAGTTTGTATGAGATG
The DNA here is from genome assembly GCF_949357685.1 of Gobio gobio. NCBI lineage: Eukaryota > Metazoa > Chordata > Actinopteri > Cypriniformes > Gobionidae > Gobio > Gobio gobio. The sequence goes on along the minus strand of NC_137101.1, from coordinate 24,152,774 downwards.
TCTTTCATTGATTCATGTCTAGGATATTATGTAGAAAATGTTAAGTGAAACCGGACAACTTTTCACATCTGTCAATGACTCACAGTTTGTTTACCATGTGAATACAGAAGAAGAGGCTCTGCAGAGGCTGATGACAGCAAATTATGTTCCTACATTATGAATCATTTTCTGTAGGACGCTTTCAGGAAGCTACTGTAACTTCGCCCTAGTGGAAATAATTAAAGGAAGTAAAGGCCTGTCCGGCGATGGGTCGTGAGCTTGACAAAGGGCTTTGTGGGCGCTAAGCACTGCCAGATTATTGCAGCAAATTGGATTTCATGAATAGCTAATGAACACAGCGCATATCAGTATTCATTAGATGATGGGCTGTCACAGACTGTTAATGTAGCTAAAATCGCCAGTGCCTCACAAACACGGTCACTGAGAGGATACATGGGTCCAGGTTCAGCCCTTTCACATGAATTCACCTTTAAATTCGTCCTGTTCGGAAAGAGAAAATGAAGCGGGCACCCATCAGCCGGCATTTAGGAGAGTGATGTGAATGACAAAACGCTTCACATGACGCTGATAGCTGCTAAATGTCCTGCTGTTCCATTACAAACTATAATAACTTTGAGATTACGCTTGAAAGTAATCTCATTAAAGTCATGACACTTTGTGCGCTGAGAGGACTTGCTGAGAGTCGTCTGAATTTAAAAGAGCATCTCTGTGCTGACGACTTGAACCCAACGCTCAACTTCACTGTGATTATGGATGTTGGCTGCGACGTTTCCAAACAATGGCCAGCAGTTCCTCTCGCTATTACTCAGTGTCTTAAACTTTTTTATGTCCTCATGTCCTCTTAAAAAGCTGAAATCTTACATATTAGATAGTTAAGGTTTTACATTGTCTGTATTATTTACAACTGCACTGCATAGGTGTGTTAGCATATTAGCGTCATCTAGCATCACACATACAGCCTTAATTTATATTGTTATCTTAGAAATTACAACTGAATTTGTGTTTCATCAATTAGATGTGGGATATCCTTACTTGATACCTCCGTCCATGAAGGCATATGGAAATGGCATATAAAGAAACAAAAAGGCAATACTAGCACTTGTTTTGTATGTGTGCAATTAAAATAATAATAATAATAATAATAATAATAATAATAATAATAATAATAATAATAATAATAATAATAATAATAATAATAATAATAATAATAATAATAATAATTTAAAATGTTTTGTTAAACAGGTGTTATTGTCGTTTAAATGTAGGAGCTCGCGTTAGCATTAGTATTGCAGCTTTAGTTGTCCCGGTCACTAAACTAAAGGAATTATGGGAAATTAAGTCCGACAGTAACTATATGGTTACCAAAACTGTACTAGAAAAGATGGAGAAATTGAAGCGAATCACAGGAAACATACCTGAGAGTGTTTGTCAGGAGGGGGACAGTCATACCATACCCAATAAAAACTGTATTTTTGAGGCCCAAGTGACACACCTAAATAGGTCAACTTTCCTTCAACAGAAGATCATTTTTTAGATGTTCTTGGGTTATTCTTAGCTATACCTGAGTTAAAGGGCAGATGCTCATGTTTAATCTGAGAGACTCATCAGGCTTGTCAGCAATTATGTGACACTTCACTAATCGGGGCTGATAAGATTCATGTAATTTATAAGTTAATTAAAACCACCAGAATCAGCAGAGGCAAGACTTCATAATCAGTATCTGTGAACATTTGCATTTAGCAGGTTACAGCGATCAGATTTCTGGATCAATACATGACCTTCCCCTGTAAAAAACGGTTTCATATTAAGTGAAACCTCAAGTGTAAAAGCAAGACAATCAAACACAACCTAACAGACACAAGTCTGTGCATCAAACTCCTTCTCATGCTGCATTTTCATACAACCCTTATTTGTTGATGTGAGTAGGTGGTGTATTGGCATGAATTTGTGCACCGCTGATGATGTGCAGTTATATAATGGCCTCTGACCTACAGCGCATGAATCTCTGAGCACCTGCCTGCAGGAGACGCACTGGGTGAATTTAAGTAGGTTGAACACACACAATTTCACTCATCAGCTCGCCGCTCACTGCTTCTCGCTTGTGGATGGAGGTCTCACACCCAGGAGATGCTTAAGATCTTACCTCTGAGAATTTGTTCCACAAGTCATCTCTCGCCGCGTTCCCATACATGTGCGTCATCAAGTAATCCTGCAAACAGACAGAGACGAAGATCAATATTGGAAGAGAAATAAATTGGACTTGGACAGGAACGGTGAACTTGGGAAACCAAATAAGCCCAAACAATAACATTACTAATCCGCTCAATTCAAGCTGAACATATGCAAATTAGCAGCAGATGTTTGGGTGTGATTGGCTGTCAGTTCAAGGAGGACCATAAGGAGGCCAATTAGAGGCTGATTATGTTGTTCAAGTCGATTCTGCATCAGTGTGTCACAGAATGAGTAACATACAAATCAGCAACACGATTTTACATGAGTTTCCTTCAAGACATAAAAGATGGTCAAATTATCCATTAAAATAAACACCCTGGGTTTCGGGGGAAAAGGGGGTGGGGGTGGGGGGTTATTCATTAATTCAGTAATTAAAAACTTAAATACTCTCACAACGAAGTACTTTGACAATGATAATCATATTCACACACCATACTGCAGTTGTATTTACATGATACCCATCACCACTTGCTATTACCTAAATGTAGTATTTTAAGTGAACAGTTATAAATAAGTAATAAGTAAAAAGTGAAGCATGCGAAGAAAGGAAATACCTCACCATGAGTCAGCAAAGTAAATACAAGGCTTCAACATCAAACACAGACAAATGTGCGAAATGTATATGATGTCTGAAATGTTGTGTATTATTGAAGGTAAGACAATGGTGGGCATTCATTTCACTGCTAAAAGACTTTAATCTGTTATACAGAGGCAGCGCTTGTGCCAAACACTACATTATCAGTGTGTCTGTTCTGCCCTGCAGTCTCAGTCATACAGGTGGTGGGCGGCATGAAGAAGGAGTCTGATCCTGGAGAGCACATTTACATTCGTCTGATAAGAACATCAGGTGGGAAGCCTTTTCCCTGCTGTATGAGATTCATCGATAACTCTTGAGTGACCGTGAGCGATAAACCCATCAACTGTAATCCTCTTAAGTTGTTAGAGTCAAGAGTATATGCTGACATAAACAGCATGTTCTCTGTTAATTCTGGGGCTTGTGACATGCAATGGACTGGTTTCTAACTTCCTTTATACTGTGTTTTAAAGGGACAATTCTCTAATGTTTTCCATTCTGTGGAAAGCCATCTTCTGAACTCTATTAGAGAGTTTTGTGTGATGAAAGGTCCAAAACAAGTCAAATTTTTCACAGTTAAATACCTGTCACAGACTGATGAAGACTGAAGACAAGATATAAAGACATAACAGGTTTTATTAAACGGGGACAGTAGGGAGCGCAACAGTGTGTATAAGACATACAACAACCGACAGTGAACTGAGAAGAAAATGGAACTCAAACAAGATAATTAATTAAACACAGCTGAACTCAACAAACTCATAAAAACAGTGACCATGGCAACAAAAACAGGAATTCAAACAAAGGAAAACAGGAACTGAGGAAATACAAACTAAAATTCCATGAACTGAGCTTAACTGAACATAATGGTGACAATGTCAGCACTCAATACCATTAAATGCACTCAATGCTTTGGGCTTTTGAGTGTATTGTGATGCACCATTGAATTTGCAAAAGCTTCAATGAGATTTTAAGTGAATTATCAAAGACTAAGAATATGAATTTGAAATGACATGAGCGTGAGCAGATGATGGCAGAGTTTGTATTTTAGGGTGAACTATTCCTCTAATAAGGCAATTATTTTAGCCTTTGCTTCATGAATCAAATCAAAAGGGGCACTTGTTGAAACGTGGACAGGCTTCATGCTGAGAGGTTTGAGCAAATTGCATTGGGATCCTGAAAGCGTGACCTAGTCCAGCTGGCCTCCATCTCTCTACATGCTCTGCTGAGCTCTCAGAGAGTCTGGGATTTGAGTCTGGAGCAGAACCAGATTCATGTTACCATCCTGATGAATCTGTTTTAAACAATGCAATTACTCTTTCTGTCTCTCCTCCATCAGTAGAGTTATTGCCCTGAATCGAAGTGACCATGTGGCCCAATCTGATATGATAGGGCTGTGACAGTGTGTTGTCTTTATTTTGACACTGATGTGTTCTGCTGACGGCCACAGCAAGAGGAAAGAGGAGTAAACATAAATCCAGTTGTCACAGTCAGTCAGTCAGATCAATCAAATATCTCTAATAAATTATATAAAAGACAGTTTTAATCTATTGATTTAAAAGGATAAAATACATGAAAAACGTCTCAGTTATGACTTTAACCCTTGTTCCTTGAGAAGGCGAACCCGTGCGGAACAACACTTTGGGAACGACACTTCCCAAAGAAGTGTCTGAAGCATGAATTAAATCTATTCCAATCCTGATTGGTGCTGCGTCATGACCAGTGATGGGAATAACGGCGTTACAGATAAACGGCGTTACTAACGGAATTATTTTTTTCAGTAACGAGTAATCAAACAAATTACTGTTTCTCCCGTTACAACGCCGTTAGCGTTACTGAGGGAAAAAAATGCGGCGTTAGTCGCGTTATTATAATTGAGCTCACTGAAGCGCTTTTCATCCGAACAGGCTCTCTGTCAGTCGGGCCTGCAACGTGTGTGTGTGTGTGTATATGCGCGCGCACCAGCCATGCGTGTTGGGGGTGGGTGCGGTGGTACTTTTTTTTTACGGTCTATGGGTGGTACACATAACTGATGATGATTGGTGGGTGGGAGACTAGGTTGAAGTTGATAGGTTGAGTTCACACCTATTTTTTTCACGGTCTATGGTACACACACACACACACACACACCTATGACGCACACGCATATGCACATTCAGAGATGGTCCAACGACTTCAAAGTAGCTTTCACAAACTGGAAGTATAAGCGCTACTTTTCCCTCGTTGAGGTGAAAGGCAAGAATATTTATGTAACGTGCAACTTATGCCCAGGAAGAAAGAGTCTCTCCACGCCGGTGGCAAGTGATTCTGAAGCGCTTCACATCATCATATGCCACAAAATTAGTGGCTAAAAACCCAGGTGATAACGTGAGCTCCACTACCAAAGGAAAGTATAGTACTGATAATATTTACACAATATTTACACTATAGTAGGCCTACTGATAATATTTACAATAATGCATTGAATTTGATAGGTGTCTCACATTGTCCCACAGAAACATTACAATAGTGTACATTAATGTACAATGTTTTATAATAATAATTTATTATATTTAGTGTCCAATTCATTCATTTAACATATCTAATATTGGTGGCATCCAAGTTCTTTGACATATTTGAACATTTGGGGAAAAAAAAAAAGTAACGCAGTAATTACTTTCCCTGGTAATTAGTTACTTTTCTAATGATGTAACTCAGTTACTAACTCAGTTACTATTTGTAAGAAGTAACTATAACTAATTACTTTTTTAAAGTAACGTGCCCAACACTGGTCATGACATAGTATGTGATGGCATACCCGGATACTACAAAGGGACGCTGGCTCAAAACACAGATAGCTTTTGCGATGAAGCAAGCGCTCTAAATGTGATAAGATGTGGCGGCGAGACGCATCGTCTCGTTCCCTTCTCAGGGACAAAGGGTTATGGTCATAACCTGAGACATTCCCTTTTGAGGGAACTCGCACTGCGTCGGAATGATACTTTGGGAACTAAATACCCACTATGCCACACCGAAATCACGACCACCCTAGTGTGAAGCTGGCATACCGGCACACTTAGGACACGAGCACTCTGGCGCCAGGCGTCGCAGGGAGTTGCAGACTATAAAATCTTATGAAGGTGTGCGGGGTGGCCCACCCGGCCGCCTCGCATATCTCCTGAAACGAGACTCTTGAAAGAAGGGCCACCGAGAAAGCCATGCCCCTGGTGGAATGAGCCCTCACAGCCATAGGTGAAGGCAAATTGCGCACCTGATAAGCCGTGGCTATAGCCTGGACAATCCAATTACTGATTATCTGTTTTGATGCATGCAGCCCTTTCTTGGGTGAACCAAAGCACACCAAAAACTGGTCTGATTTTCTTCACTGCAAAGACTTCTCTAAGTAAATTCTTAGTGCTCTGACCGGGCAGAGCAGATGAAGCCTTCCCTCATCTGCCGTCACATGAGGTGGAGGATGGAAGGCCTAAAGAACCATTGACCGTGCCACATTTGCTGGCACCTTGGGCACATAGCCCAGTCTTGGATGTAAGATGACCTTAACTCTGCCTGGGGCGCACTCCAAGCAAGTTGCCGTAATTGCCAAGGCCTGAAGGTCCCCACTCTCCTCAGAGAAGTGATAGCTAGGAGAAAGGACACCTTAAGGGTCAGGTTTTTTGCTTCTGCAGACTCCAGTGGTTCAAAGGGGGCCTCAGCCAACCCCTCTAGCACCACCGCCAGATCCCAGGTTGGGACTCTGGAGCGAGTCACAGGCCTCATCCCCCGAGCCCCACAGAGGAAACGTACAACCAGATGATGCTTCCCCAAAGGCCCATCACCTACAGGCGAGTGGAAAGCCCCATTGGCAGCCACATACACCTTAAGTGTGGACGGGGTAAGACCGGCGGAGAAACGATTTTGGAGGGACTCTAGCACTGAAGCCACTGGGCAGTTAACTGGGTCCACCTCACGCTCTCTACACCAAGTGGAAAACACGTTCCACTTCAGGCTGTACAACCTCCTGGTGGAAGGAGCCCTGGAGCTGAGCAAGGTCTGACAACATATGCTGACAGGCCAGCCTCTAGGTACCGGGCCCCCTCAGGGGCCAGACCCAGAGGTCCCATAACTCTGGCCGCGGGTGAAATATTGCACCCCCTGCCTGCGACAGCAGATCCCTCCTCAGAGGGACCTGCCACGAGAGACCGTCTAGCCGTGCTACAACGTCTGAGAACCATACCCGGACCGGCCAGCAGGGTGCTACTAGAAGTAGGCTGATCCCTTCTCTGCGGACCCGCTCCAAGACTCCCGGGAGCAGAGCGATCAGGGGAAATGCGTACAGACGCAGCCTCGGCCACGTCTGCATCATGGTCTGAGAGAAAACCACAGTGGACAGTGGGACGTCTTTCGAGATGCGAATAGATCCACTTCCACTGGGGCGAATCTCTCGCACATGGCCTCCATCACCTCATGTGGAGCAGGCCAAACGGTATTATGTTGGACGCTGCTGCCATGAGCCCCAGCAGTCTCTGGAACTGCTTCACAGTGAGGCTGCGGCCTAGCTTTACTCTGGAGACAATCGCCCATATGGGCCTGGCGCGCGCAGGAGACATTTGTGCCCGCATCGTTGTCAAGTCCCATATGACCCCCAGGAACATAGTCCGCTGGGAAGGCATCAACACACTCTTCTTTGTGTTGAGTCTCAACCCCAAGCACCGAATGTGGGCTAGAACAGTGTGGGCTAGAGCCAGTCATCGATGTAATTAAGTACACGGATGCCCTGGCGTCTCAGCGGATCCAGTGCTGCATCCATGCACTTGGTGAAGGTGCGAGGGGAAAGAGCTAGGCCGAAAGGAAGAACCTGATATTGGTACGCTTCGCCCCCGGAACTCAGGAACTTCCTGTGACATGGAAGGATGGATATGTGGAAGTATGCGTCCTTTAGATCTATCGTGACGTACCAGTCCTCGAACTCTATAGGAATTGTGAGCATCTTGAACCTGAATCTCCTCAGAGAACGATTCAAGTGTCTCAGATATATTATTGCACTTCCTGTTTTCATAACCCCGAACCTGCTCTGGGACCACCGCAGTCCAGACCACCCTGTTGAACTTTGGGGTGGGGAGCTGAACTGCAGTCTGTGCCCCTTCTCTACAGCGCGCATGGCCCACGCAGATATATTTGGAAGGCATAACCATGCGCCGATATAATCTGTTAAGGGAACCAGTGAGGCTGGCTTCGGGTGTCAACCGAACCTTGTTCCTGACCCCCTGAAGCGGCTGACCGGCAGGGAGAAGTCGAGAAAGATTTTCGGTGTGCGGACGCGTTTGCTGCCCAGCCGCAGGTCTTTCTAGAGGTGGCTGGAGCAGCATGCGTACACAGGAAATCGATGTGGCCCGAAGCGTCTTTGACGGCGGGATCACAGCATCAATTCCCCGAGACCTCAATCGCTCCTCCCTGGGGTGGACAGCTCTCAGCGGCCCTGCTAAAGCTAGAACCGCTTGCCGGAAGCCTTTCTTAGCCTGCTGGATGGTCCTCAGATTGACCTTAGGTTTAGAAGACTTCTGGCGAGAGCGCCGCCTCCTTTGCCAAGCTCCCTCAGGAGGGGCGCGGGAAGCAACACTCTCTTTTTGCACCTGTCGGTGCGAGTAGCTGGTAGACGGCCGAGGCTGCCCACTTGAGTCAGCCTTCCTCGAAGAGCCAGAGCAGCGAGGGAGGTACTGCTGGAAAGCCACCGACTGCTTTTTCACGTCCGGTAACCTCTCGACGACGGTATTAATAGCACCGCTGAAAAGTCCAAAAGCGAAATCGGGGAGTCTAGGAGAAAGTGTTTTTTTCTCTCCTTCATCCCTGACAGATTAAGCCACAAATGGCCATCTCCTTGGTGATGCGGAGAGACAAGTCAGTAGCTTTCCACAGCTCTGTGACATCATCCGGAGATGGACCCTCACCCTCGTCTAACTCCTTGAGGAGGTCGGCCTGGTAGGCCTGCAACATAGCGATTGTGTGCAGACAGCTACCAGCCAGCCCCTGCCGCCATATAAGCCCTGCCCACCACCGAAGACGTGTCGCGACTCGGCTTGGTGGGCAGCACCAGGGCTTTAAGGGACGAAGCACCCTCAGGTGAAAGATAACTCGTGAGAGCTTCCTCAACCCGAGGCATTGTCCCATAATCAGATTCAGCTGCCCCCAGCACATTTCAAAAATCAAGCACTGGGGGGTTGGAGAGTCGGGCTGAATAAGGTTTTTCCAATGACTTCCTACTTTTCCTGTGGCCAATCAATACTCAGCTTGGCCACAGCGTGGGTCAAAACCTCAACCAGCTCCTCTTGAGCGGGCAAGTGAAGCGGCAAATCTATCTCCACTTCACCCGCCTCGATGCTGAGAGTGTCTGAATCCTCAGACCCAGACAACTCCAACATCGGGTTATCCTCCCCACGGGAAGAAGCCACCTTGTGGGCTTCCACACGGGGTGGGAGAACATCTAAACCATCAGATGAGGACTGGGAAGATGCCTCAGCAGTCCCACGTCCCCCTGATATGTCCATCTATGAACCCCTATGATCATCGTCGCCGCGCTGCCTCAGCAACCGTGGGACCGGAACCAAGGGGCTCGCGAGCCTGGCCAGCCTCATCAAACACGGCCAGCCGTGAGCGCAACACTCTGACTGGCAGCTCTTCACCCTCACTACAGGCAGCTCCCTCAAGAGCTGCCCGAGCTTGCTGCACGCCCAAACAATGCACACACAAATGGTGTGTATCCGAGCTGGTAAGGAAGTGCGGACACGGATGCACACATATTTTAAACTGCTCGCTCGCCATGACAATATGTTTGCTTGCAACAGACAGACAACACCAAATAAGACTCACAAAACAGATTGGAACAGATTTCATTCATGCTTCAGATCTCTCATTCCGACGCAGTGCGAGTTCCCTCGAAAGGGAACTGCACATTTGTTAAAGTAACTTTTGTTTCATAACTTAAAACAAAGGAATGCAACTACATGGTGAGAAAAATATTTTTATTTTAATATAAAACTTTTATCATTCAAAATGAATGAAATTATATTGAAATATTTACATAATCTATTTATGGTAATATAATATGAGACTTTTGTGCCTTAAATGTGGCTTTTTGTGATAGTATAAAGATGCTAAATTGTATATTTGACTGTTGTCCCTGCATTTATCAGGTAGAAATTGGTTGCTGAATGAGATTTTTGCAGTATGAAATACCCACTCTGCTCATTTGCATACATTTGCATAGCAGCAAGGGACAACCCAGAGCCATTTTATGTTTGTGTTGACATTTTCCAGTCTGCTTGGCCTAAAAGTGTGTATTTTAATGACTGTGTTGATACCCACCAATGTTTAGTGACCAAAAGCTTTTATAGAGAGACAGAAAAGAGAGAAAAACCTACACATACAGTAGAATCATAGTGAATCACAGCTTTCTACAGTCTATACATAGACTTAGCGATAATCTAACAAGACTAAATGATACATAGCACATCAAAATATTGCGTGAAATAGTCTTTAATATAATTTTTTTAAATAAATGATTTTATTTATATTGAGTGGATTACAATTGGGAACAACAGCATTGTGTAAGGCCAGAGTGGGGTCAGCGCATGCTGAGGTGCACAGTGCACAGACGTCACCTAATTCAATAACTACAGACCTCCAAACTTCGTGTGGCCTTCAGATTAGCTCAAGAACAGTGTGTAGAGAGCTTCATGGAATGGGTTTCCATGGCCGAGCAGTTGCATCCATCTTACATCACCAAGTGCAAAGCATCGGATGCAGTGGTGTAAAGCGACGCAGTGAAAAAAAAGTGCTTCTCTGTCTGGCAAGCCGGTGGACAAGTCTGGGTTTGGCGGTTGCCAGGAGAACGGTACTTGCCTGACTGCATTGTACCAAGTGTAAAGTTTTGTGGAGGGGGGATTATGGTGGGGGGGGGGTTGTTTTTCAGGGGTTGGGCTTGGGAACTCATACAAAACTTTTCTGACAATTTCATGCTCCCAAATTTGCATATAGTGTATAATGTCCAACCTGCCAGTATGTATTTTCATACCTCAGCGCACCCTGCTCGTACAGACATCACACGTAATCAGCGCTTTTCATGCTATGCAGAGTTAAACAGGCGTCAGTCACAGAGCACTGCAACCAAATCAGCAGCCACCTTTTACAGTTTCTCTTGAACCAAAACAACAAGCTTATGCTGATTTGGAAGACGAGATGTTATACACGGGAGTGGTTGTGTGGCTCAAACTTATGTTTCAATGGCAACACTATCAGCGCTAAAATGAATCTCCAGCAGTCAGGTGGTACAGTTCTCTTTAAGTTTTTTATGTTTATTGTATTATTGTTTATTGTATTATTATTTTATTGATTATTGTAATATTATGTGCTTTGAGACATGAGGTAGTTTAACGCCGTCTCTCATCTCGTGGCGCTTTGCACTCTGCTGTGTGCGCTCATGTGTTTTGAAGGAGGCGTGTCTTTGGAGAAGCTCTAAAGGGAAGGTAGAATCTTATGCTTTCAAAGCAAGCTTGTTATTTGCTAGCCACTCCAAAAACTGCCTACTCTACCTTTAAGGGGGCACGAGCACCCGTTAATTCAGAACCATGCACTCAAGAGAAACAGCTGTGAATGTGAGATTTTTCTAGCAAATTTTTAGTCATCCACTAGAGTGGGCAATTTGACTATTCTCCCAGCTAATTCCTGGCTACGGTTGCGGCAGATTTGGCGCAACTGAATTTGAGAAAATCAACTAAAAATCAAGAACACCAGTTAAACGGTTAAACTGAATGAAAAACAGGCTCAGCCTGTCTACACTGGATGCGAGTGGCGCGATGCAACGCGCAAAATTCCCGACAGTAAACAGATGCCTCATTCTTTTTCAGACGTTTTCCACAATGTCTGCGCTTCTTCTGACATGAACAACAAATAGATTTGCAACGGTCGCTTTGTTGCATCCAGCTATTGCGGCAAGGCGTATGCATCAATGGGCACATCCAGTGTAGACAGTTTTGTACACTATACACAGCATATTAAGCAGTGGCGGCTGGTCAATAGAGGGCGCTGGGGCACTGCCCGTATCAAAATTCCAGAAATATACATGCATACAAAAATTATATAAAAATTAAATAAAAATAAAATAGTTTACTCATACGATGTGCTAGCTGTTAGTAAGAGCCTCAGCATTTAATAAAAACTGGCTTTGATCGGTTAACTATTTTATATGTTCTTTAATATGTTTCATGCGGTTTCATGGGCGAGGGACGCCGGAAAAATGGATGTCTATCTGAGTCAAAAAATCTACGGGCAGCATGTGACCTGAAGCTGGTCTCTAATTGGTTTCTTAAAGATCCTCCTCCGGACGCAGGTCGCTGCATGCCTGGCAAATCAGATTGGAGACATGTTATTTTATCCAATCTGATTGGTTCTCGTCACCTGTCATTCAACTTTACGCCGTTGGCCACTAAAGCGAAAGTGCGCAGGCGACATCGTCACTCCGACTCCGCCAAAACCTTGTTAAGATGATCACTTTCGTAAAGATGGCAGCAGTTAAACAAATTCTTTCACAAGGCGTCCGCTGGAAGAAAAAAAAGGATAAAGGATCCCGAACTGGACCAACGCGATTTACAAATCCAGCAGCAGGCCAGTGACAGAGGATGAAGCTACACTCGGAGCTTCACGCGCTTGTTATGAGAAACGTAGGTGGCTGATTGGATGTGTTGTTAGCAATGCCCTTTATTGCTTTCCCTGTCTTTTGATTGTTGTCTGACCGTGTGTGTCTGCCGCGTGGTTTGTATTTGGAGCTCCGCCTCGCTGACTCTAAATCCTCGATTTTTCTTCTTATATCAACTCAATAAACTAACATTTTCTCATTTTATAGCGGGTGAACATATCCTCGATAGTATTCTATATCTCAAACAATCGGATTGCTTTGATATCGGTACTTATATCCATATTTCCGAACATCCGCTACTAGCCTTAGCCCGCTAGCATCACCAGTGTGGTCTCGCATATCGCTCGCGCTATTTACACTCGTAAAACTCAAGAAATTACTGTGTTCTAATGGCGAATGCATCGGATATATGTCTAACGTTACCTTTGAGTGCAGGTGAGGACACGTTCGAGCTGCACGCTGTACAGTTGGAGCTGGAGGCTCTGGAGAAGCAGATCGATAACCTACTGAAGAGACAGGCCGATCTCAGGGACCGACAATCAGAGTTAAAGACATCGCGGGCTGACGCTCACAAGTCCGTAGTAAGTAATGTTATCACTCCGATGTCTTCTACTCCTCATGTTTCCCTGCTCAGGGCACGAGCACCCAGAACACAATCATCCCAGGCCTCCTTCACTCCGCCGCCGACACACCACGGGCCCTGGGTGATTCAGCAGCGGAAGGCGCAAGCCAGGCCTCGATACCTTCGATATCTCCACCCGAAACCGTTTCTCCCCTCTTCACGAGACGGAACGCGACACTGTGATCATCGGCGACTCCATTGTCCGGCATGTACATGCTACCTCAGCTAAAGGTAAGGTGCGCAGTTGGACCAAAAACTGGTACACAGAATCTCTTAAATTATAACTTGCATTTAGAAGGATGTACTGTTACTTCATCTGCTACAGTTAAAAACTTGGGTGTTATATTAGACAGCAACTTGTTTTTTGAAAATCATATTTCAAATACTACAAAAACAGCCTTCTTCCACCTTAGAAAACATCGCTAAGCTACGAAACATGCTATCTGTCTCTGATGCAGAAAAGTTAGTTCATGCATTTATGACCTCTAGGCTAGATTACTGTAATGCACTACTAGCTGGCTGTCCTGCCTCCTCAATAAACAAGCTACAATTAGTCCAAAATGCATCTGCTAGAGTTCTTACTAGGTCAAGAAAATATGATCACATAACACCAATTCTAACATCTGGTTACCTGTTAAGTTTCGTATCAATTATAAAGTATTGCTACTGACCTATAAGGCCCTAAATGGTTTAGCTCCTGTGTATTTAACTGATCTTCTATCGCCTTATAACCCATCACGATCTTTAAGATCACTAAACTCTGGGCTTCTGGTAATACCGAGGATATCTAAGTCCACTAAAGGAGGTAGAACGTTTTCATATTTGGCACCTAAACTATGGAATAGCCTTCCTAATAATGTTCAGGGCTCAGACTCACTCCTCCAGTTTAAATAAAGATTAAAGATGCATCTCTTTAGCTAGGCATTCACATGATGCATCTCCTAACCTTGTACTATATAGTTATATCAATGCACATGATCTTCTTTGCTTAATGCCTTGAACAGCAGCTACGCTAATTATTTTTCTGTTCTGTTTTATCTCGGGACGCCCATCCCGAGGTAACTAGAGAGTCCGTCAGCTCCAGTCTGGATCCAGCTTCTCGTAAAGACTTCAGATGACCAACACCTGTGAAGAGACGACTCGACTCCTGTGAGGACTTCAGATGACACAGCTCTGCATCAACACGCACTCATGCTCATCTCTATACCCTATTCATTAACAATATGTATTCTTATTTCTGTGCCATAGTTATTATATTGATTAATAATAGATAGTTAGCTAATCTGTGTGCTTTGTATATGTGCATTTCTGAAATGCATAACATGTTCAAATCAATTTAAATTGTAATGTAGATGCATTTTCTGTGAAGCTGCTTTGAAACGATATGTATCGTGAAAAGCGCTATACAAATAAATTTGAATTGAAATTTGAATTGAATTTTATTTCAAAGTGTCGGTACTGAAGTTTTGTGGACAACAGCGGTGGTAAGAGACCTCAAATATCTGTCTAAACAATGCAAACATCATGACACTACTGAGATGACTGACTTTAATCAGAGAGTCATTGAGAAATTGGCTGGCTAGAAAGAAAGGAGAGCAAAATTTATGTTCAAGTAGTCAACATGCTAGTCTGTTGTTGCTGTTTTCGTTTGTTTTTCCTTTCCTCATTAACTTATATGTGGGAAATGAATGTGTAAAAAGATAAAAGTGAAGACACTGTTTTCTCTTTAATGCTTGAATTTAGTCAACATGCATCTTGATATCACCCACCCCTGCCGGAAATAAAAAACACCCCCCCAAAATAATTATCACCAGCCGCCACTGATATTAAGTAATATAGTAATGAGGTTAGCATTGGGTGAAATTAGATAAAATAATAAGTTTGGGTATGTCCTAAAAGGTTGAATACCCCTGATGTAGATAGACAGCTGGGATCAGATCTAAAGATCAATTTATACAACAGATTCCAGTGGGGTGGTTGTGTGTCTAATTAATTTAATGTAATTAGCAATGGCTAGTTACTCTTCTGACACTCTTCAGGACATAATGATATCCTGAACCTCCCTTCATCAGATATTATAAGCACATTCGGTTTTGGTTCCTGATTCTGCAAAGCCAAATTACATACCAAGGGAGACAAAAGATTGATCGCTTTCGATATGTAAATCCCCTGGAGCTAAAACACAAGTTTTCTGTGAGAGCCTTCACCACAACAGTCAAAGCAGATCATAAATAATTCATTATTCATCCTTCTAAATGAGTTCTCTCAAAAGTAATACAAGAAGAAATATGTCTACAATTTCCCTGCATATGAAAGTAATTTTGAGGCAATGGAGGTAGATTGTTTGGTGAGGTGTTGTGTTTACCTATTCTTCCCATCAATCACACAGAGACAGACAGAGATACTGAAAGTTCCCATAAGAGAGAGACAGAAAACAGCAATAATGAGGCAGAACAGCCATGCCAGAAGGGGCTGCTGGGAGAAGAAGAGGAAGATGGGGAAAATGGATCTTCTCTGTGTTCAAGAATGTTGGGAAATTGAATTGAGGAGTATCCGGCTATTTCATCTGTGTTCAGAACGAATTACTAGCCCACAGATCCTCAGGGATCTGACGGACTGTCATTCTCCAAGTCAGGATCCCACTGAGAGCAACAAACGGGACTATAAAGCACTGAATCCAGGGAAGAAGCTTCCTGCTGTTCCAAATATCATTCAGAGGATGAAGATGGACTGTAAAATACTGAAGTTTATTTCTCCAGGGCAGTAGCGCACTTGTCCTCTGCTATTCATAGGTCAAGCATTTCACATTTCTAGCCAGAAAGTGATGTAATTTTCTACATCCCATAATATGATCCATCTGAAAGTGGCTTTAAAAAGCGATGGGCAGTGTGTGTAAATGAGACGGGAGCGCTTCATCACTCCAGCAGCTGCATGAGCCAGAGAACCATTCAGACTTCATTTATGACTCCCACTATTCTTTTATAAGAGACATTCATCCGCCTGCCTCAGCAGCCCATCCACCATTTACCAATAAAGACACCCTCATCCTCACAGAGAGAGAGAGGGATTGTTAATGGTGGTCCGGGTGGGACTTCAGCCCGTCTGCTGCTTCTGAACTGTTCAGCATTCATTCACATCTGTCTGCTGCTTCAATTATACAGAGACACGAGGAGGAGAAGAGATGCCACACAGAGCAAAAGAGAGACACTGAGAGAATGAAATGAGCTTCAGTGAACAGAGAAATGCAGACAGCAAATGAGAGAGGAGAGATTGATCCCTGAGAGAGGTGTAATGTTGTATTTCTCCTCTTAAATACAACAAAAAGTTCAGAAGTTCATGAATGAGTGAGTGAGTGAGTGAGTGAGTGAGTGAGTGAGTGAGTGAGTGAGTGAGTGAGTGAGTGAGTGAGTGAGTGAGTGAGTGAGTGAGTGAGTGAGTGAGTGAGTGAGTGAGTGAGTGAGTCAAGTCAAGTCAAGTCAAGTCAAGTCAACTTTATTTATATAGCGCTTTTAACAATGTAGATTGTTTCAAAGCAGCTTTACAGTGTTAAACAGGAAAATAATGCAGCATAATTTTATTCAGCTGTATAGCCATTCTGGAAAAATTTCAAGTATCATACAGTGACAGTGTGGGCTTTAGATCAATAATTTGATCAGTAATTTAGTTTAAATGGTTAATTTAGTTTATTATTTAGATGTATTTCGATGTTTAGTTGAAAAATTTAGTGTCCCCAACTGAGCACGCCAAGCCAGAGGCAACAGTGGCAAGGAAACCAAAACCCCATTAGGTGACCTAATGGAGAAAAATAAACCTTGGGAGAAACCAGGCTCTGAGTGAGTGAGTGAGTGAGTGAGTGAGTGAATTAATCAATCAATCAATAAATCAATCAATCAATCAATCAATCAATCAATCAATCAACAAACAAACAAATATTTAATTACTATAATTTTATAACTCTTTATTTTGATGGTCTACTTAGACATTATTATACTATAACTATAAGTAACTTTGCAACTACATTTCAACTAACTCTCAGAGTATTAGTAAACTTTCTACTTAATATATTCTACACTCTTTATTTCGATGGTTCTCCAACAGGCATTCTACTGACTATAAGTAACTTTGCAACTACGTCAACTTTTTCTACTAACCCGAACACAAACACCTAACCCAAACCTAACAGTCTTCTAATACTCTATTGAGAGTTAGTCTATATGTAGTTACATATATTTAGTCAAATGTATAAAGACCATAGAGATAAAGTGTAATAATTATAATCAAATCCTTTAATTTTAATAAAAAATATTACAGTTTCTTTCTTCTTTATACACATTTGTCACAAATGATTTTATTGTGCTCAATTTGTTTTATGAAAGATAAGATAAAAATTGACATAAAGAAAGACAAAAGATTTTCCAGATGCACCCATCATGTCATATTGATTATCGATTAACCAAGGTTTAGACAGAATTGATTGCACTAATCAGTATATTGATGTTGCTAATAGTACCACATGTTTACTATAGTAGATACCAGACAAACCAAACACAGTAATTTATAGCCATTTATAGCCAGCATTTATAGCCAGTCAAAGATATGTGAACACGTGTGCATTAGACACATTAGTCTACTGGACAGACGTGTGTTTGTGCTGCAATATAAAGCTTGTATGTGCAGCTGTTACATCTGTAAATGAAGCATTAAATCTCCCGCTCTGCAGAAAACATGACCTGATTGTGCTTCCAGCCTCTAAGAGTAACATTAAACCCCGACGTCAAAAATAACCCAGAAAGAAGCTCTGAAACTGACAGATTTTTGACAGCATCTCCGTCATAAAAAAATGTAATGGGAAATTACACCTCTGAAACTGCACAACTGTGTGAACTCACATGTCAAAGGAAGAGGGATTTATACCTTCAACCAATTTACATTTAACATTCATTCATTTACAGATTTACTCTCACTGGATTCAAACCTGCAGCGTGTTTGTTCACTCCCTGGATCATATAACCACATTTCAGGATGTAGTTTGCATGTTGAAGCCATATGGTTTCTACAAAGCAATACTGTCTAATTATACATCAAGAGATCTGCCGTTCACTCCAGAGGGGCCTGAACTGGTAGATGGAATGCAGGAAGAGATTCACAGAAGATGACCAGACTATAAACAAACAACACATCAAAAGCCTTGTGCTGGCATTCCATTCACCTACATTGACAAATCCCAGAAAACACTTGTGCTTTAATTCAATTGATGTGTTTCATCAGCTCTTGACGAAGCCTTGACTGTAAACTGGTTTAACACAGAGAATGATTCTGAAACTTCTGATATATTTCACATATGAAATTAATTTCTGTCACGAACATGTTTAATCACTTGCCTGATTGTGTCGCTTCCACCTCAAGCTTGATGTGTGACATGAAAACAAGCTGTTGTAGCTCGAAGATAAGAAGCGCATGTAAACCGACACAGTTGTTTTTATAATCTCACAAATGCCTGAAGCAATAACATACGTGACACTCAGAACAACCTGAAGGGGCTTGAGAAATGAACATTTGTTGCGAAAGTTTTAAATGGTGAGATTTATTTGTAGCACATTCAGATTTCCTAAAAAAGGATTGAGATTTAAAAAAAATATATATTGAAAAGATTTGTTACAATGATGCTGAATGAATATTTCATAACATACATGAGTGGGAAATTGTTTGTGACCAAAAAGAGAGAAGAAGAAAGAAAACTACTGACTTACATTGAGGCCTCTCTGGAATAGCGTCTGTCCCATGACGTTCGCCAGCATACGGATCAGAGCGGCTCCCTGCAGACACAAAGCAAAAACACACGGTCAATAAAGACTCATTTACTCACGGCTTCTGCTCACATGCGTACAAAACCTGAGAAAATATATATTGTTTTCAGCTTTGAACAGATCTGATCTGAATTTTTTTTTAACATTTTCGAAATGTACATGGCGGTCGGGGACAGTACCTCTGGACTGGCAGACCGGGGTGGTGGTTCCTCTTTTCAAGAAGGGGGACCGGAGAGTGTGTTCCAACTATAGAGGGATCACACTTCTCAGCCTCCCCGGGAAAGTCTATGCCAGGGTACTGGAGAGGAGAATTCGGCCGATAGTGGAACCTCGGATTCAGGAGGAACAGTGTGGTTTTCGTCCCGGTCGTGGAACACTGGACCAGCTCTATACCCTTTCCAGGGTGCTGGGGGGTTCATGGGAGTTTGCCCAACCAGTCCACATGTGTTTTGTGGATTTGGAGAAGGCATTCGACTGTGTTCCCCGTGGCATTCTGTGGAGGGTGCTCTGGGAGTATGGGGTCGGCGGCCCCCTGCTTAGGGCTGTTCGGTCCCTGTACGACCAGAGCAGGAGCTTGGTCCGCATTGCCGGCAGTAAGTCAGACTTGTTCTCCGGCAGGGCTGCCCTTTGTCACCGGTTCTGTTCATAATTTTTATGGACAGAATTTCTAGGCGCAGCCAAGGGCCGGAGAGTGTCCGGTTTGGGGACCACGCGATTTCGTCACTGCTTTTTGCGGATGATGTTGTCGTGTTGGCCTCCTCGAGCCAGGACCTTCAGCGTGCAATGGGATGGTTTGCAGCCGAGTGTGAAGCGGCTGGGATGAGAATCAGCACCTCCAAGTCCGAGGCCATGGTTCTCAGTCGGAAAAGGGTGGCTTGCCCGCTTCAGGTGGGTGGAGAGTTCCTGCCTCAAGTGGAGGAGTTCAGGTATCTTGGGGTCTTGTTCACGAGTGAGGGAAGAATGGAACGGGAGATTGACAGACGGATCGGTGCAGCTTCTGCAGTAATGCGGTCGATGTACCGGTCTGTCGTGGTAAAGAAGGAGCTGAGCTGCAAGGCAAAGCTCTCGATTTACCGGTCAATCTACGTTCCTACTCTCACCTATGGTCATGAGCTGTGGGTCATGACCGAAAGGACAAGATCCCGGATACAGGCGGCCGAAATGAGCTTTCTCCGCAGGGTGGCTGGGCGCTCCCTTAGAGATAGGGTGAGGAGCTCAGTCACTCGGGAGGAACTCGGAGTAGAGCCGCTGCTCCTCCACATCGAGAGGAGCCAGCTGAGGTGGCTCGGGCATCTATTTCGGATGCCTCCTGGACGCCTTCCCAGGGAGGTGTTCCAGGCACGTCCCACCGGGAGGAGGCCCCGGGGAAGACCTAGGACACACTGGAGGGACTATGTCTCACGGCTGGCCTGGGAACGCCTCGGGGTTCCCCCGGAAGAGCTGGAGGAAGTGGCTAGGGAGAGGGAAGTCTGGGCGTCTCTGCTTAGACTGTTGCCCCCGCGACCCGGCCCCGGATAAGCGGAAGATGATGGATGGATGGAAATGTACATGAATTCACTTATAACAGAAGTCAATTGGGAAAATTACTCTTTAGGGTTTAAATGCAGAAATGTGAAGCTTGTATTTTTATCAAGTTCAAGTTTATTGTCATATGCATATTAGTACAGAGTACTGCAGCAATGCAATACAATGTGCCTTAGCACTCTCTCAGAACCAACCAATAATATCAATTGTAAATAACATTTAAAACATCCAAGCAAACTAAAAATAGTAACCAAGCTCAAACCTCAGCCCTCCTTCCTGTTGTACTATCATTTAGTAGCCTTATTACCTGCGGGTAAAAACTATCCCTGAAATGTGATGTGCGCATTGGGATGCTCTGTAAACGTCTCCCTAATGGAAGGTGGGAGAAGAGATTGTGTGCAGGATGACTAGAATCCTGCATAATACCTAATGCCTTCTTAGTGCTGCATTTCCAGTAAATGTTTTGGAGCTGTTCAAGTGGAACCCCAATGATTTTAGATGCTGCTTTGACCACCTTTGTCAGAAGATTAAGGTCATGTGAAGTAGCCCTGCCAAACCACACTTCAATGTTACCTGTCAGTATTCTCTCTACTGTACAGCGGTACAAATTCGGCAGAATGTTAAGGGACATACCACATTTCTTGAGACACCTCAGGAAATAAAGCCTCTGATGTGCCTTCTTAATGACATAACTGATATGGAAGGACTGTGAGAGGGAGTCTGAAATATGGATGCCTAAGAACTTAAAGGTATCGACAATTTCCACTGGAGAGTTATTAATATAGACAGGTGTATGTGGGGGTTTGTTCCTTCTGAAATCTTTGATGACCTCCTTCATTTTCCCCGCATTAAGGGACATATTGTTTCTGCGGCACCTTAAGATCAAATTACTCACATCATCCCTATAGGCAGTTTCATTATTGCTTTCAATGCGTCATACCACAGTAGTATCGTCTGCAAATTTCACAATACTGTTAGTGGGCTGTTTTGCAATTTCAGTCATAAGTATACAGGCTGCAAAATAAAGGACTGAGACAGCAGCCTTGAGGTGCTCCTGTGTTTAACACTATAGAGGCTGAGTATGTAGTGCCAACTCTAACTGTCTGAAAATCCTGTCTCCACCTGCAGATGGAATTGCAGAGGCCCATGTCTAACAGCTTAGGTATTAAAATAGAAGGTCTGATAGTATTGAAGGCACTGCTATAATCAACAAATAGCATCCTGACATACAGTACATATCCCTGCACCTCTAGATGTTTGAGCACAGTATGTAAAACCTGGGAAAAGGCATCATCCGCAGCTCTATTTGATCTATAAGCAAATTGTAATGGATCAGTGGAGACAGGTATGCTGTTGTTGATATATGCGTTCACGAGCTGTTCAAAGCACTTCATAATCACAGAAGTCAAGGCTTCAGGTCTAAAATCATTCATACAGGTGGCATTCATTTCCGTAGGCACAGGAATTATGATTGATTTTTTTAAAACAATTCGGAACCACACAAAAATGTCAGTGAAAACAGAGGCGAGTTGGCTATAACATGTCCTTAAGACTTGTGCAATAATGCCATCAGGCCCAGCAGCCTTCCCTATTTTCACAGATTTAAAAACTTTAAATGTGCCAGTGACTAAGACCTGATATTCTTGCCTGCTGAACAAATTCCCAGTTGGAGATATGTCTGTTTGTATGTTCCCATTTGAAGGTACTTTGACGTGCACATCCCCAGTTGGAGATATGGTGCGTTCAAGTCCTCTTGGGATGTTCGTATTTACGAGGTGAGAAGTCGTGCTTACGACATCATGTGCGTTCAAGTCTCTTTGGTCCGAGCAAGATGGCGGTGTACCTTCTTTTAATGAATTTCACGAAAATACAGCAAGGTTTGTTAACTCTGCTTCATGAAGAACGAAGAATGCGCATCAGGTGAGTTTTAATCTTTTACGTTTTTAATTCATCTATGAAGCCACTGTAAACTGTATTGTTATATATTAGGCTAATTGTTATATTAGCTTACTTTGTTGTAAATGACAAAGCCTGACAGTGTCACTGCTAAATACCTGTTATATTCAACTACAGACGTTGCATCCATTGATTCCGCCATGTTTTCTCACTGACACGCCCCCAGCTCAGATCGGGGCTTGAAGAAAATCCCAAACTTCCCACTGGTATTTACGACTTCATGGTGGTGTTCAAGAGTCCCAGCGCCAGTGCCTCAGCAGCGCATTCAAAATGAGCATAACATTTTTTCAAGTCGTCTGGGAAGGAAGCAGAGGTTGTTATAACGCCACTAGGTTTAGCCTTGTAGCTAGTGGCCGCTTGTAGGCCTTGCCAAATGCGCCTAGAGTCCCCTTCAAAACAATATCGCTCTATCTTGTTCCGGTGTTGTTTTTTAACAGACTTGATTGCGTTCCTAAGCTTGTATCTCGCGTTCTTATAACGAGCATCGTCCCCAGATTTAAAAGCCACTGTCCTCTCCTGTAATTTTGCTTGTGGTGAGTAAAACAGCCGACATTTGATGGTAACATGTTCGAGGACCGGAGAACAGGAGTGGGAGGTCACTTCCACGTCAGTGCACCACGAGTTGTTCACCAGAAAGCACACACCCCCACCTTCGACTTGAAATTAAATTAGCATATTATTGAACATTGCAGAAAATGTTTAACATTATTTAACAACAGTTCAGTTTAATAATTATGGCACTGTTCATTTTCTAGCAGGTTTGCTGGTTCATCTAAGCAAGGACTCTATGACACTCGTCCTTTTGATTTTTGCTGTTTTATGATTCAGTATCTTTTTTGATTTTGAGTGACTTTGACATGCTCATTTGACAGCATCTAATTCCCATCCCTCCACATCCCTCCCTCCACAATCTGTGTGATGACTGTCACTTCCTGTTAGTGCTGCATGGGGACTCATGGGATGTTATGGGATATCCTTAGAGTGTGAGGAGGAAGTGATGAGGGATGGCCGGGTGTCAGTGTGACTGACAGAGTTCATAATACCACAGAACCTGTGGGGAAACAAGGCGAGGGGCTTGAGGAAGAGCAAGAGCCAATCACAAACAGACTTTGAGCTGATTGACAGCTGGAGGGAGAGTTGAAGCAGAAACTCAAATCTTCAGTGGATGGAAGATTCTGTCTTCATCTAAACTCTGATAGAGGACAAAGATTTTCCTTTACTGCTCTTTGTGTGTCTTTAATGGCTTTCAGATGTTCAGGATGAGAGGATATATTTGGACGCTGGAGGTTTTTTTTACAGTAAAGTGAGGTAATTAAATAGATGTTGTCTGGTCTGAGATGAAATGTTTATTGTGCCACTAAAGTCCCCAGAGGACAAAAAACCTCACAAGCTCTCAGTGTAACAGTTTCTGTCCTTGACATACAAAAAAAAACAAGCTTTTAATTAAACTGTTTGTCTTGTGTATGTAAGGAGGCTTATATTTACAGCGTGGCTCTATTTACAATTCACAAAGATAAAGTGAGAATTCTTTATCTGGGAGAAAAATAACAAGCAAACTGAGCTGTTTACTGGACTCAATAAAAGATAAAGTTTATTGGTGAAGTGTTGGAACCTAAATAAATGACTGCTTTTGACCAATGATACTATTATTTTACAAAATCACTGTTTCTACTTCCGTGCTGAATTTAAAAAAGGTTAAATTCACTTTATTTATGCTATTTTTTGAGTGTAAACCAGTTTATTCTGTTCAGCTAAATATTAAAGGTTTATAATCATTTCCATCACGCAGATGAAGCCTGTTGGAGATTATAAGAGATTCTCTTGCCTTCTTATATGCGATCCAATCAAACACTCGGTCGATGTCTGTGGCTTCAAACACTTCCTGAGAGATCGGATGAGAACTGGCCAAACCGTCCAATAACATCACCTCATGAAGGACATCCGTCAGAAACCTCTGCTTCTCCTGTGGATGAGAAAGAGAGAGACTTTGTTTTTTTACAGTATCAAACACAAAAACAGGTCTCATAAAAGCTTCTGTTTTCATTTCAAAAGTAAACAGAGAGAGTGTGCGTGTGTGTGTGTGTGTGTGTGTGTGTGTGTGTGTGTGTGTGTGTGTGTGTGTGTGTGTGTGTGTGTGTGTGTGTTTGAGTTGTACAGGGGTCTCACTGTCTCTCTGCTCTGATCAAATGTCTCCCTGTAGGATTCACTATAAAGACAGCTGGAAGTTTTGGGTCAGATGAGAAAGACTCTCATCATTCACTGTGTCTATGGATCAGCAGAGAGTCACATCTCAAATACAGTCAGTTGTTCAGCAGCACATGAGGAAGATGTTACCCGGATATCAGGTGATTTCCTATTTTAAAGTAATTCTCAACAATTTTTTTTCTGTTTAACAAGTAACATACACCACAAATGAAGCAATTAAACTTGGTACTGCCATGTTTTTCTTTGAATTACCTTGATACACCATGTAAATATACAAACACAACATAACAGAATAAGTACAAGTACCTAATGTTCATATTAAACATTTGAATAAACTAATAATCACTTGCTCTAGTTTTGTAGATCAACTTACTTTCAAAAGATGTTCAGCTAAAATAAACACACCATTAACGTAAAAACCACAAACTCTCATACATTTCAGCCAAATGTGACACTATTTTCCTGTTACTCTTTTAAAAGTGGCGGTTTGCCAGTTACCGTACATGAAAATGGATTAAATAGGAATCACATGAATTATATATGAAAGCATTACACTGCAGATTCACATTCTGACCATCTTCATAATGGGCCCTCTGGCAAAATCTCTGTGCTGACTGACCAAATTCAAAATGACGCCAAATTAAGATTTTATTGTTTTATTATCTTCTCATTAATGTATTTATTAAATGTGCATGACTAAGAGAAAGTCAGCAAACTACCCACTCTATAGGGTCCTATCATACAACCAGCACAATGTGACGTCAGGCGCAACGCAAGTGTTTTTTGCTAGTTTCAGTCCGACGCAGTTATCATTTTCACGTCCAGCGCCACGCTGTTTAAATAGCAAATGCACTTGCGCCCATCTGTTCACCCATGGACGTGTTTGTCTGAAAACAAGTGAAGGTTCAGGTCAGATACCTGTGTCTCTTCTTTGATACACCTATCCTTCTCAATGTTTCTTTTTATTATTTCCATAACCTGAATAATCAAGGATAATCAAATTATGTATCTCTTTCTCTGCTTTCATATATTTAGTTTAAGGATGATTTGAATTTTGTGTTCGCTGTAGTTTTGGTCCACTCTCCTCAGCTGCCTGTTCTGACCTCCAGCTGGTAAAACAGGCCCCGACAAGAGAATGGAGTTCAGAAGTCCTCCACAGGTGTTAGCCTGTGGCTGTTGTCTAACCCTAGGGATCCTGAAGGAAGGGAGGGGGGAAATAGACCCCATTGACTTCCCTCAGGCCTATTGTAAAGCCCCTATTCTCCTGTTATACAGTATTTCCCATGGCATGGCATTTTTCTATTATTTTATAATGTTTCCTGAGGTGTACTTATATTGTTAGTATGATTTTTACATCAAAAAATGTCATAATTTAGAAATAAAAGGCATTTTTTCTATACTGTTATTACCCCTCTGGCTTGAATGCTCTGTTTCAAGGGGCGTGTCTGCTGTGAGACTTCAGTGAAAACGCCCACTGTTGTGATTGGCTGACATCTTTGCATTTTAAATGAGTGTTAGATTATAGAGACAGAGCGACACGCGTCATAATCTGAAAACAATCAAACCGTCTCCATTGACTTTGCATTGCGGGAGGCTGCCTCCTTGTCATTTCGGACTTATTACAAAAAACTGAACAATGTATAAAAGCTGATATGTGACGAAGTGAACTGCAAACAAGCTAAACAAAACCCAGAGGCAAAAACCCAGACGTTTTTATAAGCTGTTGACCCAAAAAACGAGCGTTTAAGGACAAAAAAGTGGATTCAGGCCATTGAGACAGAACACTACAGGTCATATTACACTGATAACTACGGCGACTAGAGGGGAATGCAATCAACGACAGGAAATATCATATATAAAACGGACATTTGGATATTTCACTTAACAGTGACAAAATGTTTACTGCACACATACACATACTGAGACATACTGAGTGTCAGGATCCCCAAATTTACCAATTCATCCTGCTGAAGCGTCACTTCGTATTGCCTGTATCCACTTTTATCTTCTTAAACGCTCGTTTTTTTGGGTCGACAGCTTATAAAAACGTATTTCTGTGTTTTTTAGCTTGTTTGCTGTACACCTTGTCACATATCAGCTTTTATACATTGTTCTGTTTTTTGTTATAAGTCCGAAATGACAATGAGGCAGCCTCCCGCAATGCAAAGTCAATGGAGAGCGTTGGATTGTTTCCAAAACAATCAAACCGTCTCCATTGACTTGTGTGTGTGCATTCTCCATTGACACGTATTAATAACGCACCCTTTTCATAACACAAAAAATACTATAGATCAGTTTTTTGTTGGTCAATGGCGCAGTCGATTTCAGTTGCGTCAAAATAGCAACGCGCCAACAATGCGCCTGAACACACCTAGTTTTCAGACCAGCACACCCATGGGCAAACAGATGGGCCTGAGTGTATTTGCTATTTAAACAACGTGGTGCTGGATGTAAAAATTATAACAGCGTTGGGCTGAAAAAGACACTGCACCGGGTGTATGATAGGGCCCTAGGTACAACCATTTTGGATCACGTGCCAACTCTTTTTTCCTTTGTTAAACTATCAAAAGTGGATTCGGACACACCCTAAGTGCACCTGCGCCATGCGCTTCAGACCATGCGCTCAGATCGTTAAAATAGGGCCCTGAATGTTTTATTACGGATTTATTCTCCATCATTATGAATAACTCTTGCCCATTAAAGCTTTTGGCAGCTTGATTAAAAATCACATTGAAGACATTAATCCAAGAGAGCAGGATATTTTAATCAAGGGATTTCAGCTCAAACAAACAACGTACAGAAATAAGTCCAGAAACAAATGTTCATCAAAACCATTCATCGTTTTATGTCAATGTAATGAGACATATTCTATTAACCCAGTGAATCCTGGTTTCATGTAATGTGTTCAATCAAACCACAATCACATATTCTGTAGTCTGCTTAAAGCAGATTATAAAATAGACTCACATTAAAGTGAGAACTCATACAAATCAATACAGAGAATATTTATTCATGTATTAATTAAACTAAGATTGATGTGTGATTGTTGGGTGACTTTTTATCATATTTGTAGATGAAAGTCTATCTTGTACGGCTTTGACATGAATTATTTCTTTTTGAGCAGGTAATGAAGGGTCAAATTTCCTGAAATTACATCTGAGGTCTAATTATCTTTAGATATTTGTGTCATATAAAAAATGAAGCATGCTTTACTTAATGGACTGCTGCAATAATTTATCCTTCATATTTAACGTCAGAGAGAAGATCTTAGAGGAGAGTAGCAACTTTTTGAAATCAGTGTCCTAATTTCTTAGGCTATTAATATCATCACTTAAGTGGTCTTGTAGAAGAGATCTGTGTGGCATGTCTTTAATTGCAGTATTTCCTGATGGACATCACTTTAGAATAATATAAGCTTCACAGGTCAATGTAAATACTGTATAGACAGAATCAATATATGCGAATGAGCCCTTCATGTTAATTCACAACATACATTATGGTGAGAAACAGAGAAAGAGAAACCGACAGACAGAGAGAGAACAGCTGGTGAGTAGAGCTGATTTTTATGTGAGTCACGTAGTGGACACTATAAAATGAGTGCAATGGGAAGAGCTTCCATCTGGCCCATATGTGCTCTCAACAAGGTGTTTACGTCCAATGATACTTCATTTAGATCCTGCTTATTATCGTCTCAACATCATCACCTGAAGTTTCTCACTGATCAACCACTTTAAGGCCAGGGATCAGTGACGCCAGGCGTTCAAGTCAGCAGCTTTTGCAGCAATGCATGATGGGTAACCAAACCTTGCTGAGAGCTTCTCTAGCATGACAGATGTGGGAAAGAGGAGGAAAGCCAACAGTCCAGTTATGAGCAGGTGAAGGGACCTATAGGCTGTTTTAAGGACCTATTAAGGACTGTTGTCAAATCCATTCCCACATTTCCCAGTGCATTTGTGAGTTTTCAGTTCTGGTTTAGACTTAGACTCTTATCCAAATTGTGGTAGGGTCGTCCTATCAGGATGCTGAAGTGTTTCCATCCAAACCCAATGAAACCCAATTGCTCTCTGAAATGACGTTCCCTAAATGGTCTCTCTGCTTGGCTGATGCCCCATAACCAAGGTGGCTGGAGCAGAGAGGTATGAAATACTGGGACAGACAGGATGGGAAGGTAATTACGTGAATGAGAAAGAGAGTGCATGAGCAGAAGTATTAAACAAGGGTACTATATTGACATTTATCTTCCTCAAATTAGAAAAATAAATACATATAATAGTAATATAATAAACTTTTAGTATTCAAGGTAACTTAGTGCTTTAGACTGCCTTCAACCCTTACACTTAGCATATAGTGAACTCAGCTCGGCACGCTTTGGCTCGGTTTGCTTTTTCACTGCAGTTTAGTAAAAAAAAGCTGCGCCACCACCTCATTTACTGACCACGATATAGCCATTTATTTTTTCCAGTTGCGTGAAACGATCGTTTAAAGAAAAACGTGCAAACAAATAATACTGCAGTGGCTGTTGCTGACTATATACTGTAGCGGGGTTGGTGTCTTGTGTCGCAAATCCAATGACACTGCTAGTGACGATTCTCTCTGGCCAATCAGTGATCTGCAGTGTTTACACATTTTAGTATCGGAACCTCAACCGAGGTGGCACTAAAAATACCAAGTACTAGGTACTGTACACAGTGGAAAACCCCCAAAAGTGAGCAGTTCTGAGCCCTACCATGCAGTGAAAAAGCACCAAATGTCCAGTATGAGACACATCAGGTCTGAGTGATGAACACACATGTAATCTTCACACTTCACTTCACTACATAATAAAACTGAACACAGTCAGTGAATCATAATGAGCAGAAGGTCCAAACAGATTTAATCAGAATGACTACTAATTCATAGCAAAGACTGAACAGGGAACATTCTCAGAAATTCTCCAAAATTCTGGCAATTTTCTAAGTTATGAACAAACATTCTTCCAGTAACGTTATTAGAAAATGTGTTCAAAGTTGGTATTTAATGTTCTCAAAACATTATCACAAAATATTATCTATACGTTGTTTAATTGAGCATTTTTCTTTTTTTAGTTGGATGTTCGTATACATTTGCTGCTTTTTAGGACGTTTTAAACATTTACGTTTTAAACTTAAGAGGAACGTTGACAAAATGTTTTTAGAACATATTTTGTTAGCTAGGGACCATCAGTATCATCAAACATTGGAAAACTGTTTTGTTGTGCTGATGACCTACATAATTATTTCATTTTATGAGTGAAGCTTCAAGTACACAGACCACTAAAGCTGGACTGAAATAGCATTAATGGCATCAAACAAACATTGTCCTTGTATTATTTCATGAAGTTGTTTTTTCAGAAACACCTTAAAAACTGTAAATGTAAGGGATACACATAGATTAAACAGATAATAAACAAAGAAATGTGAGCTATTATAATGTATGCTACATATGCTACACAAATTAAACTGATGGTCATAGATGCTGACTTTTTGAGACTTTAGCTTATTCACCGTATCCCCCAGAGTTAGATAAGTCCATCCATTCTCATCTCCGTGAGTGCCATAACTCTGTCTGACGCACCCACCGCTAGCCTAGCTTAGCACAAAGACTGGAGGTAAATGGCTCCAGCTAGCCTACTGCTCAATAAGTGACAAAATAACGCCAACATTTTCCTATTTATATGTTTTGATGTGTATAGTTACATGGTGTACTAAGACCGACGGAAAATGAAAAGTTGTGATTTTCTAGACCAATATGGCGAGGAACTATTCTCTCATTCATGCGTAATAATCAAGGAACTCTGATGCCGTACCATGGGTGCAGCGGTGCAATGATATTACGCAGCACCTGAAAATAGTCCCCAGCAGGTTGTCACGTTGGTTATGTTGACTAAAGTAAGGCTATTTTCAGGTGTTGCGTAATATCATTGCGCCTGCTGCACCCATGGTATGGCGTGAGAATGGTATGCATGGACTTATCTAACTCTGGGGGATACGGTGAATAAACTAAAGTCCCAAAAAGTCGGCGTGTTCCTTTAAACAAAAACCAAATTAAAAAGTGTTATAAACATTTAATAGCTGAAACTGAACAAAGTATATATAGCACTCAAATGCATTGCAAGAGGATTGTTGTTTCTGCTCATCTCAATTTTGGCTCAAGATCTTGTGTGTGAAAAGCATTGAAGATTTGCTCTTATTTTAAGAGATACATACATCTGAATAGCATGAAAACCATCAAACTCTCTCTATATAGTGTATGGTTATGTGTCACATTACAGGAAGTGGAAACTTCTATTTCCAATTTCATCCAAGTTACAGATATTCATCCAAGTCCACACACTGAATTCATCCACACACTGAATGAAAATAATTTACTATTAAAGTGCTCGCTTCTGATCAATATAAAAATGAAAGAAAAAAAAAAACAGACAGACTAACCATGTTCCACTTTGGAAAGAGGAAATCAGTCCCGATGTACTCGAAGTAATGAGCGAATCCCTCCTTCAGCCAAACGTCCTCCCACCAAACCGGTGTGACTAGATCCCCAAACCACTAGAAGAGAAGAAATGAACCATCAATCATCAACCGAGAAACAAACCATTACAAAGATTGATTTCATGTTCACCGGAAAACAATTATGACAAACTTTTGTACAAGAAAAGTATTTATGGGTACACTGAAACCAAACTTTATTTGGACAAAGCATCAGGAAACTACACAATCTCCAATTCATTCAATATCAGCAAAAGCATATTTCATTATAGAGGCAAACATGTTTTATTAGAAAAGTCCAATACAGAAGAAAAATAACTCTTCCTTCAGAAGTATAGAAGTACAAACAAACACTTCTAATAAACAGTTGCACTCTGGTTCAACAGAAATGCTGTTCACAAACGGCTTCACAGAACATTGAGAACCCGGCAGAGCTTTTGAACTATGATTAATAACGGCCTAAACAATCAATAACCTACAGTTACACAATTAAAAACACATTTTTCAGTTTCACAGCATTCATATCTGGGCTCTTCGCCAAGGAAACCTTAAATGAACAGAAGAGAGAAAAATGAGGATTCGATTATGAAACGTCCCATCTGGAAGGTAGAACGTATTCAAATGGCTCCTGCCATTGTGTACAGATGACAGTGTGCAAAACAGGGCTATTGACTGGAAAAGATGCAACATTGCAGTTGTGAATGGGCTGGATATTTTCCACAGGCTCCAAGGCTCAAGCAGATGTGCTACTGAACGCCGGATCTCATTGTTGTAGCCCACAAACCTTTGTAGGAGTCAGGCTTTTTACATCTGAACATGACATCATTACAGCAGCTAAAAGGCTCTCAAAGCGCCTGATGGGACGTTCATCTGTGACTCAGACACATGGACAGATAGAAGAGCCACAACGTGGAGAGAAACAGCTGTTATCCTGCTCTCACAGGAACTCTCTGCTAGTCACACATCAAGTGGCTTCCCAAAGGTTTTCTGCCGTCTTCTGATGACAATGAACCAGGACAATGAGTCACATCATATTACATCATTTAAAAAGCTGCAGTGCAAATGTATTCAGACAGATAGACAGACAGACAGATAGTCAGACAGACAGACAGACAGACAGACAGACAGACAGATAGATCTATAGATAGATAGATAGATAGATAGATAGATAGATAGATAGATAGATAGATAGATAGATAGATAGATAGATAGATAGATAGATAGATAGATAGATAGATAGATAGATAGATAGATAGATAGATAGATAGATAGATAGATAGATAGATAGATAGATAGATAGATAGATAGATAGATAGATAGATAGATAGATAGATAGATAGATAGATAGATAGATAGATAGATAGATAGATAGATAGATAGATAGATAGATAGATAGATAGATAGATAGATAGATAGATAGATAGATAGATAGATAGATAGATAGATAGATAAATGCACTGTAAGAGATCCATCTGGAGTTCTGACAGCTTGCGTTTTGTGTTCGTGCCTGATTAAGCAGTTCAACAACACAAGAATGTCAATGAACAGTATACGAACCATGAGACCCTCGCTCAATTACGCCTTCAACAATGTCTGTGAGACGAAAGCTGAAACTGAGGGATTCTGCAGCCCGCCTGCTTCATTAACAGATATGCTGGCATGAGTCGTGCAGGGAAGAGTTCACTCTGTACCTCTATATTGCAGCATATTTGAGGCAGGAGAAAACCGGCAATGGCATCATTAAAAAACAAGCAAACTTAAGTTATAAAACTCTCCAAAGCAGCTGAGAATCGCTCTGAAGAATCATACTGACATGAAGTCTTCAACCAAAATGGCAGTCTTGTACTTACAGAAAATGCCTGAATAATTGAGTTTAAATGTCCTTCATTGACATTTAACGAGGAGGTTCAAACAAGGTCTGTCTGCTGGATCAGGTTTGTGACTGTAGGGCAAAGGTCATTGCTTTCTCAACTGGAAAACCACAAGAAAGAAGTCCTGAAGCTGTATTCTAGCACAGGCTCAAATGTTATACAGCCTGGTCTAAAATAAAAAAGGAAGTATACTTCAAGTTTGTTGTATTAAGCAAATTTAAAATTCGAAGTTGAAGTAGCCTATATTTTGCAAGTATATACTTTATGAAGTAATTACACTAATATCATTGTACTACTATAGTACAGTTGTAAGTTAACTATTTCAGTACTTTTTGGAGATAAATTGGCTTTTTAGTAAAAAAAAAAAGCAGTTTTAGTTTTAAAAGTGTACTTTGAATATCAAAATGTTAATTATAAACATCTATAAAAAAATACATATTTCACTCACTATTTGAGTGAAGATATTTTTTTAACTGTATTTTTTTTTCAGCTCAAAATATTCCATGAGGTCCGTGGACCATTTTATATTAAACATAATCTAATAATCAAAACTCATCACGAGCACAGATAAAAGTAATTTCAAAGTTTTTTTTTTTGCCAGATTACACTATACTTGCCTGCACTAATAAAACACCTTCTGTTTTGAAAGACAAAATTTATTTATTTGTCTGACTTCAGAGTGAGAGTTCTGACAAATAAATGTGAAATTAGTGTGAAATTTGTTTACGTATGCTGCCTTTTATACACAAGCAGAGAATAAAACACCAGCCAACAGACATGAGTCATTTAGATGACTCACTTCCACAGACAGACTCAGCCATTCATCCTCATATTTAATGTGTAACTTATATTCAATATCTAAACATGTTTTTAAAGCAACCGGGTTAAGCTGTATGTGACATACAGTATAGGAACGGAAGCCTCACACTCTAAACATATTCATATCCAGAGGGCAAAATGTCACCTCTCCAATCTGGTGGAAAAAATAAGAAAACTCAACATCAGCTGCATCTGCCTCTATTAGGCTCATGCTATTGGCTGAATAACTGCATATGAAGGATTGTGGCAGCATCATTTAATTCTGAGAGGCTGAAATGAGATGAGAAATTAACAGTGATTGAGCGTCTGTGACATATAAACCCCATCGCTGGCGGCAGCAAATCTATTAGCAATCCGCTGCTACAGTATATGACATTAAAATGAGTCCAGGAGAGTCCACAGGATAAACCATAATACAATAGCAAGCAATGCCTATCATCTACTAATCAATTCTCTACTGGCAGTCCGCGTGAGCACTGAGATACAAATGTGATTTATCAGATGCCGGCACTTTGTTAGCATTATTAGTGCTTAGACAGACTTTTTGAATGTATGACAGAATATGTGCTGGATGAAGACTGATTTAATACTTTCAAAATGAAGGAGCCGATCAATATGTCAGATGAGCATTAGCCCCGCCCACTCTGATGATCTTATGAGCTCAGCTGCGGTAATTTACAGTGGAAAATAATTAGCGGTGTACTATTTAAAAGGTTAATTCACCCAAATTTCTGTCATTGAAATCTGTCATTATTTACTCACCCTCATGTCGCTCCGAACCCGTAAGACCTTTGTTCATCTTCAGAACACAAATATTTTTGATGAAATCCGAGACCCCACATAGACAGCAACACAACGACCACTTTCAAGGCCCAGAAAGGTAGTCAAGAGATTGTTAAAACTTAAATGTAATGAAGCGACGAGAATACTTTTTATGCACCAAAAACAAACAAAAATAATGACTTTGTTCAACAATCGCTTCTCTCTCAGACTCTTTTCTGTTGTTTCACAGCTTTTACTATCAGTAGGGTGCATTACAAAGTTGTATGTTACAGTTTTACAGTGTGTTGTATGCATATATAAATGTGAATTCAGTGGGGATGTTAATGTACTGCAGGACAGTATTGGACATATATTTCAGTTTTCTGCCTGTAAACATCATCACTGCTCAATATTATATTTCTAGCCTCTACTGCTGCTTCTTTTCAATTATTCTTGATCATAAAACAAGGCTTTACATGCGGAGAACAGCCTGTTCTAGGTTATTCTCATGAATTTCAGCTCTAAAACTATTGAATATGCACATCATTGCTGTTTCTGAAATAATATCATGATTTCATGCTCCCTGTGCGAGTGTTTTACTGTATAAGGTTCAGACTGAGTTCAGACAGAGCTGCATTATCTGTGCAGAAATGAGAGATGAGGGGATTGTTTTCTTTTATTTCCATTTCCCTAAAAATAAAACAAAAAAGAGAAAACAAACAAAAAGAAAAGAAAAGAGGAAAGAAATGCAGACATGCTGTTTTCATCCCGATCGTAGAGCTTTAAGCTAGAACACAATGCAGAGCTGCGATTCAGCAGCATATGAGGAAAACTATACAAGAGATGAATCCAGAACAATACTGGAGAGCGCAGAACATCTCCAACACTCTCATCAATAATCCGCCATAACAAAAGACACTACAATCCAAGGTTCTTGGAAACACAAGAGCTGCAAACAAAGGCTGATGAAAAATGAGCACATGCAATGTATAATTCCAATGTTTCCTTTCCAATTCATGCTGATGATGCATTTGTGGGCTTAGTCCTCTACTGAACATTATTTCAATGGCTAAATAAAAGAAATAATCACTTTTAACCCTGACTGCTTGTTTGATCTGTGTCTGATAGTCTGCAATGATGCAAAGATACACAACAAATAGGTTATTTAACACAAGAAAGACTTGTGAATGAGGGAAACACTCCAGAGAGAGAGAGCAAAACAGTGTGAAAGAAAGA
This sequence comes from Gobio gobio, assembly GCF_949357685.1. Taxonomy (NCBI): domain Eukaryota; kingdom Metazoa; phylum Chordata; class Actinopteri; order Cypriniformes; family Gobionidae; genus Gobio; species Gobio gobio. The sequence goes on along the minus strand of NC_137101.1, from coordinate 24,116,996 downwards.
GGTATGAAGAAAAGAAATCTTTACTTTCACAATCCCAGTGGAGGTGATGTGTAAAGCTCTTTTTATATGAGCTGTGCACCAAATTCTCCAGATGTCCAATTACATCTGCTGCTGTTCTGCCCTTTAACTCAACAACTGACCATCTCCACACTCTCTGTTACTTTCTGACTCCTAGAGTTTTTCTCTTTCTGCCTTTCTTTCTCTGTCTTCTGCAAATGGATAATGAAAACATGTCTGAGAGGTGATACATTTGATATAATTATGAATCTTCACTCAGAAGAAAAGGTTCTGTATACCTTAAAGCAGTGGTTCTCAACTGGTTTGGCCATAGGACCCACATTTCCCCATGGTCATGAAGCCACAACCCAAAATGTTGAACCAAGCTAATGTATTTCTCAGAAATGAGACACACACACCATCCTAATTTACTTAAAATACAAATTGTTAGAATACCACTAACACTATAAACCATTTAAGGTAAGGCTATTCTTTGGGGGGGGGGGGGGGGTAACACAATACCAGTTAGTAAGTAGGTAAGAGTCACCACAGTCATCAGAAATATAGAATATATCACAAAATTAAAACAAAGTGGTATTTTGCCTTAAGTAAATGATTAGAATGATCATAATCATAATCATTCCCACCTAACACACAATGTAACAATTTATTAGTGCTTTTTGGTCATTTCATGACTTATTATTTGATAACACAAGTACCATGTTCCATGCATAATTTTAATTCACTCTTATATAGGGGAGTGCGGGGCACAACATAACGTGGGGTTAGTTGTAACACGCATGTTTTAACCCTTTCCACACATGCCAGAATGACGAAACTTAGTGTATTTACTAGTTGCCATATCAACATTATTTAGAGGAAAAAATAGCGCAAAAATTAAAAAATTTCTGGAAGATATTACTGAACATTTATTTAACCATAGCAAAAGTAAATTTCTTACTCAAGTTTAGTTTTTATCTCTGTTTTTTGAGTTTATTTAAAATAAGACAAATCCATATATTATTTTAATCTTATATCTGTTATTTAACTGTCGAGATCGTTCTTTAATGCTGATCTAACCAGCAGAAGACACGAGCCGCGATTTAAATCCCAGTTGTGCAGGTGGGATGCGTTGTAGCACTGCGTTACAATGAGCCCCTATTAGAAATGTGCCATTATATTCTATACTTTTATGAATTATTTTGAGAAACCATGAGAAAAGGGTGAATAATGACTGAGAGTCAATGTTCAGAAATGATTCATTATTATTATGTTTTGAACTGTGCAGCATAGCAGTATTTAGCGATGGGTTTGTTGTCAAACTCAAAAATGAGTATATTTTTAATGATTAAAAAATGCCATTATTTTATTTTAAAAAGTTAATCATTGTAATTTGTTGACAAAATATTTTAATTTGTCTTGGATATTTTGATTGTATCAGATAACATTTTAAGCTGTCATTTGGTCATGTTACAACGTGCCCCACCACATGTTACAATGTACCCAACCTACGGGGCATGTTTTAACATTTCACTTCCATTCTTTCGGGGTAAATCAAGAAAAAAGTATACACTGTATCAATGAAACAAAACCACACAATTGTGTGCAATTAATGTGGAAAAAAATAAATACTCTGAACCCCAAGTGGATTTACACAAACTGAGAAAGTCAAAAAGCATTAGGCTGTGCCCCGCACTACCCTAGTCTCATTTAGTGAAGTGATATAAGAAGCACCAATTTAAGTGTGCACCGCGAGTGCAGTGTCGTATAACATCTGACAGGAAAGTAACATTTTCTGAGGCGAGTGAGAGACTTTTTATTCCGTAACAAGTTACAAAAATAACGTTAGCAACTGACAGCCTAACAGCATCTCATCTGACAGAAGATCCTGAATCAGGACAAAACGTTTTTCTCAGGCAATCTTTACTAAAACTGTGACTGTGTTACGTATTGCTAGTGTTAGTTGTTACAAACACTGAGCGAACAATGATAGAAGATCCAAATGCAGTTTATTGATAGCACAATCCAAAGTCATAGTCCATTAAACAGGCAAAAGGTCAGAGCAAAGTAAATCAGTCCAATCAAACATACAAATCCAGAGGATGAGACAGGAACAAGAAAACAAGGACATAGGCAGATAAGGCAGGAACGGGCTCAGGAACAGACTCAGGCTCAGGAACAGCCTTGTGCTCAGCGGCGGCCATCTTGGCCAAGGGCTCTGGCTCTGGGAAATGAGTTCTGATGAGGACAGTGGTGATGGTATAAAACATCTGCTCACACTGAACCCTTCCAAGCTCCAAAAGGTAACAAAATATGTTTTATTCTTCTGTAATAGTTGCTCTAATATCAGGAGTTTTATATATTATCGCGACAGGTCTATCATGTTAGATATAGATCCAGGTCGCTAAAGATCCGAATATGTAAGAATGTTTGGCGAAATAGTCATGCATTTAAGGGTTAAACAGGCAAAAGGTCAAACCACAGAAAATCAGTCCAATCAAACAAACAAATCCAGAGGGTGAGACAGGAACAAAAAAAACAGGACAAAGGCAGATATCAAAAACCAGGAACATGGGAAACCGCTCACTAATGCTGTACAGACGAGACAAGACTTCGGAACGAGACAAACAACTGACCAGGGTTATATGGAGAGAGAGAGAGAATGAGGTGATTGGACACAGCTGCACATGATTACACAGATAACAGACAAAGCATTGTGGGAAACCATGTCCATGATGTGTATAGTGTAGGTGGAAACAGTGTCCTCTGCTAAAAGTGCAAGGGCACTCGCAGCTGGTGGATGTGACAGACTGACAGAAATGTCAACAGCTTTGACACACTTCTTTCAGAATAAATGTCTCTCATCAGAAAGAAAAACGATTAATTAAGTTTTTTGTTATGGTTGTTTCTTTTACCCCACACTCAAAATGGTTTTGTGGCCCACTTTTGGGTCAAAACCCACCAGTTGAGAAATACTGCCTTAAACTCCCCATGAAATCATGCAAAACTTACAGTCTCTCATTTCCGCCAGTATGGATCAATGATTTTGATGACATCACTCTGCACTTTAGCTTCTCATCAGATTATCTGTCCAATTAAATGCTCTCTAGAATCTGAAGTATCCCATCTACATTATAATTCAGACAGTGTAAATATGCTTTCCATTGGGGCGAATGAAGTCTGGTTTTACGTTAGTGTCATGTGAACTGCCGCAGCGCACACACAGGCTGCTCAGGTCCAGAGAGACGAGAGCACAGAGCGGATCATATGCGCGAGTCGGCGCATACCAAAATATATCGGACCCATTTGAATTCTGCACAGAATGCTATATTTTAAAGCGATATGGAGGAGATTAGGAGGAGAAACAGTTATAGATTAGAATGAAATGCAGCTTTACTGAGCTCAACGGCTCTGGCCGAGCTGTGACATAAACAAAATGATTTTGGCTATTTTAAAAAAGGGGAGGGGATGTTCAATATGTCCCGCTCTGTTTTCGTGTTTCAATGTAAATTACGTCAACACACTGAATAATGCTGCGCATTTCAAGGCACTTCAGTGGGCCTGTAAAGGGTTTGGTCAGGCGCTTCATATATAGAACCTTTTAGGAGTTCCCATCATCTGATCATGTAATGGATTTAGTTTGAATTTATTTCTTTAGTTTGAATTTTTTTTTTTATTACATTTAATGAAACAACATGTTTAACATGAACTTTCTGCAATCATTTAAGACATTTCTCCTTATATAGAACCTATTTGGCATAAAGCATTCTTTAAAATTAAGGGCCAGATTTACTAAACAGGGCAAATTAGGCTGAGAGCGCAATACCATAAAAGCGCTGATGGGATTGGACAGTTCTGCACGTGATCTACTGACGACGCACAAATGAATGAACACAGACGCAGCAGGATCATTTGCATAATGACCAGCGCTATTTATCAGTTAGCTTCTGGTTTAAGACACACTTTTTGAGGCAGTAAATAATTGTCACATGTCTGTCCTGTCTCACTGACTACGTTTACATGGACAGCAGTAATCTAATTATTGACCTTACTCTGAATAAGACAATAATCTGATTAAGGCGTTTACATGAGTTGCTTTTAGAATATTACGTTCATGTTCCCATTTTACATGTTACAGAACATAGCTCGATTAATAGTACGTCATTACGTACCCATGCCACGCTACGCTGTCCGGCGTCCAATCATAGCGCGACTTTCGTAGGTCTGTTCAAATCAATGGGCTAAGGCAACCCGCTGCAACTTTACCTGCGGGTGTCGCTGTTGGACAGTGTGACTTTATAAAAACGAGTGACTTTTATACTTTTTAATGTAATTATATATATATATATATATATATATATATATATATATATATATATATATATATATATATATATATATATATATATATATATTTTATTTTTTGTATATATTGTGTCTTTCAGTTTTTTTTAAGAGACACTGCCCATCTTGCCTCCTTCTTGACAGCCAACATTTCGAATAATAGCTTTGATTAATGATGAAAATTAAGGTTTCAAAATCGTGATTGTTTGGATTGTTTTTTTCTGCCATCGAGCCACAAGCGCTCACTGAATGGCCATATGGCTCACGAGCCTAGAGGTTCCCGACCGCTGTTGTAAGCAGACAATTATGAATCTGGGATTACAGATACAAACGTATTGTATTTTACTTTTACAATGAGCAGAATTATTACAACACAAAGAAAAAAAATATAGAGGAGGCCATGTCCGAGTGAGCAGTCAAGCAAGACACGCAGTCACGCACCATAGCAACACGTCATGGCAACGACATTTCAGACTGAAAGATACGTAAAAGATAAACGGGAATTTGAGCGTATTGTTACTGTTTTGTACGCGCGGTTATATTAATTATAATCCAAATTCTGTTTTATTTGTCACAATATTATTGATGATTGTTTAGAGGGGCACTTTATATACTTTTGATACGAGCCCCCAAAGCCCTCCCCTCTGCACTTGCCTGGTGTGTGTGCCTGGTGTGTGTGTCCTGTCACAAAATGCGGCGAAAACTCATACACGACGTTAATAGTTAGATTAAGGTGTGTACATGTCTACAATGCACTTGGATAATGCGACTAAAATAGGCATACTCCACATGTCTTAATTCGATTTTTGTTTAATTCGAGTATGGCTTTAACCGGATTAAGGTAATTAGAAATCGCTGTTTACATGGTAGTTTCTTAATCAGAGTATGGTCTTAATCAGATTAATATCGGAGTATTGTTGTCCATGTAAACGTACTGATTGAGCACTGGTGGTGTTTTGTTATTTTGGTCCATGTGCTCCTGTCTGCAGTCTTGACCCCACCCTCCTTGTCATCTAATTAGTGATTAATTTGCCCCACCTGTGGTCCTCGTTACCTGCCTTGTTTGTCTCCTATTTAATCTCCTTCTGTTTTCTGTCCGGTGATGGTACTTTGTCAATGTTGCGTTGTCTTTCATGTTCCCGTGTTCCTGGTGTTCTGTTCCAAGTTGGTCTTTTGTTATTTCATGTTTGATTATTTCCCCCTCGTGGGTTTGGTTTGTTTTTGTATTATGTTTATTTGTTTAATAAATAATCCATTCCCTGCACTTGAGTCCTCGCACCAGTCTTTCCTGTTTTGATCGTGACAGAACGTACCAGCCATTAGAGGACTCAGCAGGATGAGTGGAAGCCCAGTCCATCCTCGTAGTTTGAGTACTCTCCGCCAAAGGGGAATGGACATACGGGAATTTACCCAGAGGTTCTGGGAGAGGGCAGAGAGGCTTAATTGCCTTGATGTGGACCTCAAGGACATTTTTAATCTCTGCTTGGATTACCCTCTTCCACAGTGGGAGATGGAGTTGGTGAGCCACTTGAACTTTTGGAAATTTTCGAACTATCTATACCACCGCAAGAAAGGAAGGGTCCCAGTTCTGGTGGTCCCTGTTCTGGTGGGCTCTGTTCCTAAACGAAGGAGGAGGCGAAGGGCTCCCTCCGTGCCAGTCCTGGTGGTCCCAGCTCCGGTGGACCCAGTGCTGGTGGTTCCGGTGGTCCCTGCTCCGGTGGACTCCGTTCCGGTGGTCCCTGCTCCGGTGGTCCCTGCTCCGGTGGTCCCTGCTCCGGTGGACCCTGTTCCGGTGGACCCTGTTCCGGTGGTCCCTGTTCCGGTTGTCCCTGCTCTGGTGGTCCCGAGTCCGGACACGGCCTGGAGGGCTGTGATGGGATGTTACGTGGTGGCAGTCCTGCGTGCTTGGGAGGAGCACAGGGCTTTCTCCAAAGCTCCAGAGGTTGTTCCGGTGGATCGTGTTACGGTGGATCGTGTTCCGGTGGTCCCAGTTCCGGGGGTCTTAGTTCCGGTGGATCGTGTTCCAGTGGTCCCAGTTCCGGCGGATCGTGTTCCGGTGGTCCCAGTTCTGGTAGTCCCAATTCCGGTGGTCCCAGTTCTGGTGGTGGATCGTGTTCCGGTGGTCCCAGTTCTGGTGGTGGATCGTGTTCCGGTGGTCTCCATTCCGGTGGATACAGTTCTGGTGGTCGCTGCTGTGCCGGATGTGCCACCCAGGCTCCTACCTTTGCCCGCGCCGCCCTGGCCGCCTGAACCCTGTGGCCCGCCCTGGCCGCCTGAACCCTGTGGCCGGCCCTGGCCGGCCCTGGCCGCCTGAACCCTGTGGCCCGCCCTGGCCGCCTGAACCCTGTGGCCCGCCCTGGCCGCCTGAACCCTGTGGCCCGCCCTGGCCGCCTGAACCCTGTGGCCCGCCCTGGCCGCCTGAACTCTGTGGGCCGCCCTGGCCTCCTGAACTTTTTTGTTTTCTCTGTTCCTCCCTTGTCTGTCCCTCCTGTCCCGTGCCGCCTGGGTCTGTCCCTCCCGTCCCCCACTGGTCTGTCCCTCCCGCTCCGCCCTGGCCTGGTAGGGAGGGGGTTATGTCACATGTCTGTCCTGTCTCATTGAGCACTCGGGTTTTTTATTTTTTATTTTGGTCCATGTGCTCCTGTCTGCAGTCTTGACCCCACCCTCCTTGTCATCTAATTAGTGATTAATTTGCCCCACCTGTGGTCCTCGTTACCTGCCTTGTTTGTCTCCTATTTAATCTCCTTCTGTTTTCTGTCCGGTGCTGGTACGTTGTCAATGTTGCGTTGTCTTTCATGTTCCTGGTGTTCTGTTCCAAGTTGGTCTTTTGTTATTTCATGTTTGATTATTTCCCCCTCGTGGTTTTGATTTGTTTTTGTATTATGTTTATTTGTTTAATAAAAATAATCCATTCCCTGCACTTGAGTCCTCGCACTAGTCTTTCCTGTTTTGATCGTGACAATAATGGTGCAAACACCAGTAAATTGACGAGCGGAAACCTTTGTAGATCACCTCACAAGATTCATTTAAATACTCTCCTCCCATAAATTTTGCGCCTGAAAGGGAAACTCCTACAAATAACTGTCCACACCTTTTCAGCGCTAATTTATCACTGCGTGTCTTTAGTAAATCCTGACAGTAGTTTTTTAACAGCAAAAGAGGGTTTGCGCTTGTGCAAGCTGTTTGTAAATCTGGCCCTAAGTTTCTAGGGTTCCATATAGAACCCCACTGAATCATTTTTTTCTATTAGTGACAGATGCTTTGTTTCAAAGAGGACAATAAACAGCATTGACGGGACATGCTGAGTCAAGCAGGAGAGCTATTACTGTGTGATGGTTAAACAGGAAATGTATCATGTTTTAAAAAAAGAAAATTTCTGAATCATGATCTGAATCACTGCTGGAACAGGAGCGGATGAGACACCTCAAACAGAATAATTTTCAGGCCTGATTGAAGTTGTGCATCTCAAATGGAGTTGCAGCACTTTGAAAGTCATGAAATGAACAACACCAGACGTCAGAAAACTGACCCTGACTGCTGATATTATTGGACTAAATTAGTCCATTATGATTTATTATTAACACATCTAATATTGTTACCACTGCTTTATATCATTATTATAATATATATAGTATTGACTTCAAACCAGCAAGTTTGACTGTGACGGTGAAACCACAAAGCAGATCATATGTTCATGTTACTACAGTAAGTGTGTTTTACCTGATGGCAGATCTCGTGCACCACCACCATGGTGAGCTCCATCTGATAGGAGAAGGAGGAGACGTCAGGATCCAACAAGATCTTCTGCTCCACAAACACACTCAGGCCCCAGTTCTCCATGGCTGCATACGGATGCTTCGGCACTGCCAGGAGATCTGCACACAGTGAGGAAGATCCAAGCTCAATGACGAGAAAACAGGATTGTGAAACAATTTAGAGAATGCAGAGAATTTTAAACAATGCAGAGAATGTGCATTTTTGTTCACACACTAAACATACACTACCGGTCAAAAGTTTGGAATAGTTCAAATGTTGGGATGCTTTTGAAAGAAGTCTCTTATGCTCACCAAGGATGCATTTATTTGATCAAGATTCAAGATTCAAGATTCAAGAGTTTTATTTGTCACATACACAGTTATATACACAATATACAACTGGCAGTGAAATGTAAACAGGTCCGCTCCATGGACAGTGCAAATAACAGTTACAAGAAATTAAATAGAAATAGAATAAAATTAGAATAAAAAGTATTAACATAAGTAGAATTATAAATAAATCAAGTTAAGATAAAAATAGGAAATAAGATAAAAATAAAAATATAAAAAATATGTGGATATGATAAGTGAGATAAACTGTAGACTTAAAAATAAGTGGTTAACATAAAATATATAATATGTATATATAAAGAAGTATAATGTGCAAGGTTTATTACAGGTTGTTACGCAGTAACAATAGGGACGTAAAGTGCAGTGCAATTGCAGTATGTGGATGTTAATGTTAAAAGACTGGATGTTTATGTGTGTGCGGGGGTGAAGTGAGTCACGTGACTGAGTTCAGGAGTCTGATGGCCTGGGGGAAGAAACCCCTCCTGAGTCTTTCAGTCTTTGCCATCAGGCTACGGAAGCGCTTACCAGATGGCAGCAGGGTGAAGTGAGAGTTTGCAGGGTGATTAATGTCTCTGATGATTTTAGTAGCTCTACCTCTGCAGCGTTTGGTGAAGATGTCCTGCAGAGACGGGAGAGCTGAGCCTGAGATGCGCTCGGATAAGCGCACCACTCTTTGCAGGGCTTTGCAGTCGTGACTGGTGCTGTTCCCGTACCACGCTGTGATGCACTGAGTCAGGACACTTTCTATCGCCCCTCGATAGAAAGTTTTCAGGATGGCTGGTGAAACCCTGAATTTCCTCAGCTGGCGCAGGTGGTACAGTCTTTGCCTGGCTTTTTTCACCTGTGTCTGGATGTGTGTAGTCCAGGTCAGATCCTCGGAGATGTTCACACCCAGGTATTTGAAGCTGCTCACTCTCTCTACCGGTGTCCCGCTGATCATGAGAGGGGAGTATGACCGATGCTGTCTCTTCCTGAAGTCCACAATCAGTTCTTTGGTCTTGTTAACATTCAGAGAGAGACAGTTGTCCTGGCACCATGATGTCAGTTGCTCCACTTCGTCCAAGTATGCCGTCTCATTGTTGTTGGAGATGAGACCCAGGACAACAGTATCATCAGCAAACTTGATGATAGAGGTGGAGCTGTGTGTGGACAAACAGTCATGGGTGTAGAGAGAGTAGAGCAGGGGACTCAGCACACAGCCCTGTGGAGCTCCAACACTCAGGGTGATGGAGGTGGAGGTGAACTGGCCTACTCTCACCGCCTGGGGTCTGCCAGTGAGGAAATCTTCAATCCAGAGGCAGAGAGAAGAATTCAGGCCTAGATCCAGGAGTTTGTGTGTTAGCTTAATGGGAACTATGGTGTTAAAGGCTGAGCTATAGTCAATAAATAGCAGCCTGACATAGTTCCCACTTTTGCTGTCGATGTGAGTGAGGCAGGAGTGAAGGACGTGAGAAATGGCATCTTCAGTCGATCTATTGGGACGATAGGCAAACTGAAGAGGGTCCAAAGTGTCAGGAATGGAGGAGCAAATGTTGTTTTTAATGAGTCTCTCAAAGACCTTCATGACTAAAGATGTGAGAGCCACTGGACGATAGTCATTTAGGCAAGAGGGTTTACTGATCTTAGGTACAGGGATGATGGAGGATCGTTTGAAGGAGGTGGGGACAACAGATGTAGCAAGGGACTCGTTGAATATGGATGTAAAGAGCCCTGCGAGCTGATCAGCACAGGAGCGCAGAACACGACCTGAAATACCATCCGGCCCAGCAGCTTTCCTGACATCCACACGTTTGAGTGCCCTCCGAACCTCGTCCTCCGAGACAGAGATCACGTGACCGTTGCTGCTCTGAGGGACTCTCTCTGACGCGTCACTCGCCGGAGTCGCGCTGCCGCGATTACCATCAAAGCGAGCGTAGAAAGAGTTTAACTCGTTCACCAGTAACGGATCAGCTCTCACCTCTGCAGAGGATTTAGTTCCAAAAGCACAGATGGTTCTCAGTCCCTGCCACATCCGCCGGGAGTCGTTGAGTTGGAAATGAGATTCCACTCGGTCTTTATAGCGGAGTTTTGCGGCTTTAACGGCGCGCCGGAGGGCGTAACATGAAGCTTTGTACTCCCTCATATCCCCCGTTTGGAGACCAGCATTGTACGCGATAGTGCGCGTGTTAACTGCAGTGCGGATTGAACTGTCCACCCACGGTTTCTGATTAGGGAAGGACGTTATAGTTATTGTTTGTGTGGCTTGCTCTGTCAGTGTGTTGATAAAGCAGAGCGCCACTTCTGTGAACTCGCTGACGTCTTCAGAACTCGCGCGGAACATGTCCCAGTCGACGTCATCAAGAGCTGCCTGTAGCGTGATCTCTGAATGGGATGACCAGCGTTTGACTTCCCTCCTCACCGGGGGCTCTTGAACGAGCCTTTGTTTATATTCCGGTGTGAGGAAAATGGCGGCATGGTCCGATTTGCCAAAAGCTGGCTGTGAACGAGCTTTGTAGGCGTTCTTAAACGGAGAGTAGCAATGATCCAGTGTGTTTGCTCCTCGTGTGGGACAGGAGACATGCTGGTGAAAGTTTGGCAATACTTTCTTTAGGTTTGCTTTGTTAAAATCACCCGCGACGATGAAAGCAGCGTCGGGGTGTTTGTTTATGAAGCCGCTGGTCACATCATGGAGGGCAGATAAAGCCAGCCCCGTGTCTGCTTGTGGTGGAATATAAACGGCAGTAGCGATGACCGAGGAAAACTCCCTCGGCAGGTAGAAAGGCCGGCAAATGATAGTTAAATGTTCCAAGTGAGGCGAGCAGGATCGCGAAAGAATGGAGATGTTCCTAGGATCGCACCATTTCTTGTTTATCATGAAACACACTCCACCGCCTTTAGATTTCCCGGCCTCGGCTGTTCTGTCCATCCGAAAAACAGAGAAGTTCTCGGACGGCGTCACGGCTGTATCCGGGACCGCTGGCGTGAGCCATGTTTCGGACAGACAATAGATGTTGCAGTCTCTCATGTCCCGTTGAAAACTTATCCTGGCTCTAAGATCGTCCATCTTATTCTCCAAGGATTGGACATTTGCGAGCAAAATGCTCGGGAGAGGAGGACTGAATGCTCTTTTTCTCAGTCTGTTGCGGATCCCAGCGCGTTTCCCGCGGTGTTTTTTGAATCTTCGCCGTCGACTCGAGTGGCCATTGTTCAACTCGGCGTCCCGGCGAATCTCAGATGGAAGATTGGAGAAAGTGTCCTGAAACAGGTCAGTGTAGCGGTAACCAATTTCCAGAAGTGTTTTGCTGTCGTAACAGATCAAAGCAGATGATCCGTTGGAAAAAATAGAGAGTAAAAGAGAGTAGAATAATAAATAAAAGCAAAGTCTTAGCGGAGCGACCTGAACGGCGACCGAGCACGGCGGCGCCATCTTGTACCAACAAAAATACAGTAAAAACAGTAATATTGTAAAACAATATTATAGTTTAAAATAACTGTTTTCTATTTTAATATATTGATATATAATATATGAAAATATCATTTATTCTTGTGATGCAGGCCTATGTGAACTTGCAACAGAACATATTTTTATATTATTTTACAGTTGATTATGTTATACATTTTTAAAGAACTCTCTCAGGATATGTCTGTGTGCCTTAAGCAGTCATTCTGTCTAAAACCATTTATCACTTTTTAGACAATTCTGCAGCTGTTACTGGATGGGATGAATTTTTAATCTTTAATTAATTTACTTAAATTACTATATGTAAGTGTTTGTCCCATTTTTATCTAAATTAACTCTTATTGTAAACTCTTTTTTTTTTATGTCAGAAATTGTATATGACAGGATTATTATGCAGCCGAATGATAAATTATTGAATAACATTACTTATCTTCATTCTTAAATAACTTTCTTAAATAACTTTTTATAACATTCTAATAATAAAACATTTATAATCTTAACACAAAATCTAAATAACATTATTTATAATCTTAACACAAAATCTAAATAACATTATTTATAATATTAATTAATGATCTAATAATGTCTAAAAAATATAATAATTATAAGTTCCTAGTCTAATTATAGCCTATATATTTGTAAAGTAATCCAAGTAAAACATGCACACATTAACTCTTGTTTGTATGTCTAATATGTCAAAAATGTAAAAATAATAAATACATAAAACCTTTCTTGTCTCGTTACATTCAGTTATGAATGAGATAATTTAAATGATAGTTTTCAATTCAAAATGGCGAAATTACATTTAATAAGTTGAGTAGTTTGCTTCACTTAATAGTATATCTTATCATGAATCCACTCTTTCACTGTAAAAACTAAAAACGTCGCTATGGAATTTATACTCGTCTTCAGTGAACATTAAGCCCCGCCTACTTTGAGCTGATTGGACATCATTTTGACATTGACGCCGCTGTTATACCGCTGAGGCAGATCAGCCTAAAACAAACAACAAACAGAGCGGTGGAGAACAACATTAAGAAATGTCATATATTGGGGGCGGACAATTTGGCCATTTCCAATTTTTGGGGGGGACTTGTCAACCAAAAGCAGACACAGCAAAGCAAGATACGCAGCTCTATAATCATATTTCTCCCCAAACATATTTAAAAATAGCTCATTTACTCAAGTCAGTGTATCAGTGAAACAGCAGACAGTGAATCAGCTGTTTTAAACGCCTCTACCTCTATCAGCCCGTCTCAGGAACGATTCATATGCCAATGAGAAACGGTTAAACCTCTGGCGCTGTTAAATCCACGTCTTATAATCAGCCACAGAGGAAGAGGAACTGTTGAAAGCTGTAACATGATTATCCGCCGGGCTAGTATGTGTGTTTGCCTTATTTGCATGTTTTATGATTCGGCTGAATGAAAGCAGCTGCAGAGTTTTGGAGGGAAGCTGCAATCATCATGATGACAGATACAACTGCAGGGATGAGGCGGGGAAAAAAGTCGTGTTAAAAGTGAACAGCTTTCAAACGCTTCACTGATAATGATGAGACCCCATTTGGGCTGTACGTTCACACACGATTAATATTTCACTTTTAAACAGAGATGATGGAGCGCAAGCGGAACAATGAAAACAGCAATGCAAAGCAAAGGTGAGAGACTGAAAGAGCTGCTCTAATAAATGACTTCAGAAAGTAAAACAGAATCCGACAGTGCCGGTTTAATTGGGCATTTTTAATGTTCTTTATGGGCGAGAGACTTGATGCTCTTTTAATTGGGCTTTTATGCAGACTCGAACGGAAATTACACGACTGAGGAGAGAGACAAACGTATCATGGTAATCAGAGATGTACTTCAACCCAACCACCTTCCATCAGGACTTTCAAGATGCAAATCCTGAACCCAATAGACCCTTTTCACATTTCCGGGTTTCTCAGAGCGGAAGTCGTCATAGTTGGGTTAACTTTTATAGCGGTGAATGAGAGTATACATTAAATATATTTTTTGTGTCCCCATTTGCTCAAATAGCAAATGAAAAACTCCACAAAAGGGATTTCACAACTTTCAAAAAGAGAGAAAAAATAGAGTGAGATTGATAACGGCAGTGAAACGAGAGAAAGATGTTAATTTTTTACCATCACTCCCATTGACGCTGTATTAGAAACACCCTCACAGCAGTGGCAACTTGTTTTTTTGTAATTTGATGCAAAAGTAATATAAAACAAAGTATTAGTGTTATAAATGTACATACATAAAAAAAAAATGAAAATAAAAAAAACTTTGCAGGATTTACGATATTGATGACCACTAAAACGCGTCATCACAGTCTGTGAAAAGGGTCTATACCAGAATACCCCCGTCTAGACACCTCAAGGCCCAGAACCAGTAAGTAATAATAACCCTTATCAAATAGTCTACATTATCAGTACTTTTTGTAATGAAACAAAAGGATATTGAGGTAAAAAGGGACACGAATGTTAACCCCCTCGAGTCTGCGGTCACACCGGCGCAATCGACTCGCTTTATTTCTTATCAGTGCTAAAAGTCTTGTGGACGCATATCTATTGTGTGTTTTGAGGCCTTAATTTAAATTTAGTTTTTTTGTTTTTTCAAAAACCATGCATAAACATTTTTCTCTCAAAAATACAAGCATGTACATACAGTACATGTTGCTCACATATTAGCCCAGTTTGTGCTGAATACGGTGTAATTACACTTTTGCCATTAATGTGTTTATAAGCAACTGAAAAAAACACAAATGTCAGAGCATGTCAAAACTTCTAAAGGGCCCCAAAACAGCTCAGACTCCTAGGGGTTAATTAGCTTACTATAACTATAGCTAACTATAACTTGTAAGTAGTCATTATACATACTGGTATATTAGACCTTTTGTAACACAATGGTACATTTAAATACCACAGTAACAATTGTTGTTTGTTTACCGAATAATAAAATTCAGAAAAACAGCACAATGTGTGATTGCTTTTAACCAAGTTCAGAAAACATGAAGTTAATATTGAGAAACTTACATTGTAGACACAATATTGCCTGTAACCTTGTCTGTTTTTGCTATATTATCGAAAATATTTCCAAACAAAATAGCAGAATGTTGTCTCCTAGTAATCATTTTGTAAAACAATATTACCACCTGATACCATCATAGGACCCTGGTATCTCCACATTATTTTTATTTTTTGGGAAAGTGGAGAGTTACTTTCTTTCACTGCTTTCATTATAAGCAGGTGGATGACCTGTAGTTGATATGTATAAAGATACACTCACCTAAAGGATTATTAGGAACACCTGTTCAATTTCTCATTAATGCAATTATCTAATCAACCAATCACATGGCAGTTGTTTCAATGCATTTAGGGGTGTGGTCCTGGTCAAGACAAATTTTGAGCGTGGCATGGTTGTTGGTGCCAGACGGGCCGGTCTGAGTATTTCACAATCTGCTCAGTTACTGGGATTTTCATGCACAACCATTTCTAGGGTTTACAAAGAATGGTGTGAAAAGGGAAAAACATCCAGTATCCGGCAGTCCTGAGGGCGAAAATGCCTTGTTGATGCTAGAGGTCAGAGGAGAATGGGCTGACTGATTCAAGCTGATAGAAGAGCAACTTTGACTGAAATAACCACTCGTTACAACCGAGGTATGCAGCAAAGCATTTGTGAAGCCACAACACGCACAACCTTGAGGCGGATGAGCTACAACAGCAGAAGACCCCACCGGGTACCACTCATCTCCACTACAAATAGGAAAAAGAGGCTACAATTTGCATGTACCCATCCTCTGATGGCTACTTCCATCAGGATAATGCACCATGTCACAAAGCTCAAATCATTTAAAATTGGTTTCTTGAACATGACAATGAGTTCACTGTACTAAAATGGCCCCCCAGTCACCAGATCTCAACCCAATAGAGCATCTTTGGGATGTGGTGGAACGGGAGCTTCGTGCCCTGGATGTGCATCCTACAAATCTCCATCAACCGCAAGATGCTATCCTACCAATAAGGGCCAACATTTCTAAAGAATGCTTTCAGCACCTTGTTGAATCAATGCCACGTAGAATTAAGGCAGTTCTGAAGGCGAAAGGGGGTCAAACACAGTATTAGTATGGTGATCCTAATAATCCTTTAGGTGAGTGTAGCCATAGTATATAGTTATATAGATCAGGGCACAGCGCCTGGAAAAACATCTATCCATCCATCCATCCATCCATCCATCCATCCATCCATCTATCTATCCTCAATAATTTTAATAACAGTTGACGTGCAGAAATTGCAGCCATATTTGACATAATGTTCACACAACACCTTATTAACAAATATCACCTTGAATCTAGAGTGCAGCTCTCCCCTCGGGCGAAGACATTTCCATACTGTAGTTATTGTACACGTCGCCTGAAGTAATTATGACACCATTAATAATTCCACAATTACACTGTATTTGTCTCAGAGGAAACAGAGCTCTGAGAGGAAGAAAGGCTGAATCCCAAACCACTGAAAAGGCTTAATGAAGTTTCTTCATTAGATTAGTGCACTTAATGACCATCAAGGCATCTGTGTTTGAAGTAGTCCATAAACATGAGCAATGTTAGTTCTTTTGATGCTAGTACTGTGTGTGAGGGGTTGAGGGCTGTTCATTAATAGCAACTTGCTTATTCACCCTCGATGCACTGAAAATACACATATTTTGTTTACCCCAATTTACTTCATCTGAACTAGCAGCTGCAGTACAGACACATTCAGTGAGGATCATCATGGTAGCGAGGATCTTTTAGATTTACTGCACTATATAGCCATAAATATCCTTATTAAATCTTAAACACATGTGTGTATCAGCATCTCGCAATCTACCAGTTGATCGCAAAGGCAATGCTGGTAGATTGCACACAATTTAAATATAATTTTCTTAAATATATAAATAAAAAAATATATAGATATGTCCTTCCTTCTCGTTTTGGCTTCTGTCTGACTTTGACCAGGCAAGTTTTTTGTTTATTCAGTTGATATGACAACTATAGTTAAGGTTACCTATAGGTAACCTATTTTGCGCCTTCCAAGGGAGAACAGAGCGCGGAATTGCGAAGCTATTTAATATTTAATATTATATTAATATTATAATAATAATATTATATATTAATAATTATATAATATGATTAATATTTAATCGCTTACACAAACTACCTTCATCCACAGACCATTAGCCTAAATTGAATCCCAACCGTCTAAAATGAGTGTGATACCAAGCAAAAAGCCAAAAACTGAACATTTGTTCAGACTTTTGTTTTTTACTATGTCCATTTCTAAAAGCCTTTGTCCTATCTGCCAAACAAGTATAACTATTCCAAGGAAAGGAAACGTGGAGAGACATTTTCGGACACTTTTTCAGAAACTATGACAATGATTTTCCTGCAAGTAGCGAGCTTTGAATGAAGGTGAAATAACAGAAATCTCAATTAATTGGTCAACAGTCCCTTTTTACTCGCCCAGGCCTGAAAGCCAAGGCAGTCACGGGGGCATGTTGCTAACAAACAGATTCAATGCCAAGTGCAAGGACCAAAACACATTTCCCAACTTTCTTAATTATCAATGTATTATACATCAATAAGCACTATGTGCAGATGTCAGATGGTTAAGCAGGGGCAAATTTCTTGGAAAGATTGCCTGAGATAAAGGAGTTTCTCCTATGTACAAAGAATACATAATACAAACTACTTGAGGATGAGCAATGGCTTTAAATGTGGCTTTTTTTTTGTCTGACCTGACTAACGTGCTGAATCAGCTGCAAGATAAAGAGATGGTAGTCAACATGACAAGCTCAGTTAATGAAACAAAAACATTTCAAACAAAAGTTACTCACATCTAAGCTACAGCTCGAATTAGGAAATGAAAGATTGGGAAAGCTTGCATAATGCCAAGATGTCTGGTGGAGGACAATTACTCACTGAGAGAACACTTTTTACAGACAACGTCAAACTGAATGAATCAAATGAGAATGGCCTTAATCTACATGTCTTTCCTTTCATTTGAATTTCCCCCCATCCTATTTCACTTTCATGCTGAGATCACCTAGAATTCACCCAAAATCTGTATGATTTAAATGTAAGTTCTCACAATACAGTATTGTGTTTGATATCGTTTGAAATGTCTGCGACTGGTACAAAAATCTCATCAAGTACACAAGAAGATAATAAGAGTATTTAGAGCTTAGAGATATTTTACTGGGTGGGTGTGGCTTTTGGAGCCATTTGGTCTCGTCAATACAGGTCATATGGGACAGTGATTAAATGTAAATTACCATTGTTAACATGTGTTTCCATTTGAAAGAGATTTCTGTCTTGGTCTGAGCAATATAAGGAAGTGGTGACAAAAGGTTCAGGGATCGATGCTGTAATGAGTTCGGCCCATAACGCAGAATGTCTATAGACGCTCTGCATTAAGTAATATTCAGAAGTCAGGTATCAATATCTTATTCTTTGCTACAGAGTATTTGATGTTATGTATGGATTATCTTTGAATTGATTATGTAATTGGCATTATACATTTACCTGACTGTTAATAAATTGTTAATTTTTTTATCTATTCTGGATTACTCTGTAATTATTAACTATATCTAGTAGATTACGGAACGGTATAATTGCAACAAAGGGTTAAACAGAATGATTAAATGTGTGACTAACTATTAAATGACCAAATAACCAATTTGCATTATAACCTAAATTCGAGATTATGATAAAATGGAGTCAGATAAAGATGAATTGGAAAATAATCCATTCTACCCAGCTGAAAACACAGAATGCCGAGCGACCTTTGATCCGCTACCGTTACCTACATTGGAACTAATTCAGTGGTCTTACAGAAGCTTCCCAAATGTAGCATCTGAACTCCATAAGCAAGGAAAGGAGCTTGCACAACTTGACAGTGAACGCTACATTGATCGAATTGAAAAGGTTAGGTCAGACTTTGACTTTGCTTTACTTGAGCCAATCGCTACATTCATGTGCTTTCCATTTGGAGATGAGATTGACTCCCTGGCCTCAGACAGCTATTTCAGATGAACCCATCAGCATTGGAGAAGGAGATTTTAACACTGCAGACTGACATTCAGGTGAATGAAGAAATCTTATGGACAGTATTTGAAATTTCTTGCAGAAATATCCTAATATCAGAATTATGTTATATTATATCAAATGTGCCTTTTCTTACATTAACCCTCTGGAGTCTGAGCTCTTTTGGGGCCCTTTAGAAGTTTTGACATGCTCTTACATTTGTGTTTTTTTCAGTTGCTTATAAACACATTAATGGCAAAAGTGTAATTACACTGTATTCAGCACAAACTGGACTACCATAATATGTGAGCAACATGTATGTACATGCTTGTATTTTTGAGAGAAACCGTGTTTATGCACGGTTTTTGAAAAAACAAAAAACTTTGTTTTAAAATTAAGGTCTCAAAACACACAATAGATATGTGTTCAAAAGACTTTTGACTCCATCTTGTATTTCCATAGAGTTTTTTTCTTTATACTGATGTGAGAATCATTAAGCCTACTCATTCACATAAAACAATGCACTGATTTAAAATTTGTAAGACAGTTTTTCTTCACAAAGCCAGTATGCAAGGAGGCGTGATATCTAATAAATAATGATGAGATAGCACCTGAGATAACAAAGGACATAATAGCCAGCATTAATGAGCTGCATAATGAATGAGCTTCAGGTAGGCCTGTGACAGAGAGCAACAGAGCAAAGGAAATATATATTTGTTAGTAGTTTATTTTATTTGGAATGTAGTCAACAAAGGCCTATTATATTTTAAATAATCAAAAGATTTGACTACACTGCACAAAAATGCTCTTCTTATTTGGTATTTTTTCTTGTTTCCAGTCCAAATATTTAAAATTCTTAAATCAAGATTAATTTACTAGATAAGTAAAAATAGCTGAGGGGGAAATCAAAAGGAAGTGAGTTTTTGCTTAGTTAGTTAGTTAGTCATTTTCTGAAGACTATCTGAATGAACGTCTTTGACAGAGAGGCTGCAGATTGCGCATCATGTTTGATTTCTTTATTTAGCAAAAAGCACAACAATTTGTTTTTATTGTGACTGTACACAAAAAAAAATAGAAACTTAACAGATTATAATGATGTATAACACTTGCCTGAATGATAAAAAACGACAGAGTTATTTGAGTCTCTTTGGCACTGATAAGAAAAAAAGCAAGCCAATCACGCCGGCGCGACGGCCGACTCGAGAGGGTTAAATCAAAATGTCGGTCCACCATGACTAATTTGGAGGCCTGTTTGATAGCTACTGCCCAGATTATGCAAAACTGTCCAATTCCATTCAGCGCAAGTCATCAGAATAAGGTAAATGCCCTGGCTATCTTCTGAGCGGAATCTCCAGGGGAGAGCCGTCGAGGAGAGACACGATGTCCGAGAACCATACTCAGCCCGGCCAAAACGGGGCTACTAGCAGTAGACTGGCCCAGTCCCGGCGCACTCTCTCTAGAACTCCAGGAAGCAGAGCAATCAGGGGACATGCGTGCAGGGGCAGCCTCGGCCACTCCTGTACCATAGCATCCAGTCCGAAAGGAGCTGGAGGTGCTAGGGAGAACCACAGACGACAATGAGAAATCTTGTGAGTGGCGAACAGGTCCAATAGAGCCCTGCCAAATCTCTCCCAAAGGAGCTCCACCACCTTGGTGTGGAGTCTCCACACCCCGGGCCTCGGCCCCTTCCTCGACAGGATGTCTGCTTCCACATTCAACCGCCCAGGAATGTACATAGCCCTCACTGAGAGCAGTTTACCCTGGGACCAGAGGAGAATAAGGCGTGCCAACTTGTATAATTGGTGAGACCTCAGACCCCCCTGATGGTTGATGTAAGAGACCACCGATGTGTTGTCTTTGCAAACAAGCACATGATGGCCCCTGAGATATGGCAGGAAGTGCTTCAGAGCCTGAAACACTGCCAGCGTTTCTAGACAATTTATGTACCACGAATGATGGTGTTCCTGCCATAAGCCCTAGGCCAAGCAACCACTCATGGTCGCCCCCCAACCCGTAAGGGAGGCATCCGTGGTCAGAGATACTCGCTGACATGGTGCCCCCAGTAACGGGCCTTGGGCCAGGAACCAAGGATCCTTCCACATGACCAAGGTGTGGAGACCCCGCCGCATAGCCTTGATCACACGAAAAGGACTTCCCCTCTGGGAAACCCCGGTCCTGTCTGCCATAAGCCCTGCGCTGAGCGACCACTCATGGTTGCCCGCCAGCCCGTAAGGGAGGCATCCATGATCAGAGATATTAACTGACATGGTGTCCCCAGTAACGGGCCCTGGGCCAGAAACCAAGGATCCTTCCTCATGACCAAGGTGCGGAGACCCTGCCGCATAGCCTTGATCATGTGAAAAAGTTTCCCCTCGGGGAAGAACCCTTGGTCTTGAGCCACCACTGTAACAGTCTCATGTGCAACAGGCCACAGCACTGAACGCTGCTACCATCAGACCTAACAGTCTCTGAACTGTTGACAGTGAGCGGCTGGTCCAGCTTCACCCCTTTAAATACGTTATTCTCTGAACTGGAGAAAGAATGCTCTTCTTGGATGAGAGCCTCAGCCCTAACCTCCAAAATGCATGCGAACGACATCTCAATGTCGGACCGTCAGGCGAGCTGACAGTGCCAGTCGCCGAAAATTAAAAATGCAGATCCCCTGCATACACACGGAGACTAACGCCGCGTCCACAATCTTCGTGAACATGCGGGGTGAAAGTGCAAGACCAGAGGGAAGCACCCGAAATTGGTGCGCTTCTCTCCTGAAAGCGAACCTCAGGTACTTCCTGTGCTGCGAGAAGGATAGAAACATGACATAAGCAGATCTATCGTGACAAACCAGTCCTTGGACCTGATTTAGACACGATGTATGAGTGTAAGCATCCTAATATATAGAACACACAGATCTAGATTAGGGCACAGCCCTCCATCCTTCTTTGGCACGAGACCTAACTAGAGCCAACAAATATATAATCTTTAGGACCCACTAAGATATTTCTGGCAGATTCTCCCACTAGTAAATCTAGTAAGTGTACCAGCCTCTCGAGACTGGCCTCTGATGTACTCTGCACTGCTAGTGCAGCGCCCTGAAATGGCTGACCGGCAGGGAACAACTGACTCGACAGCGCCACCTCCCTCCTCGGAGGGCGCAAGCCATCCCCGGATGACCCGCGAGGGCTCTCCACGCCCCGGCACTCGGGCGGGGTTGGTGGATTGACCCTGTGAGGGCACCGAAAGCAGACAGGCACCGTATGCTGAGGTGAACTCCGCCTGCCCCCGGGGGGGGGGCGCCCTCACTGCCCTGGGCCCACTGGCGTCAGGGCTTCTTGAACACAGCCTTCCTTGAAATAATGACGGCCCTCAGAACCGTCTTAATCTTGGGAAGCTGCGCCTGAGGGGACCACCCACCGCCCCACCCTCTTGAAGGGGAGTATGGGTGGCGACGCTCTGTTTCGCTGCGCCCGGTGTGAGGAGCTCGTACTCGGTGTCTGCTGCTCCCGCACCACAACAGATGAAACCTGGCGTTACGCACACAGGTCTCTCAGCAGGTCAGCTTAGCATGCACAAAGCCATAGTGAGCAGGCATGCGGCAGCCTGACCCGCTGCCGAGTACGCTTTGCCCACCAGGACTGCTTACAAACCGTATATGCTGTAAATTAAGTAATATAAATACAGAAGATGCTCTTAATGGCTTGGTAGGCAAAGTCGGGGCTTAATGGCCGATGCCGAATAGGGAGAGAGATGGCTCGTAAGCGTCTCCTCCACCCTCGGCACCGAACCATAACCACGTCTCATCAGACCTGTAATATTATTCTATACACTGATGTAGGGGCTGGAAATTTACTTAGACATGGACCACTCCCATGATCTCAACACCTCGGTGTGGAGATTAGAGAGAGACAGCAAGCCCCGCTATGGAGGCTGAGTAATAGGCACAAAGAAAGTGCTCATAAGCCTGCTTTAACTGAGGCGCGCTCCTGAATATAAATATATACACATAAGATATAATGAATATATACCATAATATTTAACTGCTTATTCACCCCCTCCAACTCCTCACTTGCAAGGGATTGAAGTGGCGTACCTTCACATCCACCTGCATTGATACCGCAGATATCCACCTCCTATTTTACTGTTAGAGCTAGATAACTGCAGCATCGCGGCCGCCCCCCCGGGCGGGAGAAACCGCAGCGTGGGCTCCCGAACCCAGAGAGGAAGCACTGGCCCTGCCAGATGAAGGCAGAGAAAGGGATGAACCCGTCTCTAACCCATCTGACAGGACCATACGCGAGCCCCGCCACACAAGCCGCCGCCGCTGCCTCGACAGCAGCGGTGCTCACTCCGCGGGAAACACGCGCGCCGCGGAGCCCTCCTCGAAGATCGCCCGGTGGGATAGCAACATTCCTACAGAACTATAGCGAGCCCCGCAACACAAGCCGCCGCCGCTACCTCACCCTCCTCGAAGAACACCCGGCGGGATAGCAACATTTCTAGAGGCAGCGCCTCACAAAGCTCACAACCGGCTCCCTCGAGAGCCAACTGAGCGTGCTGCTATCAAACAAACAACGCACATCAAGTGTGTATCCCCACTCATAATGTAACTAGAACAGGGAGGAACACACTTTCTGTACTGCTGTTTGTACTCGCTACAGTGTCTGTCTTTTATGCGTCAGTATGTGTTGCAAACTTGTTATATGAAAACAAAAAAGTCAGAACCAAGACACAAACATAGAGCTGACAAGGACAATGTTACATAGCGAGCTTGTTGAAGACAACAGAAGCTGAAGGCGTGTGTTTGCCGGTATGCTTTATAGTTCCGGGTCTATGACGTCACCCGCCCATGACGTTCCGTCTCTCTATTGGACTGATTACATACGTGCTTCACGACGCAATCACGTAGAGGCGTTCCCATGGCGGTGACGCAGCTCGAGTTCCCTTGAAAGGGAACTAGACACAACTCGGACAAATTAACTAATGAGGGTAACTATGGAAACAGACAGGTGGCGGGAAACTGTGACAAAGGAACATATGACAAATCAAAACACAACAGAAAGACCAAACAACCAGACAGATATGTGACAATAGCATTATATAAAAAGTAGTCTCAGCCTCAGACGTCCCACCCACGTGCCATTGGCGGAACGTCTGATGCTTATGGCACACTTATCTGGAAACACTTTAGGAGTTTCGAAGTGGTCATTGAATTGGTTGAATTCTACAAGATGTCCGCGAGATGCGTTTATTGTGTTCTTTAATGGTCTGCTTGGAAACAAATGGCGCGACTTTAAACTCTCTTGTGGAAGAAGAACGCTGTCGTGTTTACAACCGTGACAATGAGCTCTTACCAGGATCAACTAAAAGCAGGATTTTTAGAAGTATGTGAAGTAGCGGCTCCATTGTTGCAGTAAACTTGAACAAGTAATTTTTCACCCCCCTAAACATGACTTGGAACAAAACAAACTGTGATTGGTTGCGTTACATGTCAGTCAAACGTCCTCTTGGGCGGTCCTTGGCCAATGAAGCTGCGATTGAGTCCAGACCTTCTGCCATCAGTCTGAAGGTCTGGCTACACGAGACTACATAAAAAGTAATGTCACAAATATGACAGTGTCATTTTAACATCAATGTGAGCAAACAAACTAAATGAAATACCACTAACTCTCCAGTTAAAAAAAAAACAAACACCTGAAACTGAAAGAAAGTTAACTGTTTTGCCTCCCTTTCATAGTATTTCCTCATGTGGCTTTCTTATGGGAGTGTCACAATGGCTTATTGATGGTTTTAGATAAATCATCTGAAACACACACTCACACCCCAAGTCACTTGTCTTGGCTATTCAATTTTACTTTTTAACTTTCTGATGTGTTAAAATCACTCGGTTAGTGTAAGCCATTGAAATAAATATTATGATTTGTACATTAGTACATGACTTCGTTATATTTGGTACACCCCAATTACTATCAAACCATGTTAGGACACAGAATTGCTTTATTCGTCAGCGGTGCTGCTGTGAATCTGGTCTACATTTAGAACAGGTTCAGAGAGTTTCATCAGCTGCTGATCAAAAGGACTTTCATGTTGAGATGTTCCAGTGGTTTCTACTGGGGTATATCATGAAGGCTTGATCTGCAATGTTTTCAGACTTTAATGTTTCTCACCTGGATATTCAATTTCAGAATGATCTGCCCAATTTGCATTGATTTGCTTTAGATGTTTCTGCATGTGGAGACTCAGTTTGCAGTTTTCTATAATTGGTGCAGTTTTGTTTGCTAATTGGGCATCAAACGTCAGTTCAATACGAAGTTGTTTGACTGAATCATGCTGTTGAATAAATTGCAACAGACCTAAAATTACTGTTTTTATTTCAGACAAATGAAATATGTGCTTTTGTGGCTTTTTCTCGTATTAAAGACACGCTGTGACTTCCTGATGAAGTCTTGATGAGGTTTAGGTGGGTTTGTTGTGTTGATTTGTGCTTAGTTTGTGTTTCCTGCATTTACCTGGACTTATTTTAAATCTTGCAGTCTCAGTTTTCTTGCTTAGAAAACTGAGACTGTTTTCTTACTTCCTGCACCTGGTTCAAACAGCACTGAATTGAACTCCCAATGCAGCGTAAGACAATATGTGGACACGACACATCTTAATTTCAGAGACATACTCAAACTACACAGACATCAACAAAAATTTTCTTTAAAAAATGTACTGAAATAGTGAACCGCAGAATGTCGACCCTCATTGACCACTGACCTTTATTTACCCTTATACAAACTAAGTATACTTCACTTTTATTAAGTAAAGTTCAAGTATATTTTTAACTATACTTCATGTAGCCTATAGTATACTAATATTAATGTACTAGAAGTATACTTTAAGTATACTGTTTCAATACTAATTGGGACTATATTGGCCCACTTTTTAGTGTATAAAAGTATACTTTCAAGGATACTTTAAGTGTAACAGAAGTAAACGTTGAGTACACAACTAGTTTACAACTAAGTTTTTTGTGTGTACTACAACTATACTACAAGTGAACTTAGTGAAATAGGTATACTGATAGTTTAGCTTCACAGTAGTTTCCTCTGCCTGGGTCGACATTTCATTAGGCAGTTTTGAACTTACATACAATTTTATATTTGATGATTGCATTATTTTACATTTGCATAAACAATCTTCTACCACTTTTTTCTGCTTCTTCTTCGCCTATGTTTTGATACAGAGATTCTGTACTATTTCAGAAGATGCACAGTAGCGCCCCCTGCCGTATAATAGTGAAAACATGGATAGCCGGAAAATTAAGTCAATGGTGGGGAAAGAGTAAAATTAATTTCTATGTACACTACGAGTGGACTAGACTACACAAAAATTCAGATACTCAGAATTAGGAACATATCTGTTTTCTTTATAAATCAATCATTTAAAACAATGTAAGTTTATACGACACTATGCAAAACTATGTGAAAAAGTATTTAATAGGCTACTTTTATACTTTTAAGATCAAAAGATTGAGTACAAGTATAGCCAAATATACTAAGTCTTTTCTGTCAGTATAAGTCAAGCATATACTTAATAGCAATTTATTTAAGAAATATATTTAAGATATAAGTATATTTCTGAGAAGTGCATAAAAATTTGAAGTATACTTATTTTTAGTTTAAAAGATACTGATAGCACACTTGAATGAACTTAGTTTTTGTAAGGGAAGCTCAGGAGCACATGAGGCTGAAAATGAGGAGAGAGGGAAGCGTTTGGGTCTGTGTGTGTTCATGGTAAAGAGACTTGTTCTCGGTCCACAGCACCCCTGACGCCCTGCGGTCTGCTCTCACATCTGAGCTCTTAACACAGGCAGCGGGGCAGAAGAGAGCAGTCCTTCATGGAGCTGCAGTGGTGCCTGAGGAGAAAAGCCTCCAGAGAGGGTCAAACAGATGCTCTCAGCTCGTCTCATTATCACACAGTTCACTCCACCTCTCCGTGAAGCGCTGTGCTCATGTCACACATTCACTAAAGATTCAGTGCTTTCCCTCATTTATCTTAAACTATCAGAACTGCATTGCACATTGCTCCAATCAACAAGGGAGCTGTGTTACTGTCAAATGATACAACCAATAAACCTTTTGACTGCTTTAATACTCAAGATTAGATTTCTAAAAACAGTTTGAAGTAAAATGGCTACATTATAGCAATAGTATTATCAGAGGTGGACAAAGTACACAACTCCATTACTCGAGTGAAAGTAAAAGTACTACTGGTCAAATATTACTCTGTTACAAGTGAAAGTTGTTAAAAACTATTTTTACTTAAGTAAAAGTACAGAAGTACTTGCTTTTAAAAGTACTTAAGTATCAAAAGTAAATTTCCCTTTTTTATGTCAATGCATTATTTTATTATTGTTGCATTGTTGTATAAATGCACGCTATGCCATGGTGGTTTAAGCCAGTCAGTGATGCTCCATCCAACATGCTAGCATACGATCACCTTGAACTAATTTAAATACTTAAAAGTTACAACGTTTTTTACAAAGCTGCTGTCACTTTAAGGCAGAATGCACAAATCCTACACACTGATACACATCCGATATTCCCCCAACTCTTTATGTTCACTTAAGACATAATCAACTTTGTTTACGTGAATACTTTCCAAAATGAAACTTTTGACATTTTGTGTGTATTGGTCTGTTTAAGTGCGAAAAAAACACAAAAGAAAGCTCTATTCAGTCGTGCTCTGGCATCTCAGAGGCACAAAAAAACAGACTGAACTGAGCTCTTTCATGATGCTTTTTCAGATTCATCCATATGTCTATGCTTCTCTTTCTCCCAGACATTTACATTTTGCAAAAAAAAAAAAAAAAAAAACTTTTAAAGAAGAAAATCATTCACTGACTTGCAAAGCTGCTACAGAAACGACTTTTGACTTCGAGGACCTTGATAGAAATGTAGTGGAGTAAAAAGTACAATATTTGTCTTTCAAATGTAGTGAAGTTAAAGTAAAAGTTTCCCTAAAAAATAATACTTCAGTAAAGTACAGATACTCAACAAGTGTTCTTAAGTACATTACTCAAGTAAATGTACTTCGTTACTGTCCACCTCTGATTATTATACAATTGTATGGCTCAGATTTGTTCTTTCATTGCTCAAGAGTCCTAATGGAGTACTGGATCTGTTTTATTAAGACTAGTCTCCATTGGGAGATCTAAAAATAAACACAACTGAGACATTAGGTGCGTTTACATGGAGCACTGTAATCGGTTTAAAAGTCCAATCCAAATGAAAATGCTCCATATAAACACCTCAATCGGAATAAAAATGGCCAAACCGAATGAAATTATAATCGGTTTGAGAGGGGTGGGATAAACCTTTGCATGAACCGATCAAACGAAAAATTCCACCATGTAAACGACCTGATCCGATTACTTTGAGTGCACGTCTTTCTGTGACGTGATATATAGCGCGTGCGCCTCCACAACTGAAGAGTGCGCACCAGCACCAGGCTAATGTTGACAAGAGAGGAAAGTTGATTTTTCTGAGGTATTAAACTTTTTATTTCGTAACATGTTGAACATGATGTTGGAATAAAGACACAGACATAGCCTGGCTACACCATCTCATATTGACAGCGTTTGTCCAAGGTTTCAACTGCGCCTTATTTTTCTGAGGTGATTCTTACACTTTACAACAATTAATAAATAGCTTATATAAAACTGTACAAGTCCTGGTGGCCGTTGAGAGTTGCCATTGCAACGGGGAACATTCAAGCTGCTGGAGAGGACATGTGTCGACATTTTGTTTCTCGTAAGTTAGATATATTAAAAAAAGTTAAACAACTAAACTATTAAAGTCTACTGTCATTACCTTTGTTAACATTTATACCTTTGTGATTATGGGATCTTTCCTTAATCATCTGAAATATCTATGCGTTTAGTAGCCTACTATGAGGAGCACGTTCACAGCTGTTGAAATTGCCATTGTATAGGACATAAATTAGTTTAAACTACTGCATGTCTGCCCACAGAAAAATAAATAAGTATAAAAATTACCAACACAGAACTATCGATTGAAAGTCAGCACATGTGAACACCAGATCGGTTTAGATAACGTCTCATGTAAACAGTCCACCGAATCTTTCAATCGGAAAGATTTTAATCGGAATGACAAAAAAGTGCGCATGTAAACGTGGCTATTGTGGATGTAAAATACGAGTATAAAGCTATTCAAAGAATGTGGACAGCAGCTCTGATCCTAAGGTCTTATTTAATAAGACATTTTTGAGTTAATATATAGAGATCTTCGATTTTTGATTGCAGACTGACACTATTTATGGGCAAATCTGAGCACAGTTTGAGACATTATTGAGATATTTTCTAAAACTCAAGAAGAGCAGAAAACTGAAACCCTCGTTTTCTGTAAGGATTTGTCTTATCATCTAATCTGATATCATGTAATGTAATGTTCTGTCCATTTCATAATCCTTTTTTATTTAGTGCCTGCACCATTCCCAGACACCTGTGAGCATTCCTCAGACATTCCCGGTCTCTCTCCTCACAGCCCCCATCAAACCCACAGCGTTCCCGTTCTTAACCTGATAACACAATCAATCGCAATTTCAGCCAGTGTGAGCCACTATAAGCGCTATTACTGCTCCAGCTGGAGCGTCCCGCTAGTATCAGCTCTCTCTAATGATGTCTGCGGCCCATTCTGCTCTTCCACAAATCACAGCTGCTGAAATGGAGAGAAGTCTTTAGAGACGAGAGGCAATAACAGTGAGAAGTGGTCAAATTGAGGTGCTCACTACAAATCAGAGCTGCACCGGAGCACAACGGAGGGACACAAACATTTTTTTCTTCTGGGCTCCCGTGAGGGAGTGTTCAGGACCATTGCGACGGGCCGGGTGGAATTATTATGACACAGATCAGTGAGCTACAGACATTGTCCTGAAACACTCCAGCAGTTTTCTGCTCTCTATTTGCTATTCGTCTTTATCTGTAATTGGAAGAGGAGGAAAGGCGAAGCTGCTTGTTATTGGACTTTTTGTCTCTCTGCTGAAGTCGAGATGGAAAGTGTACGAGTGGCAGAAACAGAAAAAATATTCAAAACCGTGAACTTGCACTTTAATATGATTGTGAAATTATCAGAAAAGACTGCTGGGAATACACAGCATTTTTAGCAAAGCGCCAAGGGACGGTTGAACAGAATGAAAAAAAGTTCAGTGTCTCTGAGAAAATTCCATCAGTTATAGTAAACTATTAAACTGCATCGTCAGGCGCTTCCACAGCAGCGTGTTCAGACAAAAACACACAATGTGCTTCAGGAAACGTATTGTAGGGATAATTAATAGTTGCCTTTCTTTTGGTACTTCCTGAAAAAGTCCATGAATAACAAAAACCCTGAAATGGAACAGAAACTGTGGTAGTTTAAAAACTTGTTGAAGCAACATATTGTTTGTTTGGCTGCTTCATTTTTATCTTCCTCATGGCACAGAATGTTCCTTGCTTCTTTTATTATTCCTGCCAAACGTTTTGAGCCTTATTGAGCCAAGAACATTCATAAACCCAAAACAGGTGAGCTTCCTGATTGTTATTTTGCTCTGAACATTCATTAAAAAATCAAACCATTTGCTGCTATGATGCTGATGCTATGATACAGTTTCTGGAGTCCTGGATAGTTAGAATGTTGCAGTGTAGTTGCTAATGTGTTCTGAGTGGTTGCTAGCATTTTGCTATGCATTTACTAAAGTGTTTTGAGAATTAGTTTGCATATTTCTAGGTAGAAGTATAACAAACAGCACTATTAAACCCAGTAACACTCTCATGTTTGTTCTGAAGGTGAGAGGATGTTTCCGGGGTTTTTAACACCCTACATTTTGGAACACAAATTTCGGCCACAACAACGCATACACCTCATTAGCACTCGGCGGGTAACTAGTGACTCCCTTCACAGTTTCCACCCTAACTTCACTGTTGACCTTTGGCTAAACATAACAACAACTACAGCAGCATATAATATGGTGTATTTATTCTGGAGAAACCAGGTCAGATTTGTTTCTGGAAATGATTGCTGATTTAACTTCGCATTTAATGTAGAAAGTCAAGTGAGTTGTTGGATGTAACCAGAGTGTGAGCGTGTCAATGGCCATTAAGTCTAATGTCTGCTGGTGCTTCTCCACTCAAGAGCCGACTCTCAAACCCACAACACTTCAGTACCGATGAACACTCGACTGTAAGAGCTGAACTAAAGAGGGTAAAGTGAGAGTGAACAATATGCTAAATACATAAATCAAAAATACTGTAGATGTTAAACGATTTTAATGTGGAAAAACAAGATCATTGATGGGTGAGATTTTCAAGATTTAGCTTATACTGTATATCAGCAGTTCTTCATGTAAAACATGTTCTGCACTTTTGTAGCATTTTTTCCCCCTGAAGTCTATGAAGTGCAAATGATGTAATTAATTTTCCACTCAAACCCTTATTAATAAACAACATTCTTGCT
Organism: Gobio gobio; assembly: GCF_949357685.1. Classification (NCBI taxonomy): domain Eukaryota; kingdom Metazoa; phylum Chordata; class Actinopteri; order Cypriniformes; family Gobionidae; genus Gobio; species Gobio gobio. Next base: position 24,085,563 of record NC_137101.1, on the reverse strand, counting down.
ACTGTACCTTTAATAATTATAATGTTAACGACCTGGGTTATGATTGGCTAGACTCCACATACCACCATAATTCACTGTTATTTGAGCAAATACAGTGTAGGTTTAGATATGGAAATGTATATGCTAATGAGCTCATGATTGTGATTCCTTAACGATTATCATAACAATTGACTTCAGTTTCAATAAATTATCTTGATGAACTGAGTTTTATGGTCAAACTCAGTTTGAAATATGCACAAAAACATGCGCAAAACTTGAAGAAATTTCAAATTTATTTTTCTTTATTTTTTTAACAGCATGATGTCTTTTTCAGTTGTCAAGTTTCAGTTTCAGTTCAGTTTTCAAATGTTCAGAATGTCAAAATCTACCAGAGGAGATTCGCACTGTATCTGAAGTGTCTCAGAGAGACTTCATTTTGTTTTGATTTTGTACATGTGGAAGCAGATTCAATACATTCAGCTGTGGGAAAAACTTTGTCCTCACACCAAGTGACTTGTGTGCGTGCATGCACATGTTTGCATGTGTGAAAGAGTTGACATCATGAGTGCAGAAACCCTCCTCTCTCCTCAACAGAGTTTTCCTTCCTTATGAGACGGTTTGATCATGAACTTAAACTGTCACTTTTTCAAGTCAAAGATAAAAAAAGAGTGAGAAATATTTTCTCTCTCTCTAAAATAGAAAATTCTCAGTAGCTTGGTGTGTTTTGGTTTCAGCATTCAGTTGAAGTTCAGTCACTCTGCCAAATTAACTAGCCAGTGTTGATGTATTTGTCTTCAGATCTACAATCTTAGGGGAAGTTGTGACGTGACCTCTTCCAGTCGAGAGCTGTCTTTTTCCAGCAGGTTTCAGACTGGTCAGTCATTGGGCTTCCAGTGTTTTGTCACATCTTTCAGAAATGTCACATTGTTAAATATAGAATGAAAAGAAAAATGCAGATGCTTTTCCTGACACATCTAGCACAGCAGAGATGAAACTTCACTTCACTAAACTGCATTTGAATGTTATCAACAATTGTAGTTTGAGAAATGCCAGCTGGCAGAAATCCTAGATGTTGATTCATGCTTCTAGTTTCCCACATGGACACTTATTGGACAAATTCCTACAGTTAGATGAGGACAAAATGGCCCAAATCTACGGTGAACATACTGCTGAGTTCAGTTATCTGTCTGTTTAAATACAGTAAAAAATAACAATGAGTTCAAACACCAGTTGTAAGTCAACACATCAAAAATAAACTGTTGGACATTTTTCTCAAACCCATAATGTCAACTAGAGGCAGGGAACTGGACATTTAACTTTGGGTTTAAAAATAAAAAAAAATTTTTAAAATGATGACTGAATCTAAAGATGATGGCAGACTCAAAGATATGCATTATTCATGGAAAATTGAGCAATATGCTTGTAAAACTGAAGCAATATAATTAATTTATGGTGACAGTTGTCCGGTCATTGTCTAGGGATTTTAATGGCTTAAACTCAAGATCTCATTCACTTGCTTTTTAACTTTATTTATATTGTGACATGCCTTTGATAATGTAATATAAGAGAAGTTTTGTGAACCGTCTAATGAAACAAAATTGGGCCTGATGTTCCTACAGAGAATAAACTGCATAATATTGGTTGAAATGGACCTTGATTCACATGAGAAGCTGAAGTTGCTAGTAAACACACAGTTATTGTGTTCGTCCTGAGCTGCAGTGGTTTTGTCTCTCAGATGGACAGGAATGTGGGAAGCAGAACCCAGAAATCTCAGTCCGCGGTCGAGTATGAGAGCCTTTGTGTGTATGAGGTGCATTCAACACTCCAGTTTAAATTATTTATTGCAAAGTGACAGATTTCATCTTATATGCCGCATAACTGACGTTCAGTGCTGAAATTCCATTTCCACCACAATATATAGCCTAATGTATATATTTTATGGCATAAGAAGAGCAATATACTAACAATAACCTTACAAGTAAAAGCCAGAATGACACAAAAAGAGGACGAATAAACCATATTCTTACAAAGTCAGTGCATAAAAATGACCATTACAGGCAAATTTAAAGCGAGATAAAAAGAAAAAGGTCTTGAGCTGTTTTTGTGAAGCTTTTTTTATGAAAGTTTCTTGGCAAATTTCTAATGGTGAGTTTCAGGCTTTGGTACCTTTGTGTTGTTTTGTTGGGCGAAATTCAAAAGCACATGAAAAGAAACGGCCAGTATTAGATAAAGACTGAAGCACAAACACACTCACATTATCAGGGTGTATGAAGGTGTCACCGTCATGTTCTGTTTTGTCATGGACTTTCAGTGTTTTCTTCCTTGTAACATGTTTCCTTGTTCAGTTTTCCCGCCATTTGTCTGTACCCTTGGTAACCCTCTTTAGTTGAAGGGATAGTTCACCCAAAAATTTAAATTCTGTCATCATTTACTCACCCTCAAGTTGTTCCAAACCTGTATGAGTTTCTTTGTTCTGCTGAACACAAAAGAAGATATTTTGAAGAATGTTTGTAACAAAGAGAGAGCAACCATTGACTACCATAGTAGTATTTTTTTCCCTACTATGGTTTTGTCATGGACTTTCAGTGTTTTCTTCCTGTCACATGTCCCCATGGTAACCCTCATTAGTTAAGTATCTTCCAGCGGTGTCCTGTTTATTACCTCGTTGTTTGCTATTTAGTTCTCGCCTTTCTCTCAGTCCTTGTCCAATCTCCATTATGTAAATTGGTGTGTACATGTCTTCCTGTTCAATTGAGATATATCCAGATATATCTGTTCCTCAGAACACCAGTTTCAGAACCCCATCCACAGAACCGGTAATGAGCGGCGCTACCCATACACGTTGTTTTCATATGGATTTTAAAGTTACTTTTCTATTCATATCCTTGATCAAGAGAAACATGCATTTAAGCCAATGAGAAGTGAATAGACAGAAGCATGAAGGAGAATATGTTGAGTTGTGTGTGATATTTCTGTCATGATACATGTGGTGGTGAACGAATATTGAATCTGTTCACGTCTTTCCCGTTTTATCATTAAAGCTTTTTTTGCATTTGTCGAAAGATATTATTTGTCTTAAAACATATTCATTTTGTTTTCAGGGATGAAAAGACTTTCATCTTTTCATGTCTTTCACGTTTTATCATTAAAGCTTTTTTTGCATTTGTCAAAAGATATTATTGGTCTTAATATTAAATAATTATTCATTCAAACATATTCATTTCGTTTTCAGGGATGAAAACACTTTCATATTTTCAAGTATTTCTGCAGAAATGCCATGATATGGGCTTAAGAGTCACAAGTTTTTGTGTTTTAACTTTTAAGATAACTTTTTTTGCATGTTTTTATTTTTTATTGTGCCGTTTAAGTTAGTTTTAAACCTATTATTTTAGAAATATTTTATATATGTCCTATTTGTTTTCTTTCAGAGAAACACATACAAGGCCTTGTATTAAATGGTTATTTTTATTTGACAATTAAAAATTAGAAATGTCTCATTCTCTATCTATTATTTTCAATCGAAATAATACGATTGAATATAGAGTCAAATGGGAAACACTTTATAACATGTTACAAATATATAAGGCCTATTTTTAAAATAATAATAAAAAGTTGTAACAATAAGTGTACAATACAATAACAAAAAACTACAGTGTTTGTGTCCATTAACATTAAATCTCATAGGCTATTTCTGTCAGTATTATTTGTAACAACATGAATGTGAACGAAATAATACTAATATATTTAATTGTCACTGTAAGTCGCTTTGGATAAAAGCGTCTGCCAAATGCATAAATGTAAATGTAAATATCTATAGTCAAATGGGAAACACTTTACAACATGTTATACATTTATTAATATTTTTTAAATAAAAACTGTGTATAGTTTTAGCCTGTTTCCATGAAGCATAAACTACTGTCTTTGTATTCATTGGTTTAAGCATGATCAATTGGCTATATGTTTTAAAATGTTGATCATTGTACATTGTGACATGCATATTATATGAACAGAAAAGTGACTTTATTTAAAAGTATTGTTGTTAAATATTGTAGACATCGATCCGATCAAAATCCATGTGAAAACAGCTTATATTTAACAAAAGAAAATTATATATATGGATAGCGCAACTATTTAAGCCCCGCCCCTCACTTCCAGTTCTGTGGATGGGGTTCTGAAACTGGTGTTCTGAAACTGGTGTGCTGCGGGGCTGCAGCTGGATACTATTGGTTCAGTTTGATTAAAAAGTCCTTCCTACACACACCTGTGATAAAAGGTTTCGGCCAATCAGAAACTTTTCAGTGTCTTTCGGTTTGAAGGAAAGTAAACAAAAAAAATGTTTAGACAAAGAATTTAGAGGTGACACAAGTGCAGTAATGTGACATTTTCTCTTTGAGCTGCTCTTAATGTTTTTAGGACTTTCAAACACAAAAACATAAAGGCTTCTCAGAAAGACTCTAAAATATCTAATCTGGACACATCAACACAATCACTGATAAACATCTGATCTTCTCTTTCTGATTTTCCTGCAGCAGAACAAATGCTTGATAAACAAACCCCCCAATCAATATCCTCCATTTATCACACATTCTTTTCTTTTCCTCATAACCTCGTGCTCAGTAAAGCAATCTGTCTGTTGTTTACAGCCTTCATATGGCAGACGCTTCGGACGGTCGATGGTATTGGCAGACGCTCTAATTTGTTCACGCGGGTCAGCTTCAGACATTAACAAACACCTTATTGTTGAATTCTTGCACCTGATGAGTGTCATTAGGATAAAGACGCATTCATACGCACTCAGTGAGTTTATAAGATGTTTCTGTTAAACACTGTCGCTGTTCCCTGTTGGATCTGCGTCTATGCAGGTTTATTCACTCAGTATGAGGATCTTCGAATCAGTCACTATATCTGAATGCACAGATCACAGAGGGTAATTCACAGCAGGTCCATAACGGCTCAATGCTGAATGAGCTTCTCCGTCAGACGGCTCAGTCAGCAGAGGATCTGCAGCACAATGAGAGTGAAGTGAATACTGATCAGCCGCCATCTTCATCAGTCATACGTGTTGCGGATGGAGATGGAGATGGGAAACTGGGGTTTGCTTCACAGAGAGATTTTTCAAAGCTTGAATTATGTATCTGTGAATTCTGGATGGTGGTTGAATTGAATCTGATTCATATGCCTCTTTTTCATTGGCTTTTTCTCTCTGAGCACCATGGATAACTCTTTGATCTTGTCGTATCTCTGCTAATTGACTGGGATGCGAGCAGGATTTGGTGGCTTGGATCTGCTGCTTTCCCACTGTGCATATAGCATTTCTGCCTCAGCTTTGCTTAAGCCTCTCTTACATTGCTTTACAAATTCACACAGTGCAATAAATAGTGCAATTTTAAGACCCTATTTAATTGTGTAAAACTCTTCTGAGGTTTTATACTAAACATGCTGTATGAGTGGGATGTTTAGTGTTTTCATACTAGAGCTTTTGGTGAGGACATCAGAGTTCAGTTTGTCTGTCTGGTTTGAAAGCCGTTTCCAAAGTCTGCTTGAAAAAGTATTTTTTATTTATTTTAGATTTTTTTTTTCTTCTAATTCTCAGATCATAAATATTAATATTAACCTTTTCTGTAAACGTATTACTTTAAAAAAAATTTAATTAAAGTTTGAAAATAATAAAAGTTTGATAGATTGTTCAGCATTCCAAAATGACATTTTCTTTTCTGCTTTTGCCTTTGCATATTTGACCATTTATAAAAGCATTTACATTGTACAGTCACAATTTCGATTCTTGTGTGCAGTCGATTGCACAAAAAAGTTTCATAGAATTGAAGCCTGAAACCCAAACTTACCAAAACTTTAACTCTCTGGGGTCGACAAACACAGGCGTGTTTTGGTGGATTTTTTTCACTCAAAATGTAAATTATGTCATCATTTTCTAACCCTCATGTCGTTTCACCCTCATACTTAGAAGATTGCTGTTAAGTTAACCAAACTGTTTTTCAAAGATTTCCATTGTATGGATCAATAATAAAAATAATAAAAATAAAAATGTAAAAAACACAGTGCTGGCAAAATGAGTTGCAATTAGCAAATGATCAAAACATATATTTTTAGTTATTGTTATTTTCACATTTAAGATGATATGATTTGTTTGCATCGGACAAAAAATTACTGAGCTACACCTGTTTGAAGTTGATGTTTGAGCTGTTTGAACGTTTTCTGAAGGTTCCAAAACAAAATCACAACCATAGCAACCATTCCTTAAAATCCCAGGTAATAACACCAAATTTGACAAACATCAAGTCATGATGATACCACAATTGTTTGATTAACATTAATGAAACATACAGCCTATTAAAACCTACTGCACGGATCTAAAATAATGTAACACATCAGATGTTTTTTCCCAAACAGTTAACCAAACATTCTCATAAGACATAACAGGTAATGTTTGCGTGAATACTCGCCAAGACAGTGAAATTTTGAAATAATGTAATTCTGTGTATATCGGGATTGCGCACTTTCTGAGGCATCTTTGTGCACACGCGTCAGATCTGTCAGTCAGCACGATTGAGATCATTTTCATGGACAAAGGAAAGGCAATCCTCTCCGAAAACCTACAAATAAAGATACTTTTAGATGTTTAATTGCTATTTGGAGCGTTGGGATCGCTAGAAGAGGGCTTAATGAATTCATTTTTGTGGAAACCTCAAAATCAACATTTTTCACTTGTTTTGCCTTCAGCTCGAAATTATCCTGTGTGCATCCCGACTCCTTTTGCCAGCACAGGTCACATATTATGTTGCACAGAAGAAAATCAGGTTTATAATGACATAAGTGTTTTCTTCTGTTGAAATATCTCTAACACTTTTGCTAAACCCTAGTATTTCCTTCAAGAAATGCAAATGTAGTTGAAATCATTGGCGCTTGTCTCTGCAGAAATTGCCTTTGGCCAGCAGCACACATTCTTCACGCCTCTTGAAATCTCCTCAGGAGACTGACGCAATTGTCATTCTGTGCTTGTTACGTTTCAGTACTAAAACAAAAAAAAAAGAACAAAACCATGAGTAAAAAGTGAAGTGCAACACTTTCCATTTTTGGCATCTTTTCATGGGAGTAGCTCCAGAGCTCCAGCGCTAAACAGCTAATGCTAGCCCTCACTGTGACAGTCCCAATGATGACACTAACGTACTGCAGTTAAAACCAAGTAATACAATGTGAAAACAGAAATCAAAACAAGCGTGAAAACGGCCTTATAGTTGTACATACTGAGACTGAGACTGAGACTGTGACAGAATGAACAAACTCCATGTCTGCCTGTCCCGAGCCGTGGGTTTGAAACTCTTTTCTTTGTCGTGTTTGGATGTGTCATTCTGTCATCGGCAGAATCTGTTTGCTTTTAGCAGCACATTGCAACAGCTCCTCACTGACTTCACATTGACAGGAAGGGGATCAATCTACTGCGCTGCGACAAACCCACCGACGCTTTGACAAAGACAGACTATCACCATGCAACTTCAGCTGTGTTTGTGCAGAATCTGAGAAAAGGGTCCTCAACTTCGAGTTAAAACACATCAATGGCGTGTCGAGCAAAGAGAAGCGCATGTTTCAAACTAAAACATTAAATAAAGAGAATATGCTCTTTGTGAAACATTGACAAGTTCAAACACTTCAGCAATGTAAACTAAATAAATGAAAAATGATGTGTATATGTATATGTATATATATATATATATATATATATATATAGAGAGAGAGAGAGAGAGAGAGAGAGAGAGAGAGAGAGAGAGAGAAAGAGAGAGAGAGGGAGTGAGAAAGAGAGAGGAAGAGAGAGGGAGAGAGAGAGAGAGGAAGAGAGGGATGGATCGATCCATCAATCACAGAGCACCTGTGCACCCATCATGCTTGAGCACTTTTTTGGCCGTGAGGGATTGTGGGTCCAGAAGGCTGCTGACAGAGTGAACAGGGAAACTAGCGTGAAATGGAGCAAGAGTGTGGAAGAAAAAGCTAAAAAAAGAAAAAAGAAAAAAGGACAAAAACCGGCGAGTTCAGTGTAAGTCAAGCTGGTGAAATTCAGGCTCTTTGTTAAATATGTATGAGAGTTTTGAGGGGAAAAAAGCTGTTTTAGCTGTTTGACTTCTAGAGCGACTCCAATGTCACGATTCACACTGAATGACTTTGACATGGACCTGATGTTAGTCTGAAACACTGAATCCAGCACATAAAATCCTGTGGAATCATGCGGCAAATTCCATTTACAAGTTCATCTTTATATAAGAGGTGTGTGCGTGTGCGTTTGTGTTCATGGTTTTTCTATCCCGATGGAGACTTCAACTTGAATGCATACTCATGGGGACTCGTGTCACTGTGGGGACCTAAATTGAGGTTCCAATGAGGAAACAAGCTTATCAATTATACAGAATACGTTTTTTTTGAACATGTAAAAATGCAAACGTTTAGTGTGATGGGTAGGTTTAGGAGGAGGGTTAGAGTAAGGGGATAGAAAACACAGTTTGTACAGTATAAAAACCATTACATCTATGGAGAGTCCCCACAAAGATAGCAAACCAGACATGTGTGAATGTGTGTGTTGTATTTCCGCGTGTTCATAAGTGTGTTTGTGTGTGATGAACTGAGCTTTAATACTACTGACAAGCTACAAACTACTCATGATTTACATTTAACTACAGTCATGCTGCTCGGTTATAGTTGCTCTCTTACTAACAAAAAGAAGCAACTTGAAGCTATTTATGGGAATCAAGATATATTTACTGTAATACAATTGTCAGAGTATAAAATGTATGTAATGCATAAAAGCATTAGCCTATTTACCCAGCAGAAAAACAATCTCATTTGGATGATAGCATCGAACGTAAACATGAAAAATGTGAAACATGAAAATTACTTTCTGCAGAACACAAAATATTATGTTTTGAAGATTGCTGGTAAACACTGAATGGACATAAAATATATACAATTTTAGCAAAATATCTTCTTTTATGTTCCAGAAAAGAGAGTAAGTCAGTTTTGGAATAACATAAATGTGAGTAAATTATGAATTTAACATTTTGGTTGAGCGATGATTGAACAGAATTGTGAATCATTATTTTGAAATGGTTCACTGTCAGTTTGAATGAATTGGTTCACATAAATGAGTCAGGTTTCAGATGAGAGAGAAAATTCTAAATCTATATTCCAATCAAAACATTTAGAACCAGTCAAACTTTTGGATTTTTGGCTGTGGTCAGCTTTATCGCTTATCCAAGATGGTCTGCCAGGACAAAATCAGGTCCAATAACCAAGCTGATCAACCATCTAAACCAAACTGGATTAGCTAAAGAGAAAACAAAAAATCTGATATAAAACCAGCTACCACCTTAAGCTGGTTTTAACTGGACCTTCCAGCAGAGAAAAAAAAAAAAGAAATGGTGGCATCAGGTCTAGTTGGTAGTGAATTGTGATTTGAGTCATCGCAAGCAACATAAACCAGAGCAGATTTTCACCTTCACGACATTTGACATCCACTAATAACGAAAATATGACGTGCATATAGACATAGTTTAATCTGACAAACGGTGCAATATCAGGTCTTGTTGATTTAATGATGGCAGAAAATCTCAGACGCCTCAATGTGAACTTATAAAGACAGAAATGAAACCTTCACGGTGTCGGAGGACAAATATTTGAAGAAGCTCTTAAGACAAACGCTGAGTGAGGAGGGGAAGGAGGGACACAGAGAGACGAGACACATCTCTGAGACAGAAGCCTGTTTTCAGCGCACGTATTTGACAATCCCCCGGAGTGAAGAGCGATCTGGAGAGGTCTATTATTATTGAGGAGGATTGGGAAAACACGAACAACACTTGTTCACAGCCATGAAAAAGATTAGACAACACACACACATATGCAGGGACAAGAGTTTCCTTTGAATCAGTGTCTTTTTCTTCAAGTGAGGACAAGATACAAGCCTAAACATGCTGAACCAAAGCGTTTATGTAGGCTGACCGCAGTTGAGCTGTCAAAAGCCACGGAAGCGAGACGGAGGTTTGACCCCGCCAACCCTCGGAGACCCTCAGTGACCCTGAGCCTGGAAACTGACAGGCTGAGAAATCCAAAGTGAAGTCCACAAAACTTTCTGCTCTGTAACTTAACAGCCGCTTCCCTCAGAGAACAGAGGCCAGGTCACATCGCTCACAAAGACAAGAGGACTTGACAAGGAGGATGGAGATGAGAACACACAAAAAACTGATTCAAGAAAAGAAGAGCGGGAAGAAATGAGGAGCACTCAAGAGAGAGACGGACAAGAGCGCTTGAGAGGAACATGCAAATGAAGAGACGGGGACACGGAGACGGAAGAGAGGCAAAAGTGAGACAGAGAAACATATGGACGAGGGTCACGCAGATGGTGGAGACATGCGTCCATACACAGAGAGAAGCCAGTTTGATTTGCTCACGTGTGTCTTTCAGTAATAATCAGACCCCTGGGAGAAAAGGCTGCACACTTTATTAAAATACTAATGAAATGCCTCATGAAGATGGTTAAAGAGGTGTTACTTCTGGATGTAACAGTTTTTCTTTCTCTGTTACATAAAAACGTATGTATTTTTGCCTTTTTTTTTTCAAATTAATTTTATTCATAGATCATATCATTTTACTTTCAGTCTTAAATTATGAAAAATCATTATGAATATTAATTATTGCATGTTTAAAACAATGATAACCTCCAGAAATAAACATAAAACATCTTAATATTTATTTAGGCAATGACGTATCATTATTATTTAGACAATGTATAAATAAGGAATAATTGACGACGGGCTGCTGAATTATTAGAAAAATAATTAGAAAATACTAATAGCGAAACTGTAAGTTTATCTATTCAAGAACAGCGGCGTTATTACCTCGCTAGTGAGAAATGTCATAGCTTTTAAGATGATAAACTATTTTGGTCAGAGCAGCGCTGACAACACGTTTCTGTGCGAGTGTGTGTCCGAGTCCGTACTGTATGTGTGTGTGTTTGTGTTTGAGTGAGAGACAGAGCAGGAGAAATCGTTCATACCCTAATAAAACATAATTCTGTGTCAAAAATCATGGAAATAACATGTCATTTTTATCCTATTGTTTACTATATGTATTTGCCTGGTGAGTGTCATGTGGGTTTTGGTTCTTTTGTTGCTGTAGGCTGTAAGAAATAACATAAATCATTTGGCGAAGTGATATGGAACTGTAATGCGTTCAAGACCTGCCTGGAACTACTTTAGCCATGCATTTCCCTGAAAAAAATTGCACACTGTAACAAGTTTCCATGTAGAGAAGGAAGAAGACAGGGTCGGCGTCACTGGAAACTCACGCTTTATTTGTAACTTTGCAAAACAAAACAATAACGGCGCACAGTGCATTCACCGTAGTTCCCTACAGCAGGGGTTTTCAAACTTTATGATGCCAAGGACCCCCAAATATAGTTAACCTTTATGAGGGACCCCCTTCCTAAAATCCATCTATTTTTATGTACGAAAAAAACATTTAAACTGTTAGATAAATAGTAAGTGTGACATTATAAATACATCATATTGTTTCCCAACTTAAATTGGCTATTAATGTTGGATGTATAAACCCGAAGAAGAACATTTTCAATTTAAAAATATTTGTATAAGCAACTTTCACAATAAATGTATGCAAGCAGCGTACTGTGTTAAGAAAACTGCCTTACAACCCCAGTGAGCGAGATAAAGTGGGCTACAGAGAGAAAAACTCACTAGAAAGATACAAAGCAAACATTCATTTCTGGAATGTATACGGCAAGAAATGGGAGAAACATTTAGAAATGAAACCGTTAGAATATTGGGTAGATTTTATCCATTTTTGCTTTGTCTTTTTAAACTAAGAAATTTTCTCAGGACCCCTTAGAACCTTCTAGAGGACCCCTGGGGGTCCCCGGACCCCAGTTTGAAAACCCCTGCCCTACAGCATACACAATAATCAAAGTTTCTGTCTCAGTTCAGTCTCTCTGGTCTGCAGCGTGAGTTTACAGTCCTCACTCACTCACTCTCTCCTTCTCTCTGGTTGCTTTTATGCGGTCTCTCCACTCCAATCACTGCAACAAGACACAGGTGTTTGTCATTTGCACTTGACCTACTTGCACGCCACTCCTTTCCTACCTCTGGTCGTTTCTCAATATAAGTTCTTGTCTGCACTTGTGTTCTCATGGACTTGTGAATCGTATCAGTCACTGCCCAAGTACTGTTCCAATTGAAAGTTTACATCCAGCCAAGTACAGTTCAAATCCCCGGATGTGTCCTTGATCCGCCCCTTTTATCGAGGATGCATCGAGAGGTGACTTGTGTGGACCGGTATCCCAGAATGCATCTCGCACCAACCAACAAGCGTCAGTAGTGGACGAGAAAACACACGTAATTTAATAATACTACTGTTATTGTGTCACGAAATGTAGTTTTAAGAGTTTTTCAGGTGAGAATGTACTTGTTTAAAGCGATTTATAAAGTTGTTTATAAAGAGAGCGCTTATTTGACATTTTGATCTGCCGTTTTCGGAGTTGTGAGATCCAGTCGACCACCGGGCGCTCAGCGCTCATTAACCCTGGCGAGAGCAGCCTTTCCTCGGCTAGACCTTCTGATGTTTGCCTCTGACTCTGATGTCTCTGTAGTGGTTAAACATATATAATTTGTCTTGTGTATATCTAACGGGCGATCTTTGGTCTCATTAATCTATAATTTGTTCCCTGGCTATTCGTTTTGGCTGAGGGCAAAGTGAAGTTTCATTTATTTTTTTGATCATTAAACCTGACATTTAAAGGTCCCATGGCATGGCATTTTTCTTTTATTGTATAATGTTTCCTGAGGTGTACTTATATTGTTAGTACGATTTTTACATCATAAAATGTCATAATTTACAAATAAAAGGCATTTTTTCTATACTGCTGTTTGCCCTGTGACTGAATGCCCTGTTTCAAGAGGCGTGTCTGCTGTGAGACTTCAGTAAAAACGCCCACTGTTGTGATTGGCTGACATCTTTGCATTTGAAATGAGCGGAGGGGGTGTGGTTTAACGAGGTCTACCCAAGCCTGTAGTGCTCCTGTCAGAAACTGAAGCTTCCGCGCCTCGATCGCCCCCCGATGGCCGGTCCCATAATAGCTCCTGAACCCCACCCCTCCATGTATTAGAATGGACGCGAGACACACTAAACAATTCAAGTACACTTCAAATAATTTTCCTAAAGATGGTGTCTGTCATTTTAGGCAGTTTTTATTACGATGATTTCATTTCAAGTGTTCGTTTTTTAAATAAGTTTAGTTTTAGTGAGTTATGTGATGCTATAAAAATGGGGGGTGTGACGTCATGATTGACAGCTGAGATTGACGTCTTCTCTGAGTGAAGTTGTCACTGAGGCACTAACAGACTTTTTTCGGGATGTTGGGGAGGAGATTGGAGCTTTAGCTTTAATTTCTACATTTCTATAACTGTTTATTTCACACCAACATAATGAATTGTTCTGCATCTGCGAGAGTGTGGGCGGGCTTTTGATAATCGCGCTTTTACTTCCTGTTCTCTACTGCGCAACTCCGGTCCCGAGATCGCTACTGCGCAGACTCGGTCCCAAGATGTCAGCGCTGTGTGCTGGCCTACGAAAGCTTCAACTATGGTCAGCGGAAGTCAATGAAGTCGCGTCGTCCATATTTTTTTACGGTCTATGGGTCTACCAGGCACGAGCTGCTGCCAGAGAGACGGGTGGACCTGCTGAGTTCACTTCTCATCAGTTCTGTCAGTACGTCTCAGTTCAGTGAACTGTTGTAGTTACTAGGATATACTTCAGGTTATTAGTTTATTTCTAGTCGGAGGGACTGTCACTCATGTCAGAAAGTTAGTAACTTTAGTAAATTATGGATCAGCGCTGACTGGAGACGCGAACCGTTTAGAACGATTCAGTCTGATTTGGTGAACTGATTCGGTTCACTAAAAAGAACCGGTTCAAAAGAATGATTCGTTCGCGAACCGGACATCACTAATGTACCAGAGACGGAGCGATTGCTAACAAAGTTATTTATAGTAACTACTGAGTTATGAAAGCGCTGTCAGCGCGAGTTTATTTTGTGTGTATCTGAGAGTTCTGAATAAACCAAGTCTCAGTCACGCCGAGCCTGTCTTCATCATTATTCTACCAACTTTGTAACACATGCAATGTACCATTACAGCTGTTGAGATTAACGAGTTAGTAAGTGTTGATTATAGCATTATTTTTAGATATTTTCCTATCATATGAAAAGTGTCAGTGACGCGCATTGAGTACACAGCGCAAACAAAGATACAACAGCAGTAATCGAATGTAATCCAGTTTATTGTGGGGCTAGGCTGGCTAGCCTGGATACGCTCACGCTTACCCCCCTTCTGCTTAATCTCGCGCCGTGTTTGGGGCCTCCGCAGTGGGCCAGATGCAGTACTGGGGGTCGGTGATGTTGAAGGCCGACCGGCCAGTGCAGCCCGAGCTTCGGCGTGTGCATGTTTATCTCTAAAGATGTGACTCTGCCGATATTGAGCAGAAACTCACAACTGTATGCACAGTATGCACATTTTAGAACAGATAGACGCGACGAGGACGTACAAAAACATGGACTCACAAGATAGAAAACACGAAAACACCGTTTTGTCGGGAGAAAGAGAAGCCGCAGCGTGTGAACGAATAATAAATAATTAGCTACACATCAGAAATCACTGATCACAGATCAGAAGGAACTGAAAAAAGACTTCTGTTTTCATTTGTACATCCAAACACTGAGAAACTGCCAGCATTCACTCGTTCACAAGCCATGATCTCTCGAGGACAAAAAATATGCCGTTGCATGGGCGTGACAGATTCTCTGGGCGGAGGAAAGGGAGGTAACCGTTCCTGTTTTTACGTCATTACAGGAGACTCCAGGATTGGCTAGTCTGGCCTGTCATTTTTTCAAAGGCAGAGAAAGACAGCCACAACTCTGTTTACACCGATCAAAATTTCTAGCCACTTGGGGACAATATTCAGGCTAGGGGAACTCATTTTAATGTTGAAAAACCTAATAAAATGAAAATATCATGCCATGGGACCTTTAACAAAAAGAGACTGGGTTATGTTTTATGTCATATTTAATTGTATCACAGTGAAGATACTCATATAGGCAATACTCATATATTAATGCGTGAACCACATATTAATATGTTTTTAAATGTAAACGAAAAGAGGCAGGGTTGTGATTTATATTTTGTTTTGTTATAAATATATGCAGTGAATATAATCAATGTAACTACATTTGTGTGGCTATTAATTTGATTTTTAAAAATGAAACAGAAAGAGGCAGAGTGGTGTTTTATAACATATTTCGTTTTATTGTAGCCTCAATTATACATACAGAGATAACCAGAATAGCCAGAGTGAGCTGAGTGACGCTATCAAGAACGCTGCTGTTCCGTTTGCAGAATTACCAGACTTCCTCTGGAGTTCGTTCTCCTGAGTCAAACTTGGCAAGTCTGAACTAACAAGGTTTTGGTTTTGAGAAACAGCCTCTCTCTCTATCTCTCTCTCTCCTTGCGGAGTCCGCTGAACCACGCCCCCCTCGCCACACACACCTTACAACATTCATCAACCAATCAGATTCAAAATTTCAACAGCTCCGTAGTATAAATATATATATGTCCTTTAGTTGTGGCGTCATTTCCATAATAAAGGTTTTTTTTAAGTTTGTGTGCAAGGGACACAACAGTGTCAATGAAGAACTTGACATGAAATATGATACACTCTAAAAAAAAAAAGGTTCTATATTGCACCAAAAATGGTTCTTGGCTCGTAATCATAGGGGAACCTTTTTTAGTGCTATATAGCACCAATTTTGGTGCTTCAGTGGTTCTTCAGCGGTTCTTCAGAGGTTCTTCAGTGGTTCTTCAGAGGTTCTTCACCGGTTCTTTGACTAAGGTGCTATATAGCACCTCTGAAGAACCGCTGAAGAACCACTGAAGCACCAAAATTGGTGCTATATAGCACTAAAAAAGGTTCCCCTATGATTACGAGCCTTTTTTTTTAGAGTGTATGTAGGAAAGAAATCTAGAAAAGTCAAGGCAAATATCACTTGCTGAGAGCAGAATATCTTTCTTGTGTGTCTTTTCCAATCAAACTGTGTTCTAATCAAAAGTGTGAAAATATTATGTGTGGTTGTCTAGGATACATAAAATGCTAGCTCTGAAATTAGACATAGCAAGACAATGGAGTTTGCCATTTTATTATTGCTGCAGTCGGGTCATTTATTCTGCGATCTGATTGACGTTCAAATCTGACGTCTTCTAAATGACATGTCAAGATTTAGTTTTGAGAAAAAAGGTCATTGAGGACACAGACGGAGATCATGGTGCTCAGTGAAACTGAGCCAGAATTAACACAAAACTTAGCAATTAACTCCCAGAATAATGTCACAGCGCTCTGAGTGTCAATTTATGAGAGACAGAGAGAGAAAGATAGAGAGAAAAGAGGGCGAGACAGATATATAGCCCTGTTAGAGAGCACTACAGACACTTAATATGATCTCAGAGAGGATGATAATAGGAATATTTGTAGCCCAAGGCAACAGTCAAGCTAAGCAAGTATGAAATAGTTCATTACAGTCAAAACAAAAGACCCTCAAGGGGAACGACCACAACGCCACGTGTGAATTCATCGCTTGAGACAAGAACTGCAGAGGTCAAGTGTTATTTGGGCTAATCTGAGAGAAGACAATCTCTGTTCATATCTTAATGATGATCTTTATATGAAATGATTCAGTCTGCGAGTGTTTGAGATTGGAGCCGATTTTAAACTCCAGACAAAACTGAATTGGCAATGATAAGATACTTATTTAGTCGAAAACAATTTGGGAAACCAATTCAGAGACTATTATTGCTCACTTCATTATTGTTCGGTCGGTGTGTGTAAAAGTGTTTGTGTGTTCATAGAACCGAAGCCAAATATTGATTTATACTCAATTTCTGATTCATTAGACTGAATAATTGTAATTATACAATTTCACATTTGGAAAAAAAGGAATAACAAGTAATGTGACTAATAAAGACAAATTTCACCACACTTTATTTGAAACCGTGTTCAGCTTCTAAACTTTCTTTCTGGAGTATGATTTCCAGCAGGACGCATGTTCTAATAACACATGACCAAAGCGATTAATATAATTGCTCTCGATTCTAACCAGCCTGATTATTTGCTTCAACTTCCCGAGCAATTCAACAAATAACTGCTGATGCTTTGGCCCTTAAGGCCCCTCTTTCTTTTTGCATTTTTCAGCAGAATTAATCATTGAGCTGTTACAAGCTAAAGGGCTAATTATTCATAGCCTGTTAAAAGTTGAATGTTCTGTGCTGAAGTCATTGTGACCATTTTCATGAATCACATGCTTTTGATTCGTCTTGGTGAAAGTGATTTTCACCATTATCAGCTCTGAATTTCCATGTCAAAGATCCCCAAATATCACCTAAGCTCTTATGCAGCCTCACCAAAAATGTAAATAATAATACAATTTAAAATCACTGATTTATATTTGACTATATTTTAAAGTTGAATGTATTCTTATCATGGCCAAGCATTTTCAGCAGTCATTAGTTGTTGATAAATAGAAAGTTCAAAACAACAATTATTTCAAATCAAAATCTTTTTTGTCTTTACTTTTAATCAATTTAATGCATCCTTGCTAAATAAAAGTATTCGTTACTTTTGAAAAGTAAAAAGGGAAAGCAACATGATAAAAAAAATAGCTGCATAGTAACTTTTGCAGACCTAAAATTGCAATATTCATTTGTGACCTTGGACCACAAAACCAGTCATAAGGGTCTTTTTTTTAATTGAATAAATGAATAAATAAGGAGTTTGTTAGGATAGGACAATATTTGGCAGAGATACAACTATTTGAAAATCTGGAATCTGAGGGTGCAAAAATCGAAATATTGAGAAAATCGCCTTTAAAGTTGTCCAAATGTAGTCCTTAGCAATGCATATTACTACTAATAATACTTTTTAAAAAATATATTTACAGTAGGACATTTACAAAATCTTATCCTAATCTTATCTAATATCCTAATGATTTTTGGCATAAAAGAAAAATCGATAATTTTGACCCATACAATGTATTGTTGGCTATTGTCACAAATACATCCATGCGACTTATGACTGGTTTTGTAGTCCAGGCAGGGTCACATTTGAACAGTTTTAGACTTTGAACAGTACAGTTTGCTCAAGCTTGTCTTATCAGTCTTTATGAGGATGATGTTGGTCAGCATTGCTTTCTGTGTGCTTCAGTGTGTGTGTGTGATGTGCTTTTTATAGCAGTGTGTTATAGATTTAGCCTCTGTAGCCACAGGCCGCAGCCACTGGCTGATAGAGCATTGTGATTGGTCAAGGCCGGCCGTTTGCCCTCTTAGAGTTGAGACAATTAAAACCATAAAGACAGTCTTCCTTGCTCGCCGGAGCAGAACTTATTCAGTCCATTCATTTAAGCTTTTTCAGCATCCACTCTTGTCCCCTCCATCATTCATCATTCTACACTGTTGTCTCTCTCTCCCTCTTTCTCCCAATGGCGTTCCGCGACTCCCTGGACCCTGTTACATCACTACACGGCAACAGATGATACCAGACTGACTGACGCTGCTGTGGGAATATACCTCATTGATTCTGCTCATATGCACACACACACACATACACAAACATAAGCATACACATGTACACACACAAAATAAACGCTCTTAATTACACATGCATGCAGCGTTCTGTGTCCAGGCAGATCTTTCTGCCAAACACACACACATGCACAGGGGTGATGGGAAGGACATGACTTCAGGCCAGATCTATTTTTGTTTGTGTTCTTATTTTTGTCTTTCATTAATTGTAGCACAATGTTGACAGCTAGTGCAGCAGCACTGTGGATGATTTTGTTTGATATTTAAGGGTCATAATGTACATAAAGTATATATACTCAGCAAAAAAAGAAACGTCCTCCCTCTTTCAACAGTATGTGGTTTGTCCACCAGCTGCTTTTAGTCCTACAGTTCATCTCATCTTCATGGACTTCTGCAGATTTGCCAGTTCTTGCTGTGTGATGTTACTCCACTCTTCCACCATGACACTTGGAAGCTCGCGAACACATCTCGGGGGACACATGGTTAAGCCTAGTTCACACAACACAAATTTAAACGTCGGCAGACCGCTTGTGCTGTTCAGACTACATGACTTGCTCTGGAGTCTTGAAGTTGTTGTGGTGTTCACACTATGTGACACTATGTAAATTATCCGCAACAGAGGGTTACACACTACACCAGCTAACAACAACTCTTTCTGGAAGTCTATATCTAATGAGTCTATCCGGTCCCAAAACCACATTTTGTCACAAAAACACACGCAAGAAGTGAAACGGGAAATGTGAAAACACGTTTTTATTCACCTCAGTTTTTATGACCAAATGATAACTGAAATAAGTTATTATACATATACGCAACAAGCGCTCCTTTAAACATCTTAAGATTCTCATTTTTCCAAGAGTATTATCGTTTTCTCCGTTCGATTGTGATTGTTGAATTAATTACTCAAAAGTTATTTTTTGTCTCACGAAGAGAAACACAGATGGCAAATACACTACAAACAAAACCACATTCCATCATGAGTTTTGCGAGTCACGCTCACGCCGATATCAGATGATCAGTAGCGGTTCACTAAATAAAATAAATAATTAAATATATACCTATTTACAATGAGCACTTAACTTAAAAATAACTATTAAATAATAAAATAACAAGAGAACTGGATTAATAAAATCAGCTTGAAAATGCTATCTCATGAAACAAAGGCGAATTTAAAAGTAGACTACACTGTGATATTTCATCAGTCAATCGTGAAAGTCTGGTGGTTGAAAGCTTTTTCAATTCTACAGAGAGAGCTAGTACAGATTCAAGTAGGGCATAGGACAAAGTTTGAGCGTTGCTGCATATTGAGAGCATGCGTCCAGTTTTGTGCGAGAGTGAAATCTGCCAAATTAACCATAAGAAGAAAGTCAAGTCTGAAAGCTGCAATCGTTTTTCTTTATTATTGGTTCAAATGAATGGAGAATACCTCGTGTTTTTCCGCAGGTGCCCGACCTTTTCCGTGAGTGCTCTAGCTCGGCGCCTATATGCTCTCTTTGGCTGTATCTGCTCGCGACACCACAGGACGTTGAGTCAGCCGACAGCTCCAGATATTTAACATGCTAGATATTTGTTTGGCATCTGCGAGCGTCTTTGATGCGTTATTGAGTAGTTCACACATAAAGATTGGCGAGTGCTGATCACCTGCTGATTTGCCCTTGTTAACTTGCAAATCGGGCTTAAATCAGGCTTCAAATCCTGTAGTGTGCACTTGGCATTACACTTGGTTTGGAACTGCGAGGATGACCTTCCTGTCACACACTGTCTTAGGTGTCGTCCATTACAAAAATTGCAGTTTATTGCTTTGTTCACATCTGCAGTCCTGATGCCTCCTGCAGCAGGACTATGGCATCATGTTCAGGCAGGTGGTCAGGGACCCTGGGCATTGTTCTCCTGCTGTTTTTCAGATCGATTTCAGATTTCAGTTTTATCGTCTGTGGCATATGTGTGCATTGTTAATTATACATGACACACATACATACACACGCGTCTGGTTGCCTATCTTTGTTGGGACTCTCCATAATCGTAATGGTTTTTATACTGTACAAACTGTATATTCTATCCCCTTACACTAACCCTACCCCTAAACCTACCCATCACAGAAACCCATCACTTTCTGCATTTTTAAATTAAAAAAAAAAAATTGATAAGCTTGTTTCCTCATGGGGGCCTCAATGTAGGTCCCCACAGTCACATGAGTCCCCATGAGTGTGTGCGCATTCAGGTTGAACCACACCGGATAGAAAAACTTGAACACACACACACACACACACACACACACACACACACATATTCTCTATTCATCTCTACTCAGGCCTTGTGCATCCCAGATCTAAACAAGCACAAACGCATCAATCATGACGCCCTTTACAGACTAGATAAAACAACACGTTCAGCATAAACCAGCATCTAATCAAGCGATCCATCACAATAAACCAGACTCAATGTTCAGTCTAAAAATACTAGATATCCAACTAATACACATGAATACACTCATAAACACTACTAAAGCAGAAATTGTAAGATCAATAAAACTGGAGGTGACTAAACATACAGTGAGCAACTGTAGTGAGAGACCCTGTAATGCGAATAAATCTCATTTTATAAAAGAATCGACCAACACACCCTGAGGAAAAAGCCCAAGGAACAAACTCTGCGGGGAGGAACTTTGTTTAAGCATAAAAGTGCTTTGTACAGAAAAACCGCTGAAAATGTTCACCTAAAAACTGCTTGTTTGAAGAATGTGAGCTCTCATGAAGTTTTAATCAGTGAGCAAATAAAACCAGCCCAGACGAGACACTAGAGCTGATTATGTTATTGCTCAAACTCTCATTTCATGGCATATTTGCAGTAAATGAGATGTGATTGAAATCAGTAACTTCAATGCAGATAAAATGAGACTCCAACCCACCTCAGATGTGAAGGAAACACACTTTAGACAATGAACAGAGGGTGTGAAAATTACTCTCAATCCCAGACCAATTAAAAGCAGTTGCTGATGTGGTTCATCTCTAAAGCACCAAACATTACAGACACATCAAACTCACATCAACACGTCTGAAACTCGGGAGTATTTCAGTACATATCCCACCTGTCAATCAGTTTCAGCTGATATCAGCAAAAGACGACACGTGTTGTGTGAAGAGGAGACAAATCTTAGACAATAGAGTGAATTAGTGCTCAAAAAAGGGCGGACACCTTCAGACATACATCTCATTGGGGCATTACTTGAAACTCTTACTGGGTAAATGACATTTAAAGAGAAGATTGCAATACATGCATACAGTATAATGACTAATGACACATGGCATTTTAATAGTGATTAAATTGAAACATTTGAAAAAACAAAATTTCTAAAGAGAGTAGATTTTTAAAAGATGCTGCTATATTTTTATTGTTGACATTCTTTTTTTGTCATTTTTTATTTGTTTAATCTAACAAAGAATGTTGATAGTTAAATTCAACTAATTGAAACACTAGGTTCATCTAAAATAGTCATTTAGTTTGGTGACATTGTGAGAACAGCCACATGTATTTGTCTGTGTTGTGTTTGCGTGCTCCTACAGTGTGACGGCCAGCATGTCATTTGGCCTCTCTGTCATAATCAATCCAATTATAGGATTACATCACACTTTATTGAACAGTCCTCTGAGAGCCAGTTTGTCCAGATCTAATCCGCATTATGAAATCAGATGCCTTCTGCTATTTGTGAGCGGATGGATTCTTGAGTTTTTTTCACTTTGCTCTGCTCACTGAGCTCCTCAAATCCCTCTTCGGCAGCGTCACCGTCCGTCTGAGGGGCTTTATCCTTAAAACCATTTAAAGAGGCCATAAATACTTAAATACCATCATCTTCCATCATTTCCATAGAGCTTCATATATCAGCACAAACAGACAGATAGCCATTAAACTACAGCTTCCTATGATGGGTAGATGTGTGGATAAATGAAGGATTTATAAAGGCACAGCTCTCTGTATTTTATTTATTTATTTTTTCTCTTTCTCTTACAGTTGATCCTAAATGTCCAATCAGCACAAGGCGCCAGCTGTCCGGCAGGTGATGAATGAGTCTCCAGTGCAGCTCTGACTGAACCAGTGACAGCGTTACTTTCTCAGACAAATGACTCTGATCTACGGCACAAACTGAGGCTGAATTAAACCTGTAATAGGAATTACAGGTTGAAGACGGGATTCTGCAATCAAATACAAAAGTGAGTGAAACTCCAAACACATTGACCACCACATACCCAATATAAAACCGATTCTAGTGGCAGAAGTCTGGAGTGCCGGCAGAACCGTGAGCCCTGACAGCCTGACACTCGTTTAACGGTGAGGTCAAAATAATTAACACACTCAATAAGGTGTTTGCTCTTTAGTGTGCAGTCAATACAGCTACGTTTCTCAAGTCCTTTCTCAGAAATTACTGTGTTGGTACCATGTACAGTGATGCCTGAAACAGGTGATAATACCACGATAGTACTTCTATAAGTCATATTTATGGTACTGAATGATTACCATATACTAGGGGAAATTGTTGAATAGTAGTTTTTTTTTTTTTTGGCACACAAAAAGTACTCTCGTTGCTTCATAACATTAAGGCTGAACCACTGTAGTCACATTGACTATCTTAACCATGTCTTTACCTTTCTGGGCCTTGAAAGTTGCAATGACATTGCTGCCTATGGACAGTTCAGAAAGCTCTCGGATTTCATCAAAAATATCTTAATTCATGTTCCGAAGATGAACGATGGTCTTATGGGTTTGGAACGACAGGTGTGAGTAATTAATCAGAGTGAGTAATTAATGACAGCATTTTCATTTTTGGGTGAACTACCCTTGCGAAAAAGAAGTTTATTCAAGTATTCTATTAGTATACTTCTTTTAAACTAAAAATAAGAAAGTATACTTTCAGTCTACTTTTTATATACTTCTCAAAAATATACTTTATGTACTTCTCAAAAATATACTTAAATTGCACTCTGACTTATACTCTAAGAAAAGTCTAAGTGTATTTGGCCTAAACTTGTACTCCATCTTTTGATCGAGATATACACTCACCTAAAGGATTATAAGGAACACCTGTTCAATTTCTCATTAATGCAAATATCTAATCAACCAATCACATGGCAGTTGCTTCAATGCATTTAGGGGTGTGGTCCTGGTCAAGACAATCTCCTGAACTCCAAACTGAATGTCAAAATAGGAAAGAAAGGTGATTTAAGCAATTTTGAGCGTGGCATGGTTGTTGGTGCCAGACAGGCCGGTCTGAGTATTTCACAATCTGCTCAGTTACTGGGATTTTCACGCACAACCATTTCTAGGGTTTACAAAGAATGGTGTGAAAATGGAAAAACATCCAGTATGCGGCAGTCCTGTGGGCGAAAATGCCTTGTTGATGCTAGAGGTCAGAGGAGAATGGGCCGACGGATTCAAGCTGATAGAAGAGCAACTTTGACTGAAATAACCACTCGTTACAACCGAGGTATGCAGCAAAGCATTTGTGAAGCCACAACACGCACAACCTTGAGGCGGATGGGCTACAACAGCAGAAGACCCCACCGGGTACCACTCATCTCAACTACAAATAGGAAAAAGAGGCTACAATTTGCACAAGCTCACCAAAATTGGACAGTTGAAGACTGGAAAAATGTTGCCTGGTCTGATGAGTCTCGATTTCTGTTGAGACATTCAGATGGTAGAGTCAGAATTTGGCGTAAACAGAATGAGAACATGGATCCATCATGCCTTGTTACCACTGTGCAGGCTGGTGGTGGTGGTGTAATGGTGTGGGGGATGTTTTCTTGGCACACTTTAGGCCCCTTAGTGCCAATTGGGCATCGTTTAAATGCCACGGCCTACCTGAGCATTGTTTCTGACCATGTCCATCCCTTTATGACCACCATGTACCCATCCTCTGATGGCTACTTCCAGCAGGATAATGCACCATGTCATAAAGCTCGAATAATTTCAAATTGGTTTCTTGAACATGACAATGAGTTCACTGTACTAAAATGGCCCCCCCAGTCACCAGATCTCAACCCAATAGAGCATCTTTGGGATGTGGTGGAACGGGAGCTTCGTGCCCTGGATGTGCATCCCACAAATCTCCATCAACTGCAAGATGCTATCCTATCAATATGGGCCAACATTTCTAAAGAATGCTTTCAGCACCTTGTTGAATCAATGCCACGTAGAATTAAGGCAGTTCTGAATCTGAAGGCGAAAGGGGGTCAAACACAGTATTAGTATGGTGTTCCTAATAATCCTTTAGGTGAGTGTACATACAAGTATAATTAAAGGGTTAGTTCCACCAAAAATTAAAAATTAGCCCATGTTTACTTACCCTCAAGTCATCCTAGGTGTATATGACATTCTTCTTTCAGACAGAGTTATATTAAAAATGTCCTGGCTCTTCCAAGCTTTACAATGGCAGTGAATTGTTGGGTCATTTTTGAAGTCCATAAAAGTGCATCTATCCATCATATAACTGCTCCACGCGGCTCCGGGGGGTTAATAAAGGCCTTCTGAAGCAAAGCTGTGCGTTTGTGTAAAAAAAAAAAAATCCATATTTAAAACTTTATAGACTAAAATAACTAGCTTCTGGTGGTCAGCAAGTATTTTTTTTTCCAATTCATATTTTAATAATTTATTTTTATTTTAGTATGAGAATGGCAAAAAATTACTTTTATTTATTTTTGTAAACAACATGTTGTCCTTATAATATTACTCTTTCACAATAATAATTAATTTTTATACATGAAAATGCCTTTAAATGGTAGGAAGGTGCCGGGATCCTTGACATTAAAATATACACTGATCAGGAATAACATTATGACCACCTTTTGCTGCCAAAACAGCCCTGACCCGTCGAGGCATGGACTCCACTAGACCTCTGAAGGTGTGCTGTGGTATCTGGCACTAAGATGTTAGCAGCAGATCCTTTAAGTTCTGTAAATTGCGAGGTGGGGCCTCCATGGATTGGATTTGTTTGTTCAGCAGATCCTAGAGATGCTCGATTGGATTGAGATCTAGGGAATTTGGAGGCCAAATCAACACCCCAAACGATCAATGTTGTGCTCCTCAAACCATTTTTGCTCTATGGCAGGGCACATTATTCTGCGGAAAGAGGCCATGTCCACCAGGGAATACCGTTTCCATGAAAGGGTGTACATGTTCTGCAACAATGCTCAGGTAGGTAGTACGTGTCAAAGTTACATCCACATGGATGGCAGGACCCAAGGTTTCCCAGCAGAACATTGCCTAAAGCATCACACTGCCTCCACTGGCTTGCCTTCTTTCCATAGTGCATCCTGGTGCCATGTGTTCCCCAGGTAAGCGACGCACCCGGCCATCCACGTGATGTAAAAGAAAACGTGATTCATCAGCCCAGGCCACCTTCTTCCATTGCTCCGTGATACAATTCTAATGCCACCCATGACCTTGTCACCGGTTCATCACTGTTCTTTCCTTGGCCCACCACAGACCAGGAACACCCTACAAGAGCTGCAGTTTTGGAGATGCTCTGATCCAGTCATCTAGCCATCACAATTTGGCCCTCGTCAAAATCGCTCAAATTCTTATGCTTGCCTATTTTTCCTGCTTTAAACACATACATTTTCAGGACATAGTGTTTACTTGTTGCCTAATATATCCCACCCACTATATTCACTTCACCATAATGTTATGCCTGATCGGTGTATATAGTATATATGGTCCTTCAAAAATAACCATGGTACATTTATTTTAAAAATAGTATCAGTGTTCAGTTAGAACTTTTCAGCAAAAGATCACCAGCAATTGTTGTATTTTTGATGCTGGCGTTCACCCAGCAAGCATTTATATACAGCATCAGACCAGCATAAAGCCAGTCTGAAGTGAACTAGCTGGTCTATGCCCTGTTCAGGAGGGTAAGAACTTGATCTTGATCTCACCTTGAAGGTGAGACACTACATTTGATTCAGACAGCAAGTGATGAGCATCGACAGCACACCTGTAGCACGGCCAGAATATATCAGCTCTAATCATAGAAAGGGATTATGGGAAAGACGCTCAGATAGGGGAAAAGATTACATGGGACACCAAACTCAACAGACATCACAAGCAGCCAGAAACATCACAAATATGTTCCCCTGCTGTATGTGTTCAGTATATTCTGATCTGGTCTGGATATCTCAACCATCCCTTTCCTTTTTAATCTTTTTTAAAGGAAACAGCAGAGTTCCTCCTTGCTGTTCTGAATCTCCATCTCTGCTCCAGTCTCAGCAGGAAGCGAACAAAAATGATGAGCAGGATCGATAAAGGCTGCAGGCTGCAGATTTCAGAAACCGGCTGATAGATGAAGAGACACAAGGTCCGTGACATCGCCTTCGGCCTCCAAAAAAAGCACGAGGCAAATTCAGCAGAAAGAGCGAAACACGGTTCCAGCTTTCATCACACCTCGACCGGGCCGAACACACACACACACACACACACACACACACACACACACACACACACACACACACACACACACACACACACACAGCTGTGATTAAACGCACTAAAGGTCAGTGTGTTTCTTTGAATACAGCTGCACTGCTGGTGCAAGAGCTCTGAAAGCAGAAAATAAATAGTGATGAACTCAACGCAAGAAATGACAAGTGAGAAAAATTACAGCATATTGCAGCGTTGTGGAAACGTTGGATCACTCTTCACACTGCACTGTATTCACGAGAACCACATGGGAGTCAATTCATCCTAGCAGAGTTTGACATTAGTATGTTGCTAAGAACATGATGCACTAACAAGTATTAACAATACAAATATTGACAAAAATATACAATTTTAATTAGATTAGTAAGTATATTTCTCTTGAGCAGGGTTATTATATAACTATAGTAACTAAAACTTAAACTATAACTAAAACCATTAACCATTATTGTTGGATTTAGTTTAACCCCTTACCATTCCTGTAAATTTTGCCTAAAACGCCTAAAAAAAGGGATACCCAAAGTAAATTGCATGCTGTACTTGAACCATTTGGAGTATATGCATAGTTTTGGTCTCTTTTGAAAGGTGACAATCTAAGGTTTTACAGAATCACTGTAAGTCATACTACAATTAAAATGACTAAAAAGTTACTTCAGTTTTGTATCGTGCCTATGATGTCTGTGAATGTAAGCAGCTTCTCACCTGACTTTGAAATCTCTTGTATTTTTGGATAACAACTTCTCTCGCTGTTATATGTAGATGATGAAGGCTTCGAGTTCGTATTGAAATGCAAAGCAAAGCTCATGTAATATTAATAGAGAAGCTGCAGACACCTGTATGTTTATTAGCACCATCCAAAAGTGAATGTGACAGCTCATGTGATTTATGACAGCAGCAGTGTCAAGCCGTCTCCTTTGATCATGTGACATTGTGTAATCATATAATAAGTTTCTATGATAAACAGCAACATAAAGCAGACCCCGTCACACACTCTTATCGTATTAGTGCATTGTGAATGAGCTCTCGCTTTGAGCGGCTGGTAATGGATAACACATAAAGGTCTCCGTCAGTGCTGGGATGTTATTCATTAAAATGTGAGGAAAAGGACGTTGATAATGGATGGATTTTTAATTTTATACAAGACGAATCGAGAAATGGAGATTTCTGTTTCTTGTGATGAGGATTTGATTTTTGTGCTCTAATAAGGAGCGATCTATAAAGAAAATTAGCTCATTAATCATAATGGCACATTTTAAAATAATGGAAATGCTGTTAAAATTAATGAACTTGAACCTCCTTTTCTAGAAAATACTAGTAAACAGTGTAGTAGAACTTGAAGGGTCAAAGGTCAGGTTTGAGAAACACTAGGCACACACTCTATGGCTGTTTCCGAAATCGCCCCCTATACCCTCATTCACTATTCCCTACATTAGTCCACTGATATAGTCCACTTCGAAAACGAGTGGGTGATTTCGGACACTAAGTGCGCCGGAAAGGCTGCCGTTTTTGCAGTTTGTGCTTGCTGTTTGGCAGCTCCAGTAATAATGAAAAGATTTATCCTGAACTCTGCTACGGAAACTAGCATGTAACCTTAATCAAACAATATAATAATCATCTTAAAAAGGATCATTTATACCTGTATGCATGATATTGGGCTGGACCAGTGCGGTTCGGAAGATGGATGGATGATTGATTCAGCTGTGGGCACTATTTGAGGGAACAGCCATTTAGTGGTGTCCGAAACCATAGTGGACGTTATTAAGTGCACTCATACAATCCCACAATGCACCACAATAACGAGTTTGCAACCGATGTATGCTCGACGGCTAGAGAATACCCATAATGCACTGCGAGAGTCGCGCCGTGCATTGAATGAATTCCCGCGTTTCGCCAGGAGATGGCATCGACTCACACACTTTTTAAGACCAATGATATTGGCCGCACTCACTTGTATCGTCTCTAATTGAGCACGTCTGTTTACATACCCTGATAAACACTGATTAAAAGCGTTAGTAGCTTTATTTTCACTTTTCTAATATTTTCTTCATATTCATAGAAAATAAATTCCTTTCCGATCTGATATATGATGGAAAAAAGGATCAGTGCGAGTTTGGTAAAAGGCGGACTCGAACCTCTGATCAATTTGCGTCAAATCTTAATGCCATGCGTCTTACCCCTACACTATTGCTGCTGATGAAGATTGTGTATTCCGTAGGTGTCTCTTCGTCAACCAGACGTTTAAACAAGCCGATATATTTAAGTATATTTTTTGTAAATTGCATCTACTCCAGTAAAATGTTTCTGTTAAAGGACCCACCGACATTTTTTTTTGCTTCTGACGCCCATAATATAAATAGTAGCCTACTATAAAGTATGAAATATATAGGCCTATACAAATATTATTGTTATTTTTTTAATTAAATGCTTATTAGTTACTTTATTATTCCCCTTTCCAAGTAAGTTCAGTGCCACACAAGTAAAGAGTTATAGGGTTAACTTTAAGCTTGTTGGCTCGTTTTTGGAGTAATGGAGAATGAGGGTACATAGGGCGAATCGGACAGCGGTAAGTTCATTCATTCAGGGCGCGACTCACAGTGCGTTGAGAGTACACCGTCTGGTTGAGTGAGAGAACGTTTCAAAAGCATAAGGAGTTGTTTCTCGTTTGCTCTCGAAATGCTCTCGCGGGACTTTGCTGTCATACGCCGATCGGGCATCGAACAAGCATATTCTCCAGCGCGTACATCTAATGTACACTCGTTATTGCGGTGCATGGTGGGATTGAATGAGTGCACTCAAAAACGTCCACTATTGTTTCGGACACCCCTAAAAATGGATATTCACTCAAATAGTGCCCTATTTAAGGGTATAGGGGGCGATTTCGAACACAGCCAATGAGTTGTTCCTCAGTAAAAGAAGAGAGGTGGAGAGCGTCACTCTTTTAACATTCATCAGACATACAGCGGCTTTGTGATTCTTTTATAATGTGCCTCATTTTTCATCTCTAGTGAAATACCCTTCAGTTTTATGACCGTCACTTTCACATCGATGGTGAGGCGCTTTCAAAACGCCCCTCATCCGACCTTGATGATTAGGTTTAATGAATTCTAGAAGAGATTACCATTATCCTTGGGATTTTTTGCATTAAGGGCCCGACCCAGAGCATTCACACAGAGAGTTAGCGATCAAGACACAAAAAAATAGAATTTAAAACATTTAAAAGTGCAGCTTATGCTTCAATTTTTGAAGAAGTATTGAGGGATGATGAGTAGATTTTGTGTGCCAGGATTGGGGGAGGAAAGAGACTGAAAGAACGACCAAGAAGGAATTAAAAGAGCGAGATGAAGCAAACTAAAAGACAATGACAGTGTCACAGTTGTATTGATAATAAATAATAAGAATGGTTAGAATAGAGCCGGAACGGTGCTGTG
The DNA here is from genome assembly GCF_949357685.1 of Gobio gobio. NCBI lineage: Eukaryota > Metazoa > Chordata > Actinopteri > Cypriniformes > Gobionidae > Gobio > Gobio gobio. The sequence goes on along the minus strand of NC_137101.1, from coordinate 24,055,001 downwards.
AAAGATGTCCTTGCAGAGGACATGAACTGCAAAGTTGAGTGAAGAAATCGACTAATTTAAAACATTCTCATCCTCCTCAAAATCAATCACTCACCTCAGAAAACATTGCATATGCGGCATATGAAAGTGCATCAGATGTACTCAGACGTCCTGCTTGTCAGTCGTTCATGTCTCATTCTCTCAGATTAATTCATATAGTTTGATCTCTCCTGCTCTGGCACTGTCACTGATCTTCCAAGACCAGGAAATTACCCAGAATGTTCTCTTCTCACTGTAATCTCAAAAAGTATGGGTTCCCCTGAAATGATTGTGATAAATGGCATCATTCCCATCATGCAGTGGATTCAAATAAATCTGAAGGTCTTGTGTGATTCTGATCTGATCTCTGAGAACTGACGCTTTACATGATTCAGCCAAGACGAACTTGTTCCTGGATCAACATGCAGGAAGTTCAAAAGGAAAAACCCCCAATGAATGACACTGGGATTTGATTGGTCTGATTAGTTGGCGATGTACTGGATCTCTTCCCAGTGTCCATCTCATCACACACACACACACACACACACACATACTGCTGATCCTTCTGCAGTCTTAACAGCAAAGGAAGATGAACCCGTCCACATTTGTCACGCATTCGATTTCTTTTTGCATTCATCCGTATCTGTCAGTCAGATGCTGCTGTCAGACTTGAGAAGAGTCTGGAGCGACCCGGCCTCTTTTTGATAGATCATTGATCTCTCTCTGAGAAGCACTTACTGTAGATCAATATCTAAGAAAGATCACATCCCTCGCAAAGGACGCGCTAAATGTTACTTCAAACGCCCACACTGTCTCTTTATTCTGACAAACAGATGATGTGTTTCATTATTGTCTTCAACTTTTGATATCGACTGTAGACTCAAACAGACCAGCTGTCAAGTCAGATTTTAATTAATAAATAAATTTGACAGTGTAACATGTTTTTATTAAGTTAAATTTAACACCAATGATATGTTTTAAATAGCATATGCCATATTGAATACTGCATGTATAGAATTACTTTTTTACCTGTTACATTTGCTAAAATGCTAAAGTGCCATATGCAACCTGCGTGGAACACTGTCTCACATAATGCACTGCCCTTGACCTTCTATTTATGAACTTCGCTCATTCGATCTGTATTGATTGAGTGGCATTTGATTGATTATTACTTTTATAATGGATGGATGCACTTTTTGTGCTTCAAATTTTGGGCTCCCATTCACTGCCATTATAAAGCTTGGATTAGCCAGGACTTAATATAACTCCAATTGTATTCGTCTGAAAGAAGAATGTCATATACACCTAGGAAGGCTTGAGGGTGAGTAAATCATGGGGTAATTTTCATTTTTGGGTGAACTATCCTTTTAACTGAATGTGACTCATTTATGTGTCCTGTGCAATATGCAATAATCAATAGACAAGTTCTCTGTTAAAAATATTATTTTGCTCACTCAAAGGCCTTTTTTGACCACCATTTGAGACCATATTTTATCATGTCTGAGCAGCATCTCATTTGATATACAAACTGAGTCAATGTTTGAGCACCAGACGGTGAAAGTGACGCTGATGCAAATGCTCACTTATGACAGATTTATTTATTTCTCCGTTCATTGGGACCTAAAGAGCGTCCTCACAACTACTCCCAAAAGCATCAGACAGTTTGATTCTTGCAGCTTGTTGATGTAATGAAAGCTAAATGGATGAAGGGTGTCGTGGATGCAAACACACTCCGCTCTGATTCTTCATCTTATTATCATTCTGCATGTGACTCTTCACTGATGATGAAGCTTCTGGAAGCTTTTGCGTCAAAGGCATGAAACCGATAACTGATCATGATATGAAGGTATTAACTGCTACCCGACAACAAAGCCCATTTTCTCCTCTGGTTTGCATCATTCTTTAAAACCCTTTCCTGTCATTCATTTTGTACCCTCTTTGAGAGAGAATGAATGAAAGAGAGGAACATAGAAAGAGAGAGAGTGTGCGGTGGCTCTTTGTCTCTCATTTGCCAGTCACAGTCACTGGCGGCTCTGATTAAGTTGCTCTAATTGGACTCTGCTTCAGATTCAGCGGGCGAACAATCGGCCACTTCAATGAATGGGTCGTGTTGCGGTTTGTGCCGTTGTTTCTTCTGAAAGAAATCGTTATGCCATTAGCGACGAATCACATGCCAAGAGCCGCAGATACAAAGAAATGTCTTTAAGTCAAAGACAGAACAAAATTCTCTCAATCTTTTGGACCACATAAACCTCAAGAAATGTAGTGTTAGGAAATGCTTTCAACAGCAACAAGCTTTTAAAACACATCTGTGTGCGGCGCTTCAAGGACTTGAGATGTGATCTGCTCCTGGCGTGCCGTCCTTAACCTGTACGCTCTGATTTCATTTCTCTGTATTTTTCTCGTTTGCATGAGCAGAAAGACAGAATGTCCCTGTTTCGAGACCAGAGGGGCTGCAACTGCTCAACACACAGATGGTGTCTTTATGTAACGGACGCATTAATTACGTCCACATCATTTCTCAAATGAAGCCGCACTTCACACTGAAACCATCTCACCCCTCAGTTTAGCTGTGACAAGCAACATTAACCCGTACATGTCAAAAGTATCTTAAGGTCACCAACTGAGCTGAAAACAAACAGTTTCTTTGCACAAGCAGCATCCTTGATGTGACATTTGAACAGCCAGACGTGAGCATCTTTTTAGCAGGTGACAAACTGAAGGTTGTGAAAATCTCCAGTCTCATTAAAGGGCTTAACATGTTTGAAAATATTCAGTGAAACGATCCTGCAGGACGTCAATCAATAGAGCAGAAGTCATGAAAAACACTCATTAGTGGCACGAGAGGATGTTGAGAGGTTTTAAAAGATGTCGATCCTGTTCTGATACTGTAGTTCACATGAAAAAGCTTGGTTTACAAGTTATTGATTATCTCATATCCTGGACAGGACTTACAGCTGCATGAAGCATTAGGCCAGAGACTATTGAGCCTGTGTCATATGCTAACCCTTGTGAAAAGGACACTTAGCATACTTTAAAATAATATACTTTAAAAGAATATACAGTGCAAACTGAATGTAATGTTTTTCAACACTTAATGTTATTTACACATGTTATTTACATCGACTGTTTGGTTACCCATATTCTTCAAAATATATTCTTTTGTTTTCAGCAAAAGCAAACCATAACGATCCAACAATACAGTCAATTCCCGATGGACAAAATCAAGTCTCCTACATTTTTTCTTGAAGCCGTTTTGCTCATAATACCGACACAAAAGAAAAAGAAAACACTATCGCAACTTCTGTTTCATGCTGATTTTAAGCACACTTCTTTTTCACAAGGTAATACATGCTTACATTAGCAAGAGTGCTACATTTTCCTCATTACCACTCAATATTTTAGATTTAATTGTAGATTTAGTTACAGATTTGGTCTAGGATTGTCATTAGCTGCTGCAAACCAGCAGTCCGACTGCTATGTTCCCAAACACAGCTAATAGCTTAAGCTGGATTTACCAGGAGGTGAAAATGAGAAGGAATGAAATTCAGAAAGAAAATCATTGAGATGTAGTCTATGGGCCCTATCTTGCACCCAGCGCAATTGATTTTGTACACCGACGCATGTGTCATTCCTATTTTGCACCCGCGCAAAGCGCGCTTTTCCCTCCACAGAAGCACGTCGCTAAACTAGTGAATGAACTTGCGCTCCCTGGGCGGTTCAGCGCAAAAAAAGGAGGCGTGTTCCGGCGCAAACAATCCCTGGTGCTATTTTGCTGTTCCATTAAACAATTGCGCCACTGACCAGAAAAAACCTAGTCTAAAGTCAGTGGCGCGTTGCGCGTTGTTCATTATGCTATTTTAAGGGCGCATGCTTGACCATAATGTATAGCGTGCACAACGCGCATACACTTTGCTCATGTAATCTACACAGATGCAACAGTTATTTTTGCAAATCATGTTACACTAAAAAAATATTAACACATGAGATGACGGAAATCATTTTGGTGTGCCACGAAGATGTGAAAAAATAGGCATAAATCTAGCTTACAAATTATTCAGGCTAATTGTAATAATTAAGGATAAGACCTGTTTGCCCAATAGTGGCAAGACATATATGTATATAAGGACATCTGACAAATTGGTTTGTCCGTCAAGAACCAGGAAAAAAAATCGACTGAAAAACTGAAAAAACTGAAAGACTGAAAAAAAAAAGACTGTGAAATCACCTTTACCATAATGTACAACATTACAACTTCACTTCTCTGTCTTTCACTGCTCTTACAAGAACATCAGTCTCCTCGGCTGTGAACCGCTCCTGGCGTGCGCCTGGTAAATACGCCATAATAATAGCAATCCATAATGGAACTTGCGCACCTGCTTTTACAGGGAATGTTGGATGACGCTCGGATTGGTTTATTCACGTTACGCCCAAACCACACCTATGAATAATGAAGCTACTTCAGACCAACCCATTTTAGATTTGCGCCGGGCGCAAGAGCCATTTATCCCGCCGGGAAAATAGCAACAGCGCCGAGACCCGCCCACAAAGTTACTTGCGCTTCGCGCTTTGACACTTGCATTTTAGATCGTTAAAATAGGGCCCTATGTGTGAATATTGAGAGGGTCTTAACCCTATTAGCAAACAGGGCAAATGCTTCCCAGAGAGCGTTTAAGAGAGTAACATGATTAATATTAAATGGAAATGCACAAACACACACATTTAGAGAGGAAGTGAGCAGGCGGGGGAAGAGAGTGACAGACAGAGGCCCATTGAGAGATTGATGGCTATATTCAAATGAATACAGAGAGCTGACAGGAACCCAATGGAGCGAGACACAGTCTGATGTGAGCCAGTCCACCACAACCACACTACATACAGTACCACACATATCATGGTGTGTGTGCTCTAATTCCCAAGACCAAACACTACCACAAACAGCCTAGAATGCTTTTGGGATCAATAAATGCAAGAACTGAGTTGCTGTTGACACTCCTTCACCTCTTCACACGAGCACAAAACAGGAAGTCACAAAGAACCAGCTAGCAGTACAAATGGAACAATGAAAAATCACTCGCTTTCCCGTGAGATGAACTTTTATTGCCCGTTTCACTGAAGCCAGACAAAACTGAAGACATTTCACCGCCCGTCTTACCTAATTTAGGGAGGGAATATTTGACTTTGAAGTAATCCTGGTAAAACTGCAGGAGTCTCTTGGTGATGTGCAGAGCGTAGTCCCCCGATCCGCTCTGGATGGCGTCAGGCCTGGCGTACAGCCGGATCTACATCAATACAACATCGGAAGAGAGGGAGAACAAAAGTCAAATTGTGCCAGGTGCTAAATGAACACTTGTATGGCTCTGGTTTATTCCTAAACTGAATTCCCTCAAGGATAACTGTTAAGGACTTGAAAGAGTAATCCTTGGTCAATATATCTGCCAAATGCCAAAATCTGGCTTGGGAATTATTTTGTCTTTCAAGTGCCCTTTTTGCCACCATTCATCCAGTCTGTGAGGCATTAAAAAGTATTACTGTCACCTACTCCACATGTAAAAAATAAACCTTTCATTTTCTGTAGATTGCAGGCAGATGAGCTCATATTGAGTGTTTTTAATTACAAAATTTCCAATGAACAACTACTCTACCCATAATAATCTGAAGAGAGATCCAACAATCAGAGAACTTGCTTTTGCATAATGAAGAACAGTCCATATAATGCATTGAGAATTACATATGTTGACAAAATGTACTTTGTACTTTATATATTGTAAATTATATATGATAATATAATCTAAATATACTGTTTTTATATTTATAATGAAAATTTTGTACAGTTTTTCTGATTCGATTTAAACATTTGCAATGCTTCATGGGATAGTTCATATACTCATAAAAGAAGTATACAGTTTTGTTCCTTCCGGTTTTCATAAACTTGTTTTGTTTAAATCACAGCTTTGATACACGGCTTAATCTTTTAATTTGTCTAAACTCCTTATGGATTGGGAGGGGAGGGAGGCTTCTTGAAAAAGTAGGTATTCCACTCTATTTGAGTTATGTCACATTTAAATGAATTGTTTTCATAAACCATAATGTTATTAGACTGTAGCTGATGAAAAACCCCTCTGTATATTTTCTCACTTTTCTTGACTCCTCATACATATTTTAAACATATTTGCTTAATTCCATCCATTTTAAAGCTGTAGTTTATTAAAATAGCATTTGCATTTGTTTTTGGAAACAAATTAGATTTCCAGTAAAAAGCAAAGACTTTTGCATTATTGCAAGATCCTTTATTCTGTATTTACGGTTATATGTATGTGAGAGAGAGAAAGAAAGAGAGAGTGAGGAGAGAACAAGTGTGACAGAGAAAATGTGTGAGGTGTGGCTCTGTGGGAAATGTATTCTCACAGTAAAAATGATCTTGGTCTCTTTTAGCCGAAGGCTGATGAACAGCACAGCTTTCTGAATGAGCATCCATCTACTCAGAATGAATGTCCTCCTACACTAACAGAGTTACTGTGCAAAACAAGCAAGAGGAAAGCCTTTGTTTCAGAGCCTGGCAGCAATGCACATTGAATTATGTGTTGTTTACCTCACATGTTGCTACTGTATCGACCAGCTCTGTCTGATATATGTCCGATATAAAGATGAATGGATGACACAGGGCTGTGGAAATGATTCTAAGCTCAATCAGATCAATGTGACTTTAAAACAACCTGTAATTAGACAAAGCGCTCAAGTTGACAATCAAGAGACGCTTCATTAATCAGACATTGTGGAGATTGTTCAATCTGACTCCAGTGCCGACTGCTTCATTTGTTTTGTTTGTTTGGTTTTGTTGAAGGCAGCTTGACAGAGACTTAAATGAGGTTAATTGAACTCAAATAGTGAGTCTCTCAGTGAGCGGCTGCGCAACATTGATCCACTAACAAGCTCTTTCTGATGAAAAGATGAAGCTTTAGGATGACAAGGAGCACTTGACCTGATATTAACATCCTGTTGAGTTATTACACTATATATGTCTGTATGCGAGAGATCCTTCAGGCAAATGCATTCCCATAAAGGACCAAACTGTGCCATAAAAATTAGCGTGTAAAAAAAATACAGCTTGGATTTTGTTTAGACCAGTCAGACTGGTTTAACAGCACCAAAACAGCATAAATCAGGATTGACATTTATGCTGGTATAAACTGGTATTTTAACTTTAAAACCTAAAAGTTTGAAGGCATTTGTATCCCACTGGTAAAATCATAATTTTGTCCATTAAATGCAGTAAACAAGCTTTTCTGATCAGGCTGAGTAGTTGTATGAATATGTAATGAGCATAGTATGGTGGTGTTGAATGTTGATTAGATATTACAAGAACATGTGTCATCTTTATTGATAATATAAAGACACTAAACCAGTGGATTTAATAACGGCTGCTACAGTGTTATGAATGGAATATGCTGCTTTAAGACAGTCACATAACCAGTTTCTCTTATTTTAGCAATTTAACTAATATAATAAAATAAGTAAAAATGATGCATGGTCAGAAAGGGAAATCCTGTTGAGTGTTCGTATTTGTTTGTTTCAGAAATCACGACGCTTAGGGTCAATTTACAATATGTGATGCACTAGAGAGAGTCCAGTGGTCAATACAGGCGAAACAAAGGTCACGTTCACCAAAACAGAGGCGTGTGATGATGAAGACTAGGCATTATTCACACACAGCAGCAGTTTGACTAAACCATGTAGGCTGGTGAAGACAGATGAAACAAACAATCCAAACTCAGACTTCAAATCATTTTGGAGAGCGGGCCACAGACGGCACGATCATTTACTGTCTGGTTTGGGAAATACATTTTTCTCCAGATATTGTAGATTTGACATCACTCCCAGAGGTTGCAGAACATGCAGGGTAGTATCTGAAATGGCTTGGTCATAACTGAACATAATGCAGGATATGGCACATTAAAGTTCAATTTTATTCACTCAAAATTGCTATTTATACTAGTCTTAAGAGAGCTCTGATTTTATTGCAGAACAACCAATAGAAATCAACAATTAGCAGTTATGTTTATGTTAATGGAGCAGGTTTTCTGAGGGAGTGTTTAAGACTGTGGCCAAATTAAGCACCTCTAAACCAATGAGCTAAACCACTTAAAATCCCATAAAGTTGAATGAACTGCCCAACACTCAAACAGAACCAATAAACAAACAAAACCAATTAACAAACAGAAACAATAAAAAAAACATAACTAAACACCCATGCATAGACAGGGGCGCCGCTAGCAATTTTGGGCCCTATGAAAGAATTTGATGTTGGGCCCTCTACCACACCAATCTAGCTATCCCAAATCTTTGTCTGCAATTTAATAATATTGACCAATTAAGCTCCGCTCGCTCAACCCAGAATGCCCCAATTGGCTGATGAAACATTGATTAAAATTAAGACACAATTTATACAAAACAAAACTTAATTAAGTGGTCACAATCATGTCTGATCAACTCCATTCATCTTATGATGTGTCCTATCTCATGCTGTTCACTTCTCATAATCGGCATAGATCGACAGATTGACAGCATAGACATAAAAAAACAACATTATAATATTTAAACATAAATATAAAAATAAATACCTTAAGGGCTGCAACAAGCACAGAGAATTTTCATGTCGGAGTGGGATTTGAGTGATAGTTGTACCGGTGAGTGTGAGCGGTTCATGAGTGGAGCGTTTTGCTGGATTTTTCCGGAAATGCACCATAATTGTTTTATATTTGCAACTCTTTGGTAGATTATACATTTATAATACATTACTACTAGTACTGTTATTACTAATAAAACTGATCTCTGGGGGCCCCAAAAGTGTGTGGGCCCTTAGAATCGTCCTAACTTTCCCCCCCTTAGCTGCGCCCCTGTGCATAGAGAATAAAAACGAACATACCAAACACCCTATCAGAACAAACAAAACCTTTAAAGGGATAACACAGACAGTTTCTGCCAATTGCATGTTAATCTTGAGTATACCTATAGAGTTGTACTGCAGCCTTCATATCGCCGAAGAGAGAACACTTTCCAAAAACAGTCGAGCTTGTGGAGGCGTGCAGTGGGCGGAACTAAAGAGTCACGAGCACACACACAATACATCCCTGGATAACTTTCGATTCACTATACGTTGTTTACATTATATGCACTTACACGCTGATTGCCAACAAAAAAAGCAGTTTCACTCACCGCCTGCGGTTTCAACTTGTGACCAGGAACAAACAAACACACTTGCAGAACTTGCACACTTGCTGCTCCGGGAAAACAAACTGCATCCATTTCCTTAATTTTGGGTTATTTGGGAAGCTGAACAAGGTTATCTTTCCCTCACAACCAAAAACACACTTCTTTAGTGACATTGTTGATTTCATGGTCTAAAAACAAAATGACAGCGCTGCTGAACGAAGCACTTTGATGGATGTGCTCTCGCTCTCGCTCTGGTTGATGTGCACACGTGCTCCTCTAGGAGAAGTGCCCATACAAGGATATTCCACCCTTTATGATGTCATACAGGGCCATACTCTCAAAAAACTTTCAGAAACTTGTTTGAATCACTGAAGGAGTGTATTTGGCACAGAAATACTCTTGTCATACGTCCAACAATTCCTTTTGAAATTTTGGCCATGTTTAGCATGATAATCCAACTCTTTAACAGTGTAAATAAGTGAGAATGCATGAAATAGTATTAGACCCCCCCCCCCCTCCCCTTAAATGAAGAGTACAAATATCCAAACAAAACAAACAAATTTAACAAACAAAACCAATTAGCAAATGTATACCAAATACCCAAATAAGCGGAGAAAACAAAACAATAAAGAAACAGAGCCCAGGTCTAAACAAAATCAATAAACAAACTGAACCTACATCCAAACAGAACCAAATAACAAACATACCAAACAACCAAGCATATATACAAACAAACAGAACCTTTAAACTAACAGTACAAAAATCCAAACAAAATAGTTGATCCAACGGAACCAATAAACAAACAGAACCTACATCCAAACAGATCCAAAAAACAAACCTGCCAAAGACTGCCAAAAGCCAGCAAACAAACAAATAGAACACTTAAAATGATAGAACAAAGATTCAAACAAAACCATTAATCAAACAGAACTAAGATCTAAACAGAAACTATAAACAAACAGAACTTACCACAAAACAGAACAAACATGCCAAAGACTCAAGCAGAGCCAAAAACAAACAAATAAACAAACAAACAGAACACTTAAACTAACAGAACAAAGATCCAAACAAAATCAATAAGCAAACAGAACCAAGATCCAAACAGATCCAAATAACAAACCTGCCAAAGACTGTCAAAAGCCAACAAACAAACAGAACACTTAAACTGACAGAACAAAGATTCAAACAAAACCATTAATCAAACAGAACTAAGATCTAAACAGAAACTATAAATGAACAGAACCTACATCAAAACAGAGCAAACATGCTAAAGACTCAAGCAAAGCCAAAAACAAGCAAATAAACAAACAAACAGAACACTTAAACTAACAGAACAAAGATCCAAACAAAACCAATAAGCAAACAGAACAAAGAACCAAACATATCAAATTTAACAAACAGAACAAAGACTGCCAAAAGCCAACAAACAAACAAACAGACAGACAAACAAACAAACAGAACACTTAAACTGACAGAACAAAAATTCAAACAAAACCATTAATCAAACAAAACTAAGATCTAAACAGAAACTATAAATGAACAGAACCTACATCAAAACAGAGCAAACATGCTAAAGACTCAAGCAGAGCCCAAAACAAGCAAATAAACAAACAAACAGAACACTTAAACTAACAGAAAAAAGATCCAAACAAAACCAATAAGCAAACAGAACAAAGAACCAAACATATCAAATTTAACAAACAGAACAAAGACTGCCAAAAGCCAACAAACAAACAGACAAACAAACAAACTAACAGAACACTTAAACTGACAGAACAAAGATTCAAACAAAACCAATAATCAAACAGAACTAAGATCTAAACAGAAACTATAAACAAACAGAACCTACATCAAAAGAGAACAAACATGCCAAAGACTCAAGCAGAGCCAACAACAAGCAAATAAACAAACAAAAACAGAACACTTAAACTAACAAAAGATCCAAACAAGATCCAAACAAAACCAATAAGCAAACAGAACCAAGATCTAAACATGAACAAAAACCCGAATGCAACCATTAAACATACAAAACCAACATCCAAACAACCAAAAACACAACAGAAATCAATTAATTAAAAAAAATGTAATCATTAAGCAAACAGAAGCAATAAACTAGCAGAATAAACAGAAAAATAAATAAATAAAACAAAATCCTTTATCTCTAAGGATTTGATTGAAAAGATGAACGGAAACATGTTAGGCATGTGCATGAAAAGCAAAGGCAGAGAGAATTATTAAATTTCTTCCAAAAAACATACACTAATGAATCCTGCAGAATTATCTGCAAGTAAAGTGAATAGTATTTCATTTTGTCAGTAAAATAGAGTTCCAAACAGCATTTCTAATGTTATTAGTTTATCCTTAACCACATCTCACTAATACAATTTTTGTGGGGCCTTCACTGTTTATAATATACTTATTTTACTGTAAAGGATTGTTAAACAGTAGCCTAATTCCACATGGCTCATTAAATTCTAAAGTGCAAGCTGTAGGTTAGATGACGGCAACAAACAAGCCTGCAGTTCTCAAGAAATACAATCTCAGGCATCATTACTCTACTAAACTAGGTATGAGGGAAAGATAAGTCAAATGCGTCAATAACTATGGCACTAAATGTATATCATTAAAATCCATTGTGTAAAAACCCAAAGTAAAACTGTTCAACTGGCCCCCAATGGGGAACACCACTGGCTCGGGTAATTTGAGTTTGAGACCCCTCACCTAGACCCTTAAAAACCATAATACATAATGCCCAACCAACTGCTGGCGGGTCTGTCGTGATCTTTACACACGTGTGTGTGGTACATCAGTGTTTCCCCATAAACCCAGAGTAATAACTCCACTCTCCTCTCCAACGTTCCTCTCCCACGATCTTTCCTCACGCCGAATCTGTATGATAAATGGAGCGAGGGGGCTACCCTGCCGCTTTAATGTGATTGATGGAGTAAGCTAGCAGGCGGCTAACCGCTACAAGCCACAGTGTGGGTATAAATGCCCCAGATAGAAGCACACACTACAGCCAGCATGGCAGAGATGATTTGATATAAAGGAGAGCGCAGTCATGCTGAAGGAGATAGATTAATTACACTAATATGAGGAGGAGGCCGGCCAAGGGCACACAGCAGAAGCCACTGAGGAAGCCGTCAGGAAGTGTCTAATATGACAGCAGGACTTTGACTGAACGTGATATCAGTAACGCAGCTCCTAAGATGAAGCGTGACCGATGAAGCTGCTTAGAATGTGAGGATTCAGTGTCAAAAAAAAACATTTAAGTGCATGTGATGAAAGTGATACAAGGCACACTTTTTTATCTTAATGGCTACGCTTCACATCAAACAAGTTCCTGTATGTTATATAAACCTGGAAGAGTTTGTCATGAACACAATCCTGGAGCATAAGTGGACACCAGTTGCACACATGACTGTTACTCTTTTAGTAGGCATTTATATGACTTTGTGGACGCTGGACTAATGTTAGTGGAGACAACCATTTCCATTATCCATTCTATAACCATTATATATTGAATATAGAAACGTACTTTAACATAAACATATCGACTGTGAGCAAGATCATTTTAAAATGGAATTTATTCCTGTGTTGCCAAGCTGAATTTTCGGCATCATTACTCCAGTCTTCAGTGTCACATGATCATTCAGAAATCATTCTAATATGCTGATTTGGTGCGTTCAAGAAACATTTCTTAGTATTATCAATGTTGAAAACTGTTCTGCTGCTTAATATTTTTGTGGAAACTGATGCATTTTTCATTCCAAGATTTTTTCAAGTTCAAAAAACAACATTTATTTGAAATGTCTTCACTGTCACTTTTAATCAACTTTTGATCAATCAAGTGTATGTTCTGTATTGATTCTCTCGGCTCATTTGCAATTTTGGATTGACTTCTTTATTACTGAGCTCAGTGCAGTGCATTCTGGGATTGCCTTGACTTTGAAGCATACATGAGATGCTGCCTTAGAATTTGGCAAATGAGGCAGAAAATCTTCTGGAATAGCTTTCATTTCAGAAGCGCATCTGTGATGATGCTTTAAAATGCTGCTCTCTGGGTTTTAGAAAATAGTAAAAATAATAAAATCTCAGTATATTGTTGATAAATTTGGGGGCTGAAAACGTGACTCACCACGACTCCATTGTCTGTAACTGCTTCTCTGTAGGTGAAGTTGCACACGGCCCAGGCCAGGTAGTACGTGGACATGCGGGGCGTCCTGGAGAAATGGTCGGTCACCCATCCGTCCTCGTCAGACGTCGAGGCCTCCACTGGCATGTTGGACAGCGACTGATACGAGCTCTCGTGTTTCAGACTCACTCTGAATGTGGCTTTATAGATGGGCTCGTCGAAACACGGGAAGGCCTTTCTAGCGTGAGTTGGTGAGAACTGAGTCACCGCAAGAAACCTGCAGAATAAGAACACGAGAGAGGTGAGATGAAAGAAAACTCTGCTGAAATATATGCTATTTAACTAGTCCAGGAGTCTACAGTGGAAAGTCGTTTCGCCTTAACGTCATTACATTGGTTGTCACATGATTTCCTGAATGTAAATTAGCTCTGTCTGCCATCGCTGTGCATTTGTTTCACACTAATGAGCTTCCTGGAGTGAAGATGGACCAAACTGTTACAGCTTTTCAACCACAGCAGCTAAATCACATCAATTGTCAACATATCATAAGAGATACTAATGATATATCTGATATCTGCATGTCACAGCTGTAAACATTAAACCCATCTGTGACAGCACAACGTCAACAAATTGACAACGCAAACCAATTTAGATGGCAAGAAAATAATAAAAAGCTGTCAAATTGATCTTACATGTAGTCGGATTGGTGAATTTTAAGTGAAGCATTAATAATCTACATACAGAGGACAGAATCTGAACTGAGCCGGAATATCTAAGTAAAGAATCCAGTTAGAGAGCAGGGAAGAAGTGTTCTGCATTCCAGACAGCCGCATTAACGGATATTAAAGCTCGTTTCAAACCTCACAGGGAATTTTGCCTTTGCCACCCACAGCATGACCAGCAGACGGGGGATGAGGGGGGTTCAGCTCGCTCCTGCATTCCTGTCACAACTTTTTACTCTCATTAGTAGCTTTTCCTGAATTAACAATCTATAACAAGTCTATAATGTCCCATCTGCTTTCCTCCTTTTCATTTCATTCACCATTTATAGATGCTAGTACCATTTAAGCATCTTTAAACTATTTAAAGATGGCAGAGGAGACGCAGGCAGGAGGTGATGAGAAATCAGACGACTAACAGACACACAGGAGGAGATTCTACAGGGATGTCAGAGTGAAAATCCCTGCAGTGAAACACATGGAGGTGTTCGAGTTTGTTGGAGAGGTTTTATACCTTCTCATTATGACTTGCAATGTGAGGTCAAAGAAAAGCGTGAAGAGGATGAAGGAAAAACTGTTGAATCTCTGAAAAGCCCAGACAATCAGATCAGAACATCTCTGTGCCCACGTCTAACTATAAACACAAGTATTTTCTCAATCATGCGAGATCCCCGCCGTTCACTGTTCATGAATATACGAGCAGCCAGCAGGAGCTGATTACACTAAGCTCTTATGTGTGTGTGTCGGCTGTAGTTTTACACTGCCTCATATTCACAGAGAATTCTTGTTTTCTGGCTCCTGACTCTTTGTCCTCTGAGGGAAAATGGCTCATGTCTGAATCTTTGCCCCAGGTTTTCCTGTATCTGAGACATGTTTAAGCCTTGTTTAACCCTGAAGGGTTGGCTTTTATGGACACACTTCATAAACCTTTTGTCCATCCACCAGTTGCCTCCTTGTCTTTTCAATAACTGTTGAACCTTCTACTTCCTTTCAGCTGTAAACACAGCATGTTGTATTATAATATAACTAGTGATATGAAGATTTTCAAACATAAAAATGGGTTGCCTCAGTATAAACAGGAGCACATTTGAACTGAACACCTTAATGTTGATCATATTGATGTATTATGTATAATAGTTGATGTATGTAAATCTAACTTTGTGTGGGTTTATGAATGTTTATCACTGTGCTGGAAAACTTCCCATGATTATGAGTCTCAGTGTCTGACAGTAAATGAGTCATTGAGTGCAGCGTCAGACACAGCTGTGACTTCAGTACCCAGAGGTTACACTAGCGTTCAGATCTGTGTGACCTCTGACCTCCCTGAACACTGACGAACAGTTACTGTCTGAGACGAGACGTAAAAATGACATGCAGATAATAATGCTAGAACTGCCTAACCTAACTATAACCTGGATTTAAAGCTGGTAATATTATGGCTGAAGAACCAGAGATTGTTGTTTCTTTTGACATATGCTGTAATAATATTTGGAAAGCAGCACTTATCTCCCCCATGATGTACTTTACACTTTACTGACATTCAGTTGCACATCACACGTCACTGTATACAGAACAACACAAATTAAAGCCAACCTCACAAAATTTAGCATGGCAACCAGATTTTCAACAACAATACAATAAATGCTACAGCTGTTAACCTCCATTTATATAAGAACATCTCATGTTCATTTATTATGGTTTTTAAGAAGTGAACATTACTATTGAATCTATTAGAGTTTTATGTAAACCATAGTAAATACTAGTTAGGATAATAATCACAGGATATTATTAGGAGACTACTGCAAAATAGGGCTTTGTTGGTGTTGTAAGATGCCAAAAACATCTACAAATCAATGTCAGACAGCATCGTCATAAGGCAATTTGCATAATACCACTGACACATGAATATCCATAACACAGTTAATATACAGTTACTGCAGTAAAACTGGTAAATTGGGGACAGTACAATTACAGCTTCTTACACTTGAATGACATCATATTTATTATAATTTTACAGTAACATCAGTTAGTAACTATGGTATTTTGGTTACCATGCAAATTTCTCTAAGAGTAAATAATTAGCCAAAAAAGTCTTAAAGGTCCCATGGCATGAAATTTTCATTTTATGAGGTTTTTCAACATTAATATGAGTTCCCCTAGCCTGAATATTGTCCCCAAGTGGATAGAAATGTTGATCGGTGTAAAACCGAGTTGTGGCTGTCTTTCTCTGCCTTTGAGAAAATGACAGGCCAGACTAGCCAATCCTGAAGTCTCCTGGTTTGACGTCCAAGCAGGCACGGTTTCCTCCCTTTCCTCCGCCCAGAGAATCTGGCACGCCCATGCAAACGCTCGTCGAGAGATCATTGCATCATTGCTTGTGAACGAGTGAACGCTGGCAGTTTCTCAGTGTTTGGATGTACAAATGAAAACAGAAGTCTTTTTTCAGTTCCTTCTGATCTGTGATCAGTGATTTCTGATGTGTAGCTAATTATTTATTATTCGTGCACACAATGCGGCTTCTCTCTCTCCAGACAGAACGGTGTTTTCGTGTTTTATATCTTGTGAGTCAGTGTTTTTGTACGTCCTCGTCGCGTCTATCGGTTCTAAAATGTGCATACAGTCATGAGTTTCTGCTCAACATCAGCAGAGATAAACCTCACACACGCCGAAGCTCGGCCTTCAACATCCCCGACCCACAGTACTGCATCTGGCCCACAGCGGAGGCACCAAACGCGGCGTGAGATTAAGCAGAAGGGGGGTAAGCTTGAGCATATCCGGGCTAGCCAGCCTAGCCCCACAATAAACTGGATTACATCCGATTACTGCTGTTGTGTCTTTGTTTGCGCTGTGTACTCAACGCGCGTCACTGACGCTTTTATTTTATTTTAAAAATAATGCTATTATCAACACTTACTTTTAACTCGTTCATCTCGACAGCTGTAATGGTACTTTGCATGTGTTACAAAGTTGGTAGAATAATGATGAAGAGACTCGGTGTGACTGTTTATTCAGAACTCTCAGATACAAACACAATAAACTCGCGCTGACTGACAGCGCTCTCATAACTCAGTAGTTACTATAAATAACTTTGTTAGCAATCGCTGAGCTCAGTCTCTGATACATTAGTGATGTCCGGTTCGCGAACGATCTTTCTTTTGAACCAGTTCTTTTTAGTGAACCGAGTCAGTTCACCAAATCGGACTGAATCGTTCTAAACGGTTCGCGTCTCCAGTCAGCGCTGATCCATAATTTACTAAAGTTACTAACTTTCTGACATGAGTGACAGTCCCTCCGACTAGAAATAGACTAATAACCTAAAGTATATGCTGTAACTAAAACAGTTCAGACATGCTGAGAACTGATGTGAAGTGAACTCAGGTCCATCCGTCTCCCTGGCAGACTCGTGCCTGCTCGTGCCTCGATAAACCACGCCCCCTCCGCTCATTTAAAATGCAAAGATGTCAGCCAATCACAACAGTGGGCGTTTTTACTGAAGTCTCACAGCAGACACGCCTCTTGAAGCAGGGCATTCAGCCACAGGGCAAACAGCAGTATAGAAAAAATGCCTTTTATTTCTAAATTATGACATTTTATGATGTAAAAGTCATACTAACAATATAAGTACAGCTCAGGAAACATTATAAAATAATAGAAAAATGCCATGCCATGGGACCTTTAATGTTGCATATGAACTTTAGGCAGCATCAGTTGTTCCCATGGTCAGGGTCTTGACGACTGTAGGGCCCCAGGGGCTCCAGATTTCAACAACCTGCACCGTGGACCAGGATACCCAAGCTAAGACCCTGCCCATGGTAACAGCTGAACATTATATCGACACCTGATCAACAAATGAGAGACTTTTTTTGAGATTGAACCGCTTTTACCTTCTTTCTCCATTCAGCACGTAGGAGCTGCGGAAGAAGCCCAAGAGCTCGTGCTCGGTGTGCGCGTGAAAAGTGATGTTGATCTTGTATGTTCTGAGGGGCTTCATCTCTCTGTGCAGCGCGATCACAAACACCTGCTTGGGCTGGTAGTGGAAGCGGCGCTGGATCCTCATGGCGCCCGCTTTCTTACTGTCCGAATACACCAGCACTTTCTCCACCTCCAGCCGGTCCGTGTGCAGCACGATCAACTTCGTGGAGTTGACGCATTCAAACTCAATGTTCACCTCGCCGGAGAAGGTGAAGTTCTCCATGTACACGGACAGTCGGAGGTCGTAGTGGCGAGGGCGCAGGGTGGCCGGTAAGCGCAGATGTCTCCAGGGCTGCTGGCCGTCCTCTGTGTCTCTGTGACTGATGTTCCCGTCCCGGGACTGTTTCCACTTACTGTTGTTGGAGCCGTTCGCGGCCAGAGCCCCGCTGCTCTCCGTGGCGCATCTCTCGAAGCTGACGCTGAGCGTGATGGCGATGGCCGTGACGATGATGAGGGTGAGGATGGAGATGGCGAAGCCCAGCACCAGCCTCTTATGCACAGTGATGTGCTGTTCGGTCGTCCGGGGCCGGACCACCACGCTGTCGGCCCATTGATCGGACAGAGCCCGTCCGTTCCTCATGCTCGCGTCCTCGATCCCCATTATATGCCGAATCTGATGTGTTTTATACTCATGATCAGCCTCCGTTCACGCGGTGCAGCTTCAAACTGCGAGAAACGAGGAAAAGATCCCGCGCAACACGCAAAGCGTAGAGTAGACTGGATAACTGATGATCGATGA
The DNA here is from genome assembly GCF_949357685.1 of Gobio gobio. Classification (NCBI taxonomy): domain Eukaryota; kingdom Metazoa; phylum Chordata; class Actinopteri; order Cypriniformes; family Gobionidae; genus Gobio; species Gobio gobio. The sequence continues at coordinate 24,036,205 of NC_137101.1, read as the reverse complement.
TCTCGAGACTAGATTTCTGTGAATCAGAAGTTCGCTCGGTCAGATGCTGGAGCTCATCGAGTCCTTCCGCACATCCATTTTTCCTCTGACATCAGTCTAATGTGGATGAAGGTCCAGCACCTGCTTCCTGATCAATCGCGAGAGTGTTGTGAATCTCTCTTCTCTCTGTTCATTTCTCCTGCCTCCATCATCATCCCTGTTTCTCTCGCTCTCTGATGCATCCTCTCGTTCAGCCAGTGGGCTGTGTGCGCTCTCTCTCTCTCTCTCTCTCTCTCTCTCTCTCTCTCTCTCTCTAGCTAGTCCAGTAATTCTGTCTACATGTACTATTCAGTTAAACCACATTTAATTAAAGAGTGAAATATTCAGACAGGCTGATGTGACTCTCTCCTCTTTCACACAAATCAAAATTGCTGAGTTCCATGAATATTAAACAGAATAATGGAACTTACATATTAAATCGAAAAATGAGACATGTACATGTCAAAATGTTACAGCAACGCTATGACAGTATTTTCAACAGTGTTTACACATCCCAATAAACAGAGCATGTCTGTTGTGTACTTTCACAACAAAAGCGTGAAATGGATGTGTGATCATTAATTCAATAAACTGTATTTTGGTTGTGTGAGGCAGTCAAATGAGAGCTAATTTTCCTTTTGAATACCTATATGTGTAATAAGTAAAATGGAGACGTTTAGTTTTGTGCAATACAGTGTCATTTCAGTGTCTGTTCAGTTTTATAAACTCAAATAATGAAGCATGTTCACAATACGCGCTGCAACTGTAAATTTGAGGCTGCTGTCCATGGTGCTGAAACAAGCAGGACCATCAAATCAGTTTCCTGAAGGCTGTAATTTCTGCACATCAAGTGCAGAAAACAGAATAAATAATTACTGTTTTCCAACAAGATTTCCTAAAGTCTCCCACAAACTCTTTGTCCCAAATGGTTGAAGCAATTGGAAGTAAAACAGCATTTATTTGCATTTTCTGTTCACGCAGGCTTCCAAGCTTTCATGAGTGACCTTAACTCCACCTTCACATCTCCTCCATATTTTCCACCACTAATTTGCCTCAGTACATCATTGTTTCATAAAGGAAGACCAGCGGCGGATCTTTGAACGCAGTGGCAGCTCCAAACACCAAATTACACTCTCAATTTTCAGCCGTTGGCATGGCTGGTTAAACAGGACAGCGAGAAGACAGCGGTGAGCGTGTGAAGAGACCCTTGAAGGAGCCGGGAGAGAGAAGACGAGGTGGAAAATAGAGCGGGGGCTTCTAGTTCAAATGATTTTATTCACATTTAAAATTCTCCAAACTAGAACGGGCAGGAAATACATGTGGATTCCATCACTCTTCCCCCCCTTTACCTCCATGGAATTTAAAAGCTATTCTCATGAAATAATGGGGCAGAGATGGAAAGTCCTTGAATGTTTGTGAAATTGCATCAAATGAAAATGGAGGTGCATTTAAAGAGAAAAATAAGCAATTTCAATGTGGCATCTAAACACAAAAGCCTGTGTCATGGTGTGAAAATGTGTGTGAACCATGAGCCTCCTGTTGAATGAAAACATACAACACAAGATCAGTCTGGAGGGACTGTGAGGGGGGCTAATTGAATAAAAAAAATGTCAGTAAAGCGTCCTTGAGGGCAGCTGTGACTGCTGGCTCACAGAAGGTCATTTCAGGGGAGAACAATGAAGAGAAACACGCACACACACACACACACACACACACACACACACACACACACACAGAAAAAAAAGAAAGAAAAGAAAAAAAGAGATTTGTGTGGAAATAACTAAATAAGCAGGCCAGGGACACATCGCCCCCTGCAGTCCAAAAGTAACATTATTATTTGCCAATCAAAACAAATGGAAGAAGATAACCTGACTGACTCAGTAACTCTCCAGGACCTGATATTACCTGTAATGTCATGATAAAGTTATGGAATATTCTCTATTGTCCTCTCAACTGTCAGTATCGCTGTGTCAAACTTCTGTAAAAGTTTGTATTCAGTAAAGACAGTGTGGATGCCTATTTTTCTTGATTTTAAATCACATTAGATAAATATTTGATAAACATGTTATTGTTGTTTTTTTTCAATGATACTGTACAATCTGTGTATTTTATCCCCTTAAGGATAAAATACTTTATACTTTAAAAATACTTTATCCCCAGAAGGTAGTTCACTTTTTAAAAGCAATCTATTTAATACTTCCCTTCCTTTGAAACCAAATAACTGAGATTTCTTGTTGCATCGCTACATCAATAAGGAAGGAAATTACAATAATATAAAGGAAGTTTTAAGCGACCAACCAAAGGGAACACTAATCACCATAAGGGTGACTTCAACTTTTCTTTTTTTTTTAGGAAAATCAACATCAATTTATGAAGTCAGCTTATGTGATTTTTCAGTTGTATTGGCAATTCAATATTCAAGATGACTTTGGGAAATGAGTGAATGCAACTAAAGATAAAGGCAGAAGTGAAGGAAATTAGTGAAAAGTCTATTAAGACCTGCCTGCCTCTTTTTTTCCCCTTGAAAAAATGGCACTCAAAGCAATCAATTAATCTTAACTTGGGTTTTCTGAGAAAACAAGGCATAGTATGTGAATAGCACAGGTTACTAGATTTTTACAATTAAATTAAAAAGTGTTAGTTAAAACAACTGTTGGATTTTACAGATTTATAAGCTGTTTTCCTCATGGGGACCAACAAATATCCCCACAAGGACAAGAATTTTGGATATTGCTATTTTTTGAGGGACATTTTGTTTTGTAGGTTTTTATACTGTACAAACTGTATATTCTATCCCCTTACACTAACCCGACCCCCATCACACTAAACTGTCTGTATTTTTACATTTTCAAAAAAAATTATTCTGTATGATTTATAAGCTTGTTTCCTCATTGGGACCTCAATTTAGGTCCCCACGGTGACACGAGTCCCCATTAGTCAATGTGCATTCAGGGTGAAGTCCTGGACAGAAAAACATGAAAACACACACAAAGATTTTTAGAAAAATTTACAGGCTATGGTTTCCCATACAACCAAAAGTATTTCAATTAAAATTATTTGAGCAGTGCATCATCTGAGGTTTTAGGGTATATTCACACCATTTAACATCACTTGTAAAAAGTGCTCAGGTTCTTGTAGAACTCATAATTACAACTTGTAAACCAACTTTTTCCGAGAGGTACCACCTGACCGTGTGAAAAAAATGGCAGCGACTTCTGTATAGTAAAATGTTGTGATGTGTTTTTATCATGCAACATTTCTGTCTAATAATTCAGAATCAGAGGAAGTGAACAGCTCCGAGCAGAATATTCGTATTGAATGCGTGAAATGTCATAGTAACAAGTTCCTGACTTTTTCCCAGGTGCAGTTGAAGGCAGCGTAATTATGATAATAGCGACATGCTGTGAACACACATTTAGATCCAGTCACTGTCGTTTTCGTCAGTTGTGTGATCTGTGTGGGACCCCAATCTCTAGTTGACTCACGTATAAAAGCTGCTGTAGGTTAATTAAGATTTGACGGATGAACTTTGATTGGATACATCACGTCAACTGTAATAAAAATTTCTAGTCATAATTTATATTTACTTAAAGGTGGGGTAGGTAAGAATGATCTAAAACACTTTTGTCCAGATTTGTTTAAACTTTCTTTATATGTCAATACATAATTAAAATTTAAGTACTCTGAAAAAGAGAGTATGAAAATAGAGTGACTCTAGACTTTTTAATCTGCAATAAACACCGCTCATTATTTTCGTTCGGGCCGAAACAAGTGATTGGCTTGGGCGCCTGTCACTCTCTCTCGCTACCATGGCTACCGCCGCTTTTGCTACAGGATCTGCCCACATGCGCGCGCCCCAGTGTTGCCAAGTCGGGCTACTTCAAACACTGTTGCCGCGGGTTGTTTTTCATGTCCGCGGGTTGAAGCGACCCCAATTATGTGATATTTTGCCCCGGGATTTGCGAATTTTAGCAGGTAGCCCTACCTGTCACAGACACGTCAGGTTCCAACCTCCACCAATCACAACGCACGCCATCTCCTGAGTACTGATCACCATCACCTGCACCTCATCACGGCACTCATCACCAGCACTATATAACACACACTCACACAGCACTCCATGTCCGGTCTCGTTCGCATATACTCTGTGCTATGCTTACCTCAAGGACTTCTCTTCGTATACTTACCTGTCTCCAGCGTGTCTCCTTCCCTTTGTGTTCCTCGTCTGCTGTGTGGGTGTGTTCCAGTCAGCTCCTAAGTTCTCCAGCGATCTCCAAGTTCCAACGTTCATCTATCTGCAAAGCAAAGGACAGTAACTATCTCTATCATATCCATTCAACGTCTGTCTACAACCAGTTTACTCACCTGTGTTACTTCATCTGCTCTACTGTGGTCAAATAAACAACCATTACCTGTTACGTCTGTGTCTGTGTCTGCCTCCTGTGTACTGTAACACTACCAAAAAGACACATATTTTACCCCCCAAACGCGATTTTAACCGGAGAAACGCGATTGGGCTTGTTTTGAGTAGCAATTGGGCGGATTTTGTTGTGAAAACCTGGCAACCCTGGCGCACCCGTTTGATTTGAGTTCAAGAGGCTGTATTTCTGCTGGACAGGTAATCTTTCATTTTGATTATACATTTTTTTGGTTTATGTTTTCATGAAGCATGTCTCACTATCACACGTAGCTGCCTAATATAGCTAACATAACATTACTTAGCATAAAGTTACAATGTTATACACTTAGTGAACCATTAGTAGAGATGATAAATACTATTCTATAAATACTAAATACTCAATATGCCTAGCTCAAGTTGATCGCTGTCGTGTTGAATTTCGCAAAATGTAACTTTAGATAACAAAATGCATGTGTAAAAGCTAGTACACCGCATCCAGGAACTTTTTTTAAAACTAAGTTAGCTTTAGCTACTACGCTCTGTCTAAACTCTTTTACAATGTTCACCGGGAACTTTACCTGCACGTTTATTTCGGCCCTTGGTTTGTTTTTATATACTCTACCAATGTTTATGTTGATGTTTTTATCTTGTATCTGTGTGTGTCGTAGACACTGTGTTGTGTGTGTGTATTTTAAACTTTACCAGTATCGTTATTCTAGCTTAGTGAGTACTAAAAGACATCTTATTTGTTTATATTCATAATGATAAAGTTAGATTTTTTTATTACATGTGATTCTGACATGATGTCACTACATGCACTTCTTCTCCGCTCGCCTCAGGTAAATAATGCGTCTTTCAGCTGAGCTGATCGTGGTCGGCGTAGCGGGTTCATGTGTTTTGGGGGCGTGGCTTTGGAAAGAGCCCAGAAGGGAGAAGGTGGAGTGAATTGAAATAATGAGCTGTCTTTAAAACAGTCGTGAGAGGTCTACAGACACTCAATTTTGATACTTTCTTTTTCTGAGTACTTACATTTTAATTATGTATTGATATATAAAGAAAGTTTAAACAAATTTGGAAAAGTTTTTTAACCAAATCCTACCTACCCTACCTTTAAGGCAATGGCTACTTACGAAAACTGAAATATACTGCCTTCACAAGCAGCATATGGAAGGCAACAAGGCACATCCGAATCCAATGATCGTGTCATTTCTCGTCAGCTGAGATATTTTCATGTGATAACATTTTGAAGGAAGCATAGATTTATCTTTTGCCACCTACAATATTCCACTATGCTCTGTGTGCAGATCCAAGACAGTTGAGCAAAAAGGAACCATGGACAAGGACAAAAATAGCACCTGAAAGTTGCGGTTGGCACTCAGTTTGTGCACATCAGGTTTTTGCAACAAAAAAAGTTCCAAATTTTGACTCTATTTCTAGGCAAAAATGGTATTGTGCCTTCTTGTTCATGGGACCCTCATCCTGGCATTCTTATAGATGCACATTGGCAGATGCGTTTGTGTGAATTTCATGTGCAAATATAGTTTCATCAAGGTGGTTATTGATGAAAACAAGTCCAAAGTCTACGGATTTGATCAGAACACTACCTTCGAAGCTTCGGAGAAGACCATTAACACGAACATTTACAGTCTTCGAAATAGTTTCCAAAATGGGGGTTTTCACAGAGATGCCACTGAAGAACCTTTTTTGATTCCCAACCTTTCAGAACCCTAAAGAACCCTTTTCCATTATAAAAACGTTTGTGCAGTGCAAAGGTTCTATGGATGTTAAAGGTCCTTCATGGAACCATCAACACCAATAAAACAGCTTCATTTTTAAGAGTGTAGTGTAAGTGAATCCTTGTTATACTTCCTGTACTCTGTCTTGTCTGTAGATTTATTAATAGAGTGAAAACTTCTGCCTTCACAAACCACCTCCATCTTTTCCGCCACTTATTCGTCTCAGTACATCTGTCTTTGTTTTCAATGCCGGTTTCATAAAGGAAGGCCAACGGCGGATCTTTGAACGCAGTGATGGCTCCAAACACCAAATAACACTCTCAATTTTCAGCCGTTGGCATGGCTGGTTAAACAGGACAGCGAGAAGACAGCGGTGAGCGTGTGAAGAGACCCTTGAAGGAGCCGGGAGAGAAAAGACGAGGTGGAAAGATGATGAGGATAAAGTGAAAAATAGAACGGGGGCTTCTAGTTCAAATGATTTTATTCACAATTGAAATTCTCCAAACTAGAACGGGCAGGAAATGCATTTAGATTACGTCCGATCAAGATCACTCTTCGCCCCTTTACCCCTATGGAATTTAAAAGCTATTCTCATGAAAAAATAATGGAACGTCCTAGAATGATTGTGAAATCTTCAGATCAAATAAAAAATGGAGGTGCATTTAAAGAGAAAATAAGCAATTTCAATGTGGCATCTGAACACAAAAGCCTGTGTCATGGTGTGAAAATGTGTGTGAACCATGAGCCTCCTGTTGAATGAAAACGTACAACACAAGATCAGTCTGGAGGGACTGTGAGGGGGTCTAATTGAATAAAAAATTGTCAGTAAAGCGTCCTTGAGGGCAGCTGTGACTGAGAGAGAGAGAGAGAGAGAGAGAGAGAGAGAGAGAGATTTGTGTGGAAATAACAATATAAGCAGAGAAGAAACACATCACTCCCAGTCCACAAGTAACATTTGTGTAACACAGTTTTAGGCAATGATAATATGCCTGAAAACTTGATGTTAAAATACTTATTGGAAACAGATACCTGTTTGGAAACTGTTATTTTTTGCAATTCTGTTGTGTGCTCCTAATGCCACAGAAATTACTCTTCATTTTCAAGAACCAGAGAAAGAGGATAAAAGCACCATGAAACATTTGGCAATGACAGCCAATAGAAGTGGATAACCTGACTGATTTCATCACAAGTGTCAGTTTGCAGGACCTGATATTACCAAATAATGTGATGATAAAGTTATGGGACATCCTTTATTATTCTCTCACACTATCAGTGTGTCAGATTTAGTTTAGCTGAGACCTCTGGATATAAAGCTTCAACCTCTGGAAATAAAACTTTAAAATACGTCTCCATATCTGGTCTGTTGAAGCGCAGTGTCCCTTATCCAAGCAATCTTGTGAAGTGAAACCTGTGAAATTTGCAGTTATTCATCATCTCAGTGATCAGACAGATGTCCTTGTCCAATGAAACTTCTTCAAGCTTAAACAGACGTTCTGTTTCAGGCAATGAATGAGCCCAGCTGCAGAGCCATTGAGAATCCTACCTCACACACCTGCTTGACTAGCACTGATGACAAACTTTAGCTGTTTAAAGGTGCCAAGAGTAAACATTTTGGTAAGTACATATTGCATATCATCCTTGCCACAAGAGGTGCTGTAGCGGGTATTTTTCTATGTTTTTTTTTTTTTTTTGCTTAGCAACAGTTTGAACTGAATCTTGCTGAACGACATTCTTACATATTCAGGTCTTTAGCGACCCGGATCTATATTTAACATGGATAGATCTATTCCTGTCGTGATAATATATAAAACTCCTGATATTAGATTAACAATTACAGAAGAATAAAATAAAACATATTCCGTAACCTTTTGGAGCTTGGAAGGGTTCAGTTTGAGCAGATGTTTTATACCATCATCATCACTGTCCTCGTCAGAACTCATTTCCCAGTACATTCTGCATCTGGATCATATTCACGATCTCACACATATTCTCATTTTCAACGTCTTCAATATAAATATGTTGATAACTGACAGCTTCCTTCACCAGATCCATCATCAAGTGACAGTGCCACTAATATTTGAATGTGTTCAGTACTTGCTCTGCAGTAAATCGCTGAGCCATTTCAAGTTTTGCAGATTATAATTATTATTGTTTCGTTTTCTGTCTGAGGTAACTATGAGTGAAACGTCACTTCATCATTGTGTATCAGACATTGCCACCTTGTGGAATAAAGGTGAATTGCACTTATTTCGTCATTATAGATTCATTTATTATTGTGAAGAAAAAAAATACGTACAATCTTACACACCTCGGGTCGTTAGCGACCCTGTTCAATTTTGGCATTCAATTATAATTTTATAATTTTTTTCTTGTTACATTGTTTAAATTGGATTGATTGAGGAATACTAAGAAGGTGGATGTCTAACTTCAAAAAATGAATGAGGAGGAGGGTATTGAATGACGTCTCGGGTTGCTAAAGACCCAAGGTATGCATTTAAGGGTTAAAGGTAAGTCATTTTTGTCATGGTTATAGCCAAGTGGTCAAGCCTCATGCACACCGGGACGATTATAGTGCACGCTTATCGCCAGCATTTTTTTGAGACATTTTCTTTGTGTTTATACCCAAGCGTCTTTCACTGAACGTGGAAATTCACTCCCTGACAGTATGGCACTTTTGATTTGATTGCAGATCAAATAGGATTCGATGGAAACTCACCATCTTCTCAATGTGTGCTTGGCAAGACCGCTTTGTGCTTGAGCACAACCAAGTCGTGTTTTACCTAACTTCAGCAGCTCCAGGCACGTGAATATCAGCCGTATTTTAATTGGTTGGCCAGTTTTTAATGCGGAACGTCAAACCAAAAAAACAAACCTGAGGCGTTTTTTTTTTTATTATTGCGCTTTTACATCTGTCGTTTTGCGCGTCAGTGTGCACACTAACATAGGCACCCTTTGTTTAGTCACAAGGCGTTAAACGTCGGCGATAAACGTGCTCGATAATCGTCCCGGTGTGAACAAGCCTTCACATTGGAAAAATCTCAGCAAAATTTCACAAGCAAAAAGGTCCATTGTGAATATTGTGTAGTTATGTATGAAGCACAGCTCATACAGAAGTCACTTTCAAGCAGCTTTCGAACTTGAACACATTGTTAAGTCTGCATGGGGAGATCATCAATCTCACACGACATTCCTATTGAAATTCAACAAACAACTGTGAATGTGAAGCCGTCTGAAGGGAACTCTACTGCTCTCTTGAGTATGGAGGTTTGTTACCACCACAATAATGTGTGCCTACTTGTGTAGTGCTTATTTCTCGCCATGAAATGGAAGTTGTGATTGTCTTTTCTTTCCTGTCATGCAGAATATCTCTAGTAGCTCCTCACTGCAGAACACAAGATCCAGGGGGTAGAGTTGGGTAAGGTTTAGGGTTGGGGTAGTCTCAGCCTCAGTAGAGACGTCATGCCCACGGACTGTTGGCTGTATGTCTGATACATATGGCACACTTAACAGGAAACACTTCAGGATTTTTAAGTCGTCATCTGGTTGTTTAAATTCTACAGGATGTCTGTGAGGCATGATTTTTCCCCCCAAACCAGTTCAGCGGAAACTCCGCCCTGCAGCCGATTCTTACGATTTTATTGGTCACGTCAACACAGTACTGATTGCCTACACCAAACACTGATCCCTAAACCTAGTCCGTCTGGAAACAAATGCTGTGACGCAAAACTCCCTTATGGAAGAAGAGAGTCGTCGTGTTTACAACTGTTACAATGAGCGCTTACCAGGATCAACTAAATGCTGGATTTTCAAAAGTATGTTAAGTTTGCATCTCCATTGTTGCAGTAATATAGCAAAGTAATATAGCAAAGTATATAAAGTGAGAGGAGTTGGATCTGGATCCAACCACAACCCCTGGATCTCGTGTTCTGCAGTGAGGACCATCTGAGTGTAATGGCTTAAAAAAAAGGGCGAGACTTGATTTTTGTCCATCCGTAAAAAAGTATTGGATCTTTGGATCATTGGGGTTTTCTATTGCTGTGATGTCTTTTGAGTGACAGGTTGTCCCGCTCTCATGTCAGTAAAACATCTGAGAAGAGAAGAGATGTCACTGCAAGAAGCAGGCGAACTTATTTCGATTAAAGTTTATGAGGGTACATGAATTAAAAAATAATAATAATGATGCGCACGGATACATTATTTGTAATAAACACTGCAATATTCCATTAAAAAAAATGCTGTCAGTTTTGATGGAGGGTTTTGCTAGAGGGAAGTTGATTCTGTCCAGGGAAGTGGTGATTTTTTTCATAAGTCTAGAATTCATCCGTCAGCACTTTCAGTTACACACACACACATTTGACACTCATTCATAATTCACACATCAGTTGGATATGATATCGTATAAGCAGCAAGTATGACACAGTAAGACGGCAGGGAATTGGTATTTTTACCCGCCAACCTGACTGTGAGGCTGATGCTAATGCTTTCATTCACCAGTAGATTGAAGTGCATCTGATTGAGAGAGATGAATATGCTGAAATGTTCTTACATAATCATGATGCCCAAAAGAACCATTTTTTTACCCTTGCAATATGAATACATTTGGTTAAGTACAGCTTTAAATGAAAAGCTTTTAGCAATGATAGAAATGTGGAGAGAAATATGCCTGAGGATGGAGACGCTGTTTCTATATCCGAATGTTAATGGCAGCTAATGTTGCCCAGACCTCGGGTCTCCCATTGGTTATGAAGCAGCACCAAAGAGCCTCGTCCAAAAAAAAGCATTTGCCGCGTCTACATCCAGGTCAATAAGTTTGTTGGTTAGCCCAGAATTTATTGATCTGCAGCCTGTTATCAAGTGAACTGCTCAAACAAGTGCAGTGGACTGACACACAAGTGCCTGTAGTGAACACTCGCACAACTGTGAGAGAAACAAGCAATATTATATGGGGAAACAAACAATGCAGCATTTTATTACAGAGTTGTAAAGTTTAAACAACATCTATTAGCTGTGAGTGATGGATCATTGTAAAAGGAAAAGTTTTATACTTTCACAGTTATGTGGTGATTTATTCTGAGCTCCACCATTATTTATCATAATGCCAGGACATTTAAATAATGGATCTTGTTTAGTTTCAACTTAGAATAAAGTTACATTATTTATTTGCAAGGAAACTTTGTGAACAAAAAGTTTGTACTGTTGTCCAAATAAAAAAGCATTATATTACCATTGTAAACAAAAAAAGAAGCTTGACACTCCTCAGGAAAGACAAAACAAATGTGACTCATCATGAGACAGAAAGACTCATGTCACATTGACACTTTTTCATAAATAACTGTTTCAAATAAGAGGAACTGATGAAACATTGTGACTTTAGTGGTGATAAGTGCTTTGCGACACATTAAACTCACACCTGAGTCGCTCCTGAGACACTCGGCTCTTCTTTTACAGCGCAAACGCGGTTCCTCGTGTCAGTCCGGTGATTTATTGTCCATTCAGCAGCTTTTATCTCGTCATCTTGACTCTCATGATTTCCCTGGATCAAACTACGCTTAGAAATAAAGCAGCCAGACAGGCTGAAAATGAACAATCGTTTGGTCTCAGGGGCTTTGAGTCCTGCTGTGTTTTTCAGACTCACATCCAGATGTGATTTGCCCAGGCTTTGATGGGATGATGATTTACATGGTCCCGCTGAGCGTCACATCAGGAGAATGATGAGAAAAGGGTCACACTGTTAATGAAGGAACTTTGGAAAAAGCACATTGTCATGTGGACCAGGAATCTTGCACAATATTCTTGTTTCCAACCCCTCACAAAATCATTTTTAGCTCATTCTCATTAAATGAGCCATAAAACTTTATAGGTTAAAATGTCCTTTACGTTTAACGAGCGAACTGTCGTCTGCACCATAAACAGATACAAGATTGATAATCCAACAACCTCCAAAATCTTTCCAGCCATTTATGTCCAAGATTCCATGCACTCTCAGAAAAAAAGGTACAGTGGAGGTACTTGTACCTTTAAAGGTACCCTATTGGTCCTTAGGGTCCAATTATAGCATTGTTTTCCTCACAAAAATACAAAAAAAGGTACAAAAATATACCCTTAAGGGTATCACCCCAGTGACAACCACTTGTACCTTAAAAGGTAAAATTTTGTACTCTTTTTTTGAGAGTGTGTGATATATGCAAAACAAAAATGTTGTTTTACCAAACTCCCATAGAGTCGCAGCAAACAGGGATGATCCATAAATTGTTTGGGCTGAGTATTTTCCTGTCATTCTCTCCGCTGATTAATTACCATGATTTTCTCCACTGGTTGTCAAGGCAACAGCAGTGTTCTGCGCTCTCAGCTCTGTTTGGGCCGATGACAGTATGCAATTAAATATAAGCAGTTGCTATTAGGACTGGAGAAATACACTGTAATTATAAGCCTTTGCTTGTTCCCTGTGGTTTACCAGGCTGCTCTGGAGGTGCTGTCACTCAGATGACCGCCCAGACGCCCCCAAACACTGATACAGAGGTCCGTCTGTTCCTGAGAGTTTGTATGGTGATAGGAAACATTTTTTGAAGTTATGGTGAAGTTATAATTTTGTTAACAGAAGCAGATTTGATCACAGATAGATACAGCGTGCATTTGAATCACAAAATTATACTGTGGCGTTGGATTCTAGTTTTCCAATCTTTAACGTTCATTATGTTTAAAACTTTGGCTGCTTTATGCTTTACGTGGACCAGAAGGTGAAAGGAATAAAAAAGAATCAATTTATCTTTGCATTCACACTGACATTGGGTCTGAAATTGGATTCAGGTCTCTTTTTGGTGATGGGGTCACCAGTTGAATATATGTTTTTTAATGTCTTCTGTCATCTCCATAAAACTCATCTCTCCATATCACTGTGTTATTATTAGCTTTGAATGGTAACCTGTAATAGACAAAGTTGTTGTAATTATGTAATTGATAACATTGATAATTCGACTGATAAGTCGACTTTTACTACAAAAACATACAAATATGACACATGCGATTAACAATTTATTCTGAAATTTTCCTTAACATGCTAAGATTACTTGGGTGATTCAAATATTAGCCATTTTCCAACATAATTTAAAGAATTAAACTTAGAATTGTAAGATATAAACTTGCAGTTGTAAGAAAAAGTACAAATTCCCTTTTTTATCTCCATGGCAGACACAAGCTTCCATAAATATTAGCCATTTTATAACATAATAAAAAATATCTTTTAAAAATGATTGCATTTTGACAAGGTTGAAGTTCACTTCACTTGACAAAATGCAAGGTCACCACACAAACTAAACAATAGTAGCACGTATTAGAGAAGTTAGAAGTATGATAAGTTATTATATGAGTTACTATATGTTACTTCTGTAAATAACCCCAATATAATTGATCACGCTTTCATTTAATACACATGTGAACATAATACATTCAAATGCAAGTTATTATTAACACAATTAATATAAATTCTCATATTTAAAAAGTGTTCAACTGAGTTATAAATGTCTGTTGCAATGTTTAGTAAACATAATTTTGTTATATTGGATAGACCATAATCATAAGGTTTTCACACTTTATGCCCACACAAACAACCTTGAACAAACCAAATCTGGATCGAATTAAACTTAATAAAAAACACTGGAGCCTCAACTTTCTTTCACTGCCTTTATTTTATTCAAACTTCTTCAACTGCTGGAGTAATGCTCAATGACAGGTGGGTAAATTTCTCTCTTGACTTCATGTGAAATAATGTATCGATATTCCGTTATGTCGTTTGCAATGCCTTTCGAAATGACCATGTGTAGTCCACTTCTAAGGGCACTAACGGTAGAATGGAACACACCTCTGGGGTTGTAAAACACTGCTTTAACTCACATATTCAACTAAAACAGATACTGATAACTCAATTATTTTATTACACAAGCTTTAAAAGCAATATAAATTGACCAAATGAAGCTTCTTCAGCAGTGCTCCAATATTGCTTGCCTGTAATATTCAAGTGATCCTGAAGACCTTGATTAGCCGGTTCAGGTGTGTTTCATAAAGGTCAGTGGGTCTCCAGAAGCAGGGTTGAAGACCTACTCCTTTTTCTTATGTGGTTTCTGTTAGTGAAATACAATCTATTTCAGTTCTGCTATCATCATGTTCTCACCATGTTACCAACTGTAAGTAATTTCCTATACTCTCATGCACGATATTTAATACAGGATGTGCTCTAATCCATAGCAGCGAAACCAATAAGTCAAGAAAATGAATACAGAACAGATAGATGTAACTAAAAGAGTGTGAAATGGAGCTGCACTGCACCATAATCATTTTTCCTCTTTAAAGGTATAGCCAAACTGTATGGCTTTCTTTCATCTGTGGAACATAAAATAAGATATTTAGGAAAGACCATTGTTAAACACACCCACAATAAATCTAAGAAGCATACACTGAAAGAAAAAAAGTATAGGCCTATAGCCAACTTTTGTCAGTTGCTGTCATCTTTCAAATCATTTTTAAATTGCATAATTTACTTTTTGAAGCTTTTAACTGGGCAAAGGGGGTCACTTGTGTTGGCAGACATGAATCCTCGGTAACAGTCTTATTTGGGATCGTTGGGCTTTTTGTGGTTTTTTGTTTCTGCATTATAAGACAAGCAAACAAATTCACCTCCATTTTCATCTTTTTTAATAACGAATGAATGCTGTCTTAACTCTCGATTTCCCTCACGCCCCCTCCTCGCCAGGTTCAGCTGAATGTCAAACCAGACCTTGCGAACAGTCTGGCTGCTGTGTCTGGTGACAGATACGGAGAGTGACGAATGCGCTGTATTTCAGCAGTGGAGATGGGAGGATGATGAGTACTGACGTCTTTCCCAGCCTTTCGAAACTTTTTGAGGACGGCCCTGAATACGTCGTTGGATGACTTAAATTCCGATTGACCAATGATGTTGTATTTGGATATATAGCGGTTCAGTCCAGCTCTAAGGGAAATAAAACTTGACACTGAATACTCTGCGCCGGATGCGTTTCGGACAGTGGCATAGAAAGCTCGCAGCAGGGTATTTAAAGTGGATGCCCCCTCTCTCTCTACCTCATCCAGAGAAGTATTTTTGGCTTTAAGCCAGTCGTTAAACACATTAACTTCCCAAGCTGTTTTTGGTGTTTTCTTCGTGTTTTTCTCCCTCGAGTATGTCTAGCTGTTCTTCGCTAATCATTTTATGTCTTTTGTTGTTGCCGGCTGTCTTTGATGTCCGCTTCCGTGTATGTTGTTCTTCATCTGGACCGTCTAATACTCCTGCCGCCCATTTGTTGAACGTTTTATAGTTCCCGTAAATATTAAAATTAACTTTAGGAAAATCGTCTGTCATGGTGTTTTTTTTTTAGTCCTGTAATTTCCGATATTACAGTTAACTATGCGAAGTGATATGGAACTGTAATGCGGTCAAGAGCTGCCTGGAACTACGTTCGCTGTGCGTCTCCCAGAAAATAATTGCACACCTCAGAACGTTCATCAACCAATCAGATTCAAGCATTCAACGGCCCCGTAGTATAAACAGTATTATTCATGGTACAGCACAGCCTCTCGTAACTTATTGCTTACTTTTAACTCATGTGCATTAGTAATCTTTAATCAAAATAACCTCCCCATCCTCTTGCAGGGACTCACATGTGATCGCAGCAATAGCAAACATAACGATCCAACGATCCAATCAATTTCCAATGGACAAAATCAAGTCCCGTCCGACACATTTTCTTGCTTGAGAAGCGTTTTACTCGGATATACGTCACAATAGGAAAGAAATACTATCGCAACTTCCGTTTCATGCCAACTTTAATAAGAGTTGACAACAAAAACCTATCTTTTCTCAAACACAAGAGTTGTTTTAGCCTCAGATAATAATTCCTTCCACCAATCTATCTTCAGTTTCAGATGATATCATTTAACAGGTAGATCCAGCTCAGAAAATGGAAAGATATATTAATGTAACACATTACCATTGATTAAAATGAGCAAAAAAACTTTGAAAATAGCCTTTTCAGAGACATGAATTGCATGTGGAAGGAAAAAAGAAGTTGAATTATGCATGAATTTTTCTATGAATTTCAAAAAACTGTTCAACATGACAAGCAAATTCTGCCTCCGCAGCTTACAATAAGATACCCATTGAGCCTCATACACTGCGTGCCATCTTAATGTGCCACATCAAGCCAGAGCACAAAACCTCCGCCACCGGTCCTACGCAAATGTGTTTCTTTCAAACCCCCCCACCCCCCGCTCATTCCTGAGCTTCATTATTCTACAAAAATCATGAAAATAGAGCGAGACACTGTCAACAGATTCCAATGGCTTCCTTCCCACCATGTCTACATGAAACCTCATGCCATTATATCGTTCCAAGATTGACTTACAAACGCCAGTACGCAGGGTTGCCAACTTTTGAGATCAGGTTGGATTTCCCATTTAAAGAAATCTAGTGTTTGATCATATCAAAATATTTATTAAAATGCAAAACTGCAATACTTTTTTGAGCAACTAGATTAGATACATGTATATTGATTAAAGAGCCATAAAGGCACCAGTGGGTAATGGCATTACAAATGGAAATTATTATTTTTCAAGCCACAAAATGACTCTAATTTGCCTCTTTGAATAAGAATTCTCTAATTCAACCTTAATACTAATTGTAATATAAATAAGAAAAATATTAGAAGAAAAATATTTTAAGTGGTCAGGACCATAATTATTGCACAGATAGTATTTAGTACCAAAATATCTCAAAATATTCAATTAATATTTTTGAACTAAAATATAGAACATTTATTCAATTGAAAAATAGTTAAGGTGTATGGTCACATTTGACCATCAACGTGTATGAGTGTATGAGGGCTAAATACAGGAAAAACATTAATGTTAACAATGTTGCATCTCCATCACTCTCTATAATAAAACGATCCTGTATGGTTGACGTAATAATCAATGCACACTATGCTGTACTGTTTACCAAAACTTGCTGCAAACACCTGAAGTGGAGATGTTGTGTATCAAGCCATTCAAATGCATTGACACAGCGCTAGAAGTATTGAGAGCTCCGTGGAGCACGTGACCGCGCGCGCACCCGCGAGATGAGAGAGCATGTCGCATCTCCGTTTTTCAACACTCTGGCTTTAACTGTTATGCCATATTAGCGCCAAAACGCTATTTATTGTTTGAATTTCGCATTAAAACTTAAACAAATCTAAAAGCTTAGACTTTGTTTAATATCAAAAGCAGGTTTGGCAGTTTGGCGTGAGATTAAGTTGGGCAGCGTGAGAGCGTGAGACAGAGCCTGAAAGCGTGAGTGTCACGCCAAATGCGTGAAAGTTGGCAACCCTGCAGTACGATGCCCAAGACTCCCACAAGCCAATTTCCACAGTGTTTGGTGAAAGAGGTTTATAACATGGAGGAATGTGCTAGATGTGCTCTCCTGCTTTTAGAGCTGTATGATTAAATAATGATAGAGAAGAAATCTTTGAATCCAGATGCAAAGGTCATTTTATATAAGTACACAACTAAAAAAAGCTTCCTGTTTATGTTTTATCTGCTGAAAAATGACATTGACATCTTTTAAATGGTTAGTTCACCCAAAAATGAAAATAATGTCATTTATTACTCACCCTCATGCCGTTTCACACCCGTAAGACCTCCGTTCATCTTCGGAACACAAATGAAGATATTTTTGTTGAAATCCGAAGGCTCAGTGAGGCCTGCATAGCCAGCAATGACATTTCCTCTCTCAAGATCCATTAATGTACTAAAAACATATTTAAATCAGTTCATTTGAGTACAGTGGTTCAATATTAATATTATAAAGCGACGAGAATATTTTTTGTGCACCAAAAAAACCCGAAACAACGACTTATATGGTGATGGCTGATTTCAAAACACTGCTTCATGAAGCTTCGGAGTGTATCGAATCAGCGAGTTGAATCAATCGCGTGTCAAACCACCAAACTGCTGAAATCACGTGACTTTGGCACTCCAAACCACTGAATCGACTCGCTGATTCGACTCACTGATTCGATATGTTACAAAGCTTCATGAAGAAAACGGTTATCACTATATAAGTTGTTATTTAGTGTTTTTTTTGGCGCACAAAAAATATTCTCGTCGCTTTATAATATTAATTATAGACATTAACCAGTTTGTTGTTATATAGGGTTCACATTTAAAATGCTTAAAGTGCCCTCAACTCTGTTTTTTTTTTTCTCACTCCGTGGTCATATTTTAATATTCATGTGTCTGTAATGAGTGTGTTGCAGATCTGTGGTTTATTGGTTGTTCATTTTGTGGAGCTTTGCAAACCTGTATTAACTCTAGTGTGGAGTTTTTCTACAATATCCACTCATCATGACAGTAAAATAGGGCATTCTAGTCTATCTACTGCAGTATTTCCTCTCTCGATGTTGAAAATGTTGAAAATGTTGAAAATGTGGTTAACACCCGGTCATGCGTAGGAAAAAAAAATACTGTCATATACCGTGAAACCGAAATAATTTAGAAAAATACCGTGATATAAATTTTTGGTCATACCGCCCAGCACTACTGTTGCCCAAATATTTTATTTAATGTACTGTTGAATTACTTTGCTTGTTAAGATAATGTAAACCCATGAGGCAAGAACAACTTAAAAGCATATTAATATTAATTAAAACTTCTGGTTACATAAGCCTAAGCTCTTTTCAATAAAATCCTTGCAAAAGTTAATATCAGATCATTTTATAATACAGTCCTTGAAAGGTCTATAAATTTGAAGTTAACCAAGGTGGGAACCCTTGCATTGCTGTTAATTAACTGTTAACTGCACAACTACATGCATAAACAGGTCGATTAATTGAGTTGGCTATTGTAAATATTAGATTTTTATACAATATTGATCAGTTTGGAGTTTCATTAAAGCTTACGTCATATCACATTATAATTACATTTAATAACACAAATTATGCATAAAAAAAAAAAAAATTGATCCACACAACAGCATCCAGTTTGAGATGATTAAATTGCAATAATCAAGGCTGATTTCTGATTCTCATATGGGCATATGGAAAAATGTGCTGAGCATTTTAAATTCTGACAGTCTGGTCAGGAAGAGACGAGGCCAGAAACATTTTGAGCAGCTGAAACATGAGAAACTGAAGTGCCTGGGGCTTCTATCCACGGCCAGGATTGTGATGAGTTATTGAGTTTGGGGGAAAGATTTGAGTTTGTGCTGAGGTAAGCTTGGACTGACCGATACAAATAAATAACATGGAAGCAATCCAATGCTCGATAACCAAGACCCCTTCAGTGGCTTAGTTTGTTAACAAGATACCAGGATCCAATAAAAAAAATGTCTAAATCAAAATCCAGTTCACCAACATGCAGACAATAAAGCCTGTGGGCAGAACTTTATTTTGTAACTAACTTCTCTTTATCATCAGACCTTCAATAAGTGGCGCTTATTAATAAAAAATGCAAATTAAACGGAAACTTTTAAATTTTGTTCAGGTTGTGAAATACCTTAAAGCCCTTTGAAGCTTTTAATCAAAAGTTTTGTTTAGCTTCAGTCAACATCGTGAGGTTGTGAATGTGCTGAAAACATTTGAACTTAAATCTGTTCATGCCTCATTTTCTCCATTTGGGTTTGATGCAGAAAACTCAAGGTCAAACTGGAGGAGCAAAACAATGTGGCCGCATGCCTGAGCAAACCTGTTATCATCTGTGTGACACTAACTGAATGTTTTCGTGATATTCGTCCCTATTGACCTCGGACACCAAAACACAGAACTCAGCCACTGCAGTTCATCTCCAAGAAAATAGGCTACTTACACCTTTGTCACGTTTAACTTCTCCAAGCTTATTTTTCATCTGCCTGTGGCCTCCATCCATTCCTCTTCTTATTTCTTGCTTCGTGTTTGTTTTATTGGGAGCTGGTTCTCATTAAATCTCTTGAACTCATTTTATATGTGTGTTTTAAATTGAATCTGCATATCTCCAGGCGCTGTGTGGGACTCGCATAAACCTCCTCATTCGCTCTTTAGACGCTTTAAATTCTCCCCGGCCGACTGGAGGATTTCCCAGACAGATTATCATTTTAATAGTCAAATCGATATGCTGACGTCATGCTGTCGGTTGCTTTACATTTCAAACTATATGAAACTATATTTGCAGCTTTTCCGTGTCATCTGCGATGCGGCCTAATTCAGATAACCACCCCCCAACCACACACACACACACACACACACACACACAAACCTGTTGCAAAACTTGTAGGCAAAAACACTTGAGCAGTTCTTTAACCAAGCTTTTCTCTGTGTGCGTTTGAGTCACTCTGTATTTTCCCCAGAGAGCAGAGAAGCGCAGGGGTCCAAAGGAAACAGATAATAGATAAACCCTGAAGCTCTCAGTGAACACAGCTGCTAATCTCCACATTTGTATGTATGTGCTCTTCTCTTTCACTGCAGCTCCTTTGAGGATGGAGATCTGGAGTGTCTCAGAGTGTCTCGCCCTTGAGCCGGAGCAGATAGACGAGCAAGTGACACAACATTTAGCTTTGTCCTGATAAGAGAGATAAGCCTGTCTTCATGTATGAAGCCACTTTTGGGATTACAAATATCCGTTCTTTGTTACTTCATACTTCACACCCAAGATGACAGCTGAAGGAAAAGTTTAATTTGTGTAACTGTATTCCTATTCAGTACTGAAAAGTATAAGTATACAATTATATAAAATAATTGCATTTAAATGTATCTTTTTACCCATTATTAGTGCTTGCCACCTGTTTTTGCACATTAAAGTATTGAACCAATATCATAGTTAAATTAAACTAACATTAAACTAAATTAAAGAACAGACTACAGTAATACAG
Organism: Gobio gobio; assembly: GCF_949357685.1. Taxonomy (NCBI): domain Eukaryota; kingdom Metazoa; phylum Chordata; class Actinopteri; order Cypriniformes; family Gobionidae; genus Gobio; species Gobio gobio. The sequence continues at coordinate 24,015,165 of NC_137101.1, read as the reverse complement.
AAATATAAAATACAGAAACTACATAAACAGTAAAAACAAATCAAAGTTTTAAAAAATATTATTAGAGTGTTTTACAAGAAAATATGATTTAAGTTTTTCTACATCAAAATTTCATGTTTAATTCAAAGTGTTATATTTTCTAGCATATGATATATATATATATATATATATATATATATATATATATATATATAATATATACACACACACACACACACACACACACACACATTCAGTTTTGTAAGTTCAGTAATGTTCATTTTATACTATAATGCAGATATTTTGAAAAGTTTGGGGTCCCAAGAACATTGGACCCTATTGACTTTCATTGCATGGAGAAAATAAAAAGATTAATTTTCTAAAATATCTCCTTTTGTGTTCCACATAAAAATTATACAAGATTGGACATTTTGAATGAGGGTGAGTAAATTATGACAATTTTCACTTTTGGCAAACCCCCAAAAAATTGACAGCTTTTTTGATTTGCTAAGTGCACATTAAAAAAAAGCACAAAAACAATCAACACCAATCAATGCAGTTAAACAAGACAAATTTTATCATTCACATCACCAAAAACCAATCTAATATGGCATGTTTTAACAAATGCAGGGACAGTATTACATTACCAATCTTAAAACTTTTACCTGCCTCACCACACCCCTCTGCTTTTAAAGAGGAACTTAAAACCTTTTGAAGCTGCCTTCAGGATAAATATTTGAAGTTCAAATTCATGAACTCCACTGATTTCTGGAGCACCCCATTTTGATAAATTTTTCAGTTATTATGTGACTGAACTGGCGCCCCAGGTGCCTCTTGATGTCATCGCAATAGTTTTCAACATTGCTTCATCTGCTTTGCTTCACAAACACCTAATGGTGCAGTGTGTATTAATTAAAAGAGCTCCTCGTCTCAAAAAGAGTCACACAACAGTTTTTGACCATCTGATGCATATTGTATAGGTTTTTACCTGTTGCTTATCAGTAGCGAATGAGGCACAAATTAAATTAAATGCTGGATCTAATCGCAAAACAAACTCAAAATAACACTTCCCAGAATCTTGGAATAAAAAAACACGGCGAACAGAACAACCACTATAAAATGATGAGATTGGATAAAGAACATAAACACAGGGCTACAAAGGATAATCAATGAATGGAAACAAGGAAGAGGTGCAGAGAATCAATAAAACAATTAATCACCAAAGAAACAAATGCGCGTATGTTTTAATTAACCTTTTACACATATTAATTAAACAATTCAAGTTTTTCCATGAAATCTATTGTGGCCTAAAGCATTTCAAATAATACAAATAATAAAACAAACTGTGATTTGTTGCTTGTTGGTCAAACAATCTTTTCCTGTCAAAGTGGACAGTTCTTGGCCAGAATAAGATCAGATATGAACTTAATGCTGATATTCCAAAGCGCTTGTAAACTAAGGCCTGAATGGTAAGATTATTTTCTTATAAAATGGAAAAAATTATTCTCTCAAATACTTTTGCTTTCGCTGGCAAATTTTTTGATGCCTTGTTATCAGATGTTAATGATTTAAAGGTGCGGCATGTAGGATTGACAGCTAGTGGCTGAAATAGGTACTGCAGTCCAAATTCAAAATATTGGAGATCATTGTTTACCCCGCCCCTTCCTCCTCAGACTCGACGCTCATGCGGGTTGTCAGCTTGAGGACACGCAACAGGAACAAGCGCAATTTACACAGAAAGTCACACTGTAAGGTTTTTTTTTTCTTTTCAATGTAGAGATTTTTAGATGGATGTCGAGGCTTTTTAGGTCGGGTAGAATCTGCGATCTCTGACCCAGTTTGTTTGCTGGCTTCCATGGCAGCAATATGCTGTGCTTTCTGCCAGTTGGCAACCTGTGGTGTCGAAAAATACTATTGGATAAATGGGCAGCGTGCGGTATCACATAGACCAAAACAAAAACAAACATTCCGACATGGAACGCACATTTCAAAGTAGAAAAACTGGCTGTAGCATTGTTTTTCTGAGAAAGTGAATTGTGAAAGTTGTGAATTTAGCATGTTTCCTAAATATCTGCAAACATATTATGGTATTTGTATGCTTTAGTAAAGTGAAAAAACGTACATACAGCGCCTTTAAAATGTATAAAACAAGTGTCTGAACAAGTTAGAAAACCCCGCTCTGCAGCTGATTTCATTGGTCAACTCAATCTCGCAGTCCCCTGTAGTGTACCCAAGCAAATTTCATTATTTCAGCTTTCTTGAGCAATCGCAATGGGTTTCATACGCAAGGTTGTTCCGTGTCTTTCACCCCCCTCTCATGTGTTGACATACTTTGATGAAACTCGTCCCATCTCTCGTCTCCCCCGCAGAGATAGATTAAATGTCACAGGGCTTCTTGTAGGACAAAATTCTGCCGTTACTCTCCTCAGCTGAGTATATCAGCACCTCTTCACCTTCACGAGCGTTTCTGATATATTTCTAATCCTGCTACAAGTGATAGAATAACAATGAAGTTTGCTCTAATAGTCACACTCCAGTGAGGACATCTTTGTGTCCTTGACTCGTGTCTGTTCTGCTCACAGACGGTCACACAGAAAGTACAAAGCTCTGCCTGTCAGCCAGTGGATGTTTGATCAGAAACAAAGGTATATGCCGTTGAATTACAGGTGAAAGTGAAATCATGGTGTTCAGTGAAATAGAAGCTAATATTTCAGTATTATTTAAAAAGTTTAATGTTTCATGATGGATGACCATTAAATCACAGCCTTACAAACAAAGAATAAATCATTAGAAATCAGTGATTCAGTGAGAAACAGTGAAACTTACTACTTTTTTTATGTGTGTTCAGCATTAAACGGAAGTTGCGATCAGTTTTTTTTTTCCCTATTGTGACGTATATTCAAGTGAAACAGCTTCTCAAGGAGAAAAATGTGGGGCGGGACTTTATATTGTCCATTATAAATTGATAGAATCGCTGAATGGTTGTGGTTTGCTATTTCTGTGATCTCAATTGATTGACAGGTTGTCCCGCCCTCATGCCAGGACACACGTCAAGTTATTTTGATCAAAGATTACAAGGACACTAGCCTGACAAGCCAGACCCACATCAAGATGTTGGGTCTGGGAACTCACCATCAGGGCCGGCCCTGACCAATTTGCTGCCCTAGGCAAGATTTTACTTGGTGCCCCTTGTATCAAGGTTTAGCACTACACGTTATCAGTCTAAGTTGTGGAAACACTCGTACTGTTTTATTTTTGTAATGCATTGATGTTTTATTTTTATTGTTGTTGATGTTTTATATGATGTCCAGTCCATTCTACCCCGTCATTATGTTCATGATATTATTATTATTTTTTTTTTTTTAAAGGCTGATGATATTAAAACTGTAAAAAAATTGCACCTATGCCACATTACAGCCTAAACACAAAGAGCAAGAGTGCATCTAACATTCATGCACAAACTATTCATTGAGAACTAGCAAAAGTGTTTGTTTTCCAGTAGATGGCAGCAATCTTCCACTAACTATGAGCATTCATGTTTTCACCAGGAATTCAACTGAGAAATTTTGATATTTAATGTGAATTTTACATAAAATGTTGCTATTTTAAATAAACCTGTATATAAATATCATTACTAATTTCAGCAAATACATTTTAAAATCGCTATACACCCCTTAAAACTGCACAACTGCAGAGTAAAAACATTAGGCTATTAAAAAAGTGATATTACATGAGTTTAATATTTTTATATTATTTATTTTTTACAAAATCACACTGGCTGTGGCCTCTGGAGAACCCAGAACAGCTGCTTGCATAAAGTTTAAGGTAAAAATAATTGGAATTAATTAGCAAACATTAGTATTTTACTACTGCAATTAAACAACTGTTCATTAATTTGCCTACATCACTTTACTTCTGTCTTTACACTGCAAAAAATGCTCTTCTTATCTAGAATCTTTTTCTTGTTTCCAGTCCAAATATCTAAAAATTCTTAAATCAAGCTGCATTTACTAGATAAGTAAAATAACATGACATTTTTCTTGTTTACTTGAAAATAAAATCAAAATGAAGGGAGTTTTTGCTTAAAACAAGCTAAATTATATGCCAATGGGGTGAGAAAAATAATCTTATTTCTGTTTGGGACAGAAACAAGATTTCAATCAGAAACAAGATTATTTTTCTCACTCCATTGGCAGATAATTTTGCTTGTTTTAAGCAAAAACTCACTTCATTTTGATTTTATTTTCAAGAAAACAAGAAAAATGTATTCTGTCATTTTACTTATCTAGTAAATGCACCTTGATTTAAGAATTTTTATATTTAGACTAAGACACAAATACTACGTAAGAAGAGCAGTGTATCCCTTATCTTCCCTGCATCAGAGGGCTTCTGTCTTTTTTGACACTTCAATTCGGCCATCCGTCATAAATGATCAGGCAATTTACACCGTGTCAACACCTGGCGCGAACGGCCAAGCACCCAAAAATAATTAAAGCAATCCTGTCTGCGCTGGATGCGGCGAGAGGCGACGCAACACAACAAATTCCCCTAACGATAAACTGATCGCGCGTTGTATTTCTGACGCACTTCAAGTAGATCGGCGGGGGGAGATTGATGAGGCGGACCGGGAAGAGGCGGGGGACTTAGTTACGCTTTTTTTGCGCTTTATTTGGTAATATTTCAGATTAATATTAATAAAATAGTATCATTAATACATTTTGGCGCCCCTATGGATGAGTGGCGCCCCTAGCATTTGCCTATTCCGCCTATGCCACGGGCCGGCACTGCACACCATTGGCAGGGCTCAATCCGAGGGGCGGGATAAACGGTTGTCTTTCAAATTCCCTCTGCACGCAATAGGATAGCGCTACAACCAACCAGAGCAACGAAGAAGGTGAAGCGGAGCTAGTTGATAGATTCAACTTTCGCCGTATCCGGTCGGCAAAACTCTGAACACATCTTCCTTTCTTAAGAATGACTTCAGTGCCGTTCTTTGTTCTTTTCTGAAAGAAAAGCTTAACTCCAAGTCTTCCAGAGTCGCGGCCAAAGCCGATTCGAAAGACAGCTGTCCGGCAGTTTCTTTGTTTACGAGTAGCACGCGGAACTGCCGCAACTCTGCTGTCATTATGTGAAGCACGTCTGCAGACTAGGGTGCGTCTAGATTTCTAGGCTACAAGGACACATGAATTAAAAAAAAATATGTGCACAGATAAATTATTTATTATAAACACTGCAATATTCAATTCAAAATAAGAATTGTCAATTTTGATTTCATGGTGAAAATCTGAATCCAGTAGCTCTGACATGCAATTAGCATAAAGACTGCATCATCTAGTATTTGACCTTTATGCATTTAGCAATGGTTAATAATGTATGACCATTACATAACATTCAAATGGTCTTTAGAATTACAGACTGTTAAATAAATCATTAGAAATCAGTGATCCTGTGAGAAACAGCCTCATTTGATCTCAGTCGGATGCATGTACTGTATATGACACTCATTAACTTAATGCAGCAGCTCTGACATGTAATTAGCAGTATTTGACATTTACTGTAATAACAAATGAGGCTTCGTGTGTTTCAATGATGACTGACCTCTCCAATGGTTTGATTTCAGTCTAGACTCGGTTATAAAACAAAAATAACCCTGCGAGAAAATAATTATAAGAGAGAATATATGGAAACATGTCTGTTCCCAGAGACAGAAGCAAGAACATGAAATAAATGAAGCATGTGTAAAAATAATAATGAAAAAAATATGTAGAAGAACTATAGGTATAAAATAATTGGCAAAGATAATAATCGAAATGCTCTCTCTTCTGCATTAATACATCAGTTTTCACACAGGCAGCTGCTCAGCATCAAGGACAGCAGCCAAACACTAGCATCACGCAGGCCCTGTTTACACCTGGTATTAAGATGCGTTTTGGTTGATCTGATCACAAGTGGACGACGCTAAACAGAGGTGTAAATAGGGTCTAAAACGTTTTGAGCTTGTCCACTTTCAACCACTTCCAGAGGTAGTCGAAAACACATTTGACCGGATTGCTTTTCGTAGTATAAACGCTCATGTGGTCAAATGTGTTCGAACAGCCGCAAAAGACCGCCTGCTCTCCGCCTACTGACCTAACGTTTATGGGAAGTGTGCCAGCCAAACTGGATTTAAACTTTGTCGGCTGGACAAGTTTGAAGATGAAAAACGCACCAAGCACAATGTTCTCTCACCATTCCTGATTTCTAACACTCACAGAGCTCGGCATGAGCAGAAACGAAAGCTGCTGTTCTCCGTATGTTTTTCCATCATCTACGGGCACATTCATATGTAAATTGCGTGAGCATATTTTGTCCATTTGATCCAAAGATCTGAAAAATCACATGCATTTACCCGCCCATAGACCCTCCCCTCGAAAAAATCAGGACAGAAGTGGTTGAAAGTGGACAGAAGAGATGGATTAAAACACCAGGTGTAAATGGGTATGTGTCTGCCTCGTCTACTTGACCAAAACCCATCCTAATACTGGTTGAAAACATGGTCTTAGATGTGACAATATTAATCAAGCACATGTGACCTTGAAACAGCTAAATGTAAACGGATTATGCAGATTATGCAGCTGCCAGAATGTTGATAAAGGTATTAAGGTATAAATATAGTATTGAGACTGAGTTTAGATCTGTTCCCTATTCCCTGTCACACCTCTGGTCTACATCTGTGAGTTACTGGTTGGATAAGAGGCAGCATGTTGTGTTATCGTCTCTTATGACACAGGTCATGTGCCAGCATCAGAGAAAGAGCATTGGGAAACACAGGGGTCTTACTGACATCACCTCACAGAGACCTGAAATCCTCTGATGGCCATCATATTTATGTGGAATCCCCACAGGCCTGATGTCTCCAGCATCTGTAAACATCCATTCACCTGTGGTCTGTGACTAAAAGGGGTTTTATTGCTTGACACTATTCAAGAATCATGAATTATTTAGGAAAGTCTGGTGTAAAGATCTCACCCTTCAGCATGCAGCTGCCTATACTTGAGACATCTCTGTGAAAATACACCTCTGGTGCTTCTCATTAGGTGGATGTGCCTACTGTGGGATGTGGAGAAGGAGATCTAATGGTCAGACACTTTCTAACATGACCAACATGGCATATTTCCTGCCTGCCATCCTCACACAGAATGAAAACTTCATTTTTGAGATATACATTTTTGAGATATTTGTTGCTAACCTTCACTGTAAAAAAAATTCAGGTCTCCAATTGAAAATGTTCTAGTGACTGATGACATCTAAATGTTTCAGTTTGCCAAATTAAATTTCTGTGAATTGATGCAATTTAATTAACAGAAATTCAATTTGGCCAACTAAAAAAATTTGATGTGATCAGTCACTAGAAAATGTTCAATTGGACACCTGATTTTTTTTCCCTTTTTTTTCTGTGTTTGAAAGGGATTGTTTCAAATTTAGAAATTCTGAATATCATTTTTTATTAAAGGAACACTCCACTTTTTTTGAAAATAGGCTCATTTTACAAGTCCCCTAGAGTTAAATAGTTGAGTTTTACTGTTTTTGAATCCATTCAGCCGATCTTTGTATCTGGCGGTAGCACTTTTAGCATAGCTTAGCATACATCATTGATTCTGATCAGTCCATTAGCATCCCATTCAAAAAATGACCAAAGACACTTTCAATATTTTTCCTATTTAAAACTTGACTCTTCTACAGTTATATCGTGTGCTAGGACCAACTGAAAATGAAAAGTTGCGAATTTCTACACCTATATGGCTAGGAACTACTTTCACGGATCTTCGCGGCCGCACCATGGCTGCAGCGGCGCAATGATTTGTTGGTATTCTATCACAGCCCTTTACAACACACAGAACCATGGCTAATCACAACACAATTTGTCGGCTGCAAGCCTGAAACTTTCTCTGCAACTACACAAACTTAGTGCCGGTCACATTGAAAGTTACCTAGCTGGGGACTACTTTCAGGCTTCAGGCTACTTTCAGGGTACGGCCGCGAAGATCCGCGACTATTACGCAGGAATGAGAAAGTAGTTCCTAGCCATATAGGTGTAGAAAATCACAACTTTTCATTTTCAGATGGTCCTAGCACACGATGTAACTGTAGAAGAGTCAAGTTTTAAATAGAAAAAATATTGAACGTGTCTTTGGTCATTTTTTGAATGAGATGCTAATGGACTGATCAGAATCAATGATGTATGCCAAGCTATGCTAAAAGTGCTACCGCCAGATACAAAGATCGGCTGAATGGATTCAAAAATGGTAAAACTCAACTATTTAACTCTAGGGGACTTGTAAAATGAGCCTATTTTCAAAAAAAGTGGAGCGTTCCTTTAACTTTCGTGTAGTTTCAAACCAGCAATACTTTTTTTCTTCTGTGCGACATAAAAGAAGCATATACAGGGAGTGCAGAATTATTAGGCAAGTTGTATTTGAGGATTAATTTTATTATTGAACAACCATGTTCTCAATGAACACAACTCATTAATATCAAAGCTGAATATTTTTGGAAGTAGTTTTTAGTTTTAGCTATTTTAGGGGGATATCTGTGTGTGCAGGTGACTATTACTGTGCATAATTATTAGGCAACTTAACAAAAAACAAATTTATACCCATTTCAATTATTTATTTTTACCAGTGAAACCAATATAACATCTCAACATTCACAAATATACATTTCTGACATTCAAAAACAAATCAGTGACCAATATAGCCACCTTTCTTTGCAAGGACACTCAAAAGCCTGCCATCCATGGATTCTGTCACTGTTTTGATCTGTTCACCATCAACATTGCGTGCAGCAGCAACCACAGCCTCCCAGACACTGTTCAGAGAGGTGTACTGTTTTCCCTCCTTGTAAATCGCACATTTTATGATGGACCACAGGTTCTCAATGGGGTTCAGATCAGGTGAACAAGGAGGCCATATCATTAGATTTTCTTCTTTTATACCCTTTCTTACCAGCCACGCTGTGGAGTACTTGGACGCGCGTGATGGAGTATTGTCCTGCATGAAAATCATGTTTTTCTTGAAGGATGCAGACTTCTTCCTGTACCACTGCTTGAAGTAGGTGTCTTCCAGAAACTGACAGTAGGACTGGGAGTTGAGCTTGACTCCATCCTCAACCCGAAAAGGCCCCACAAGCTCATCTTTGATGATACCAGCCCAAACCAGTACTCCACCTCCACCTTGCTGGCGTCTGAGTCGGACTGGAGCTCTCTGCCCTTTACCAATCCAGCCACGGGCCCATCCATCTGGCCCATCAAGACTCACTCTCATTTCAGTCCATAAAACCTTAGAAAAATCAGTCTTGAGATATTTCTTGGCCCAGTCTTGACGTTTCAGCTTGTGTGTCTTGTTCAGTGGTGGTCGACTTTCTGCCTTTCTTACCATGGCCATGTCTCTGAGTATTGCACACCTTGTGCTTTTGGGCACTCCAGTGATGTTGCAGCTCTGAAATATGGCCAAACTGGTGGCAAGTGGCATCTTGGCAGCTGCACGCTTGACTTTTCTCAGTTCACGGGCAGTTATTTTGCGCCTTGGTTTTTCCACACGCTTCTTGCGACCCTGTTGACTATTTTGAATGAAACGCTTGATTGTCCGATGATCACGCTTCAGAAGCTTGGCTATTTTAAGACTGCTGCATCCCTCTGCAATATATCTCACTATTTTTGACTTTTCTGAGCCTGTCAAGTCCTTCTTTTAACCCATTTTGCCAAAGGAAAGGAAGTTGCCTAATAATTATGCACACCTGATATAGGGTGTTGATGTCATTAGACCACACCCCTTCTCATTACAGAGATGCACATCACCTAATATGATTAATTGGTAGTAGGCAGCCTATACAGCTTGGAGTAAGACAACATGCATAACGAGGATGATGTGGTCAAAATACTCATTTGCCTAATAATTCTGCACTCCCTGTAGTGACCAGGGGCTGTCACACTTTAAAAAAAAAAACTAATTAAAAAAAGTCAATATGCTCAGAGTCTTAAGAACTTTGTGCTTTGTATGTAGAATAGACCAAATTTAAGTCATTATTAGCTGTAAATCTTCCCCTCTGCTGCAGCTCTTAAAGCACATTTAAATATTTATTAAAAATATGTAGAACTACTGTAAAACTTAATTATTGCTTTTGTGGAACACAATTATTTGGGTTGTTAGGTTGAACTTTTTATGTACCTTAATCAAAAATATGTCATAATTTAACATCCAGTGGCGAAACATAAGCCTTTTTTCCTCGTATGAATTCCTGCTATTCATGTCCAGTCAGGTGAAAGTTACGAGTGACAGAGCCATTACACCCGCACATAATCTGTGACAAACACGTCTGAATCAGCTGGATAAACAAAGCGTTCGGTGTAAACTTCTGACATGAGATATCTAAAGTTAATTGCTTGTGAGAAATGTTTCATCAAAGCACACGTAGCGATCAGGTTTGTCAGGTTTATAGTGAGCGTGACTGTGCGTATAATGAACTTTCTTCAGAGGCCTTAAACTTACATAGTGAGGCACAAAAGTGTTATATTGATTAAAGTTTCTTCCAGCAGCGTCCCATAAGTCCTGTATGCAGAGGCAGGACACACCGTTCTGATCTCAAAGACCTTTTTTTCTCAATCACAGAGCAGTCATTCATGCAAACAGGACTTTTCTCTTTGCTAAGTCAAGCAGCAAATGTTCAGCTTTGATACATTTTCAATTTTCCACTTCCTATCTTCTATTTATGGCATGCATAAATCATAAGTGAGCCGTGTTTCTTTCCAAAAACGTCAGATATAAAATAGCACACGCACAAAGGGAATTAAACCACACTAAAATGCAGTAATAATATCTGCTTTTACATACTGCAGCAGCAGGGCGGCAACTAGTTACCAATTTAACTGCCTTTAAACTGCTCTGCGTTGAATTGCTCATAAATGTAGAAAAATTCCCTTCAATGTCAGACTTTTGCTGCAGATTTAAATTGTATTTTTTGTAAATAATATTAATTTATCATGACTGTGATTTCACACTTAAGTAAACAATACGAGAACTTCAGGAACAGTTAACCCTAAAAATGTTTCATGGAGCTTTTTGGAGATGGACAGCCCCACTTTCATTGAACAGAAATATGCAGCTTGTACATTCGAATAAATGTTCTGCATTCCGCTAGAATTCATTATTCCCTTGAACTGCACTTTAGTTACCTCAAGACATAATAAACAGCAATTGCATTATATTAGGATTGTTGAGCTGTTTAAGTAGGTTCCCTCAAGGTGACTTTTTTAAATCCATTCTTAAGTCTGGATTGAGTTAACCTGCATTACTATAGACGGCCCTGGCTAATACAAACACAAGCTCGTGGCCTGTAGGAGCTCAAGATATATGAGAGCAGTGAGATGTGGCTGCAGTAAAAAAAACACAGACGTTCCCTCAGAGGACACTGAGGTCTGAGACATCTGCCACCAGATGCTGAAATGTGCTGCACAAATGAGACCTTACATATGCATACTGAGTTTTATTTTTTTATATGCCTGTCAGGATATATGAATCAGATCTTAAAGTGGTTTCCGTTGAAAGCTTGAGAGAAACTTTGGATTCTGAGAGCCCATCACTGTTTTTAACTGAATTTCCTAGAAAAAAGAATGGATCTATAAATAGATTCCCATATGTGATTTACAGTCATTTGTTTGTGGAGTTCACAGTGAAATGCTACATTTTAAACAACGTTATCTTATTACCTGAGCAGGAAAATTCTTTGACTACTGTAGCATCAACCTAAAGCCAGCCATCATCCTCAGTCACAAAAGGCCACTTGGTAACTATTTACTATCTAATTTAGACATGATTTAACAGCAAACGTCAAAATCCTTTAGACCTGCAGAGCTTATTGGTGTTTGATTTGACTCCCTCCCTAAGGCCATATCACTGTGGCGATGACTGACTCGGTTGGGTGTTTGAATCCATGTGCTGTGTTTTATTAAGCGAAGCAGTACGAACAAAGTATAGTTCAGGGCAAGAAGCATGGTCAATAAACAAACACAGGGTCGATAACAGTATCTGCAGTCCTGACAGCAAACCAATCCAAATCCGTTATCCAAAAGTCGTGGTCATAAACAGACAGAGAAACAGACATGTGGCAAACAAACAGGATAATACAAATGCTTGGTAGAGACTTTGCAGCATAATGCACAAACAACATGGCTTATCACAGGTAGGAAGAGGAAGTGATGCGAGAAGCCGTATTCAGTACTTGGGAGACTCTGGCAGTCGGAGGAATGGATGGCGGATGTAGATGTTACAATCACCCTGTAGCCCAAGAGTGGTTGCCCACTGAAGCTAAGCAGGGTTGAGCCTGGTTAGTACCTGGATGGGCAACCCGATCTCACAGCAATTTGTACGTATTTTACGAGGTGGCTAATTCGTACAAGCTCAAATTTGTGAAATCGTACATAGTTGACGAGTTGCCCAATTCGTATAATTCTGCACGAATGACCTAACCTCAAACCCCGCCCCTAAACCCTACCCGTATTCATAGTAATGTTGCACGAATTCGTCGTGAGATAGTGTTAAAATGGGAGACCTCCTGGGAAAACTAGGTTGCTGCTGGTAGAGGTGTTAGTGAGGCCAGCAAGGGGTGCTCACCCTGTGGTCTGTGTGGATCCTAACGCCCCAGTATAGTGATGGGGACACTATACTGTAACAAGCACCGTCCTTCGGATGAGACGTTAAACCGAGGTCCTGACTCTCTGTGGTCATTCAAACAAAATCCAATGGCACTTCTTGTAAAAGAGTAGGGGTGTAACCCGGGCGTCTTGGCAAATTTCCCTCAATTGGCTCTTACCAATCATAGCGATCCATTGAATTGGCTCTATCAATCCCATGATATGATTGGAAAGCACTGTGGGTGTACAGTAGTACATATGAAAGCGCTAAATAAATGCCTCCTTCATTCGTTCATTCAAACTGCTTCAGGTTAAAAGAGAGTCAGTGCTGTGTTTATAAGTCAAATTTAGCATTTGAAAAAAGTGGAGATACAATTAACACACATTCACAGGATCATTACAGTAATTGGTTTAGTGCAATACTGTCACACCAGTTACACCAGCAGAGATGGACTGGGGAAATAAATTGGAACCCAGTACAGTATGTAATTTTCTGCTAATATTGCACCAGTCTGTTCAAGCATTGCTGTCCGCGGTGGTCATGCTGTTCTGTTAACATGAGATAATGGAAATAATCCACTCAAAACAATGGATTTAATTAGAAACACAAAGGGCACATTGTCAGCGTGGTGCGGATGAGTCAGTTATTTAATCCTAATTGGTGTTTCATTCTTCAGATATCATGTAGCCAACAGCTAATATATAAAAATGAGTTGTAGCAAAGAGCTTGGGAAATATAAAGCTTTTCATGCAGTTTTGTCTCCCAGCCAAAGTCTGACTCTATAAAAACTGCTTTCAAGCTGGTTTTCGGGTTTAGGTTCCTGCTAATCCTCTTATGTCATCCAGCCCTTGTCAAAGATATTATCATAATTTTGATTCAGTCTTAATAAAATCAAACAATAATAAAGATCAAATAATAGTTTGACCTTATTTTGACCTCTTTATTTATGAATAATTTTCACAGATGTTTTTGTATAGCAGAAGGTATTTATTATTAATGTATTAGTTCTCCCTTTCATACTAATTTCATTGCAATTCCCACTTCCATACTCTTGAGGCTAGATATTTAAAATGCATTATATCTGAAAATACGAACAGTGGTGGCCAAAATGATTATAAGACTTGGCAACTGGGAGTCTTCTTATTGGGCCTGGATTTATTTTCCAAGAGGACAATGACCCGAAACATTCTTTTAACTATTGCTGGAACTACCTGCAACGGAAGGAATCTGTTGGAACATTGAAAATGATGAACTGGCCCATTCAAAGTCCGGACCTCAACCCCATCGAGCACTTTCGGGGCGAGTTGGAAAATAAACTGGACAGATCTATTGTACATTCAAAGGAAAGCCTTTGGCTTCAGTTAGAGAAATATATTGACACTATGCCAGAGAGATGTGCTGCTGTAATTACTGCAAAAGGTGGACATGCCAAATATTAAAGTTATTCATCTGATATTTAATGGTCAGAGCAACCATCTGCATGTTTCATGAATATTATGAAATGAAATCATGTTTTGGAGGCAAAAAGGTCAACATTTTCAGATCAGTCAGGTGTTCTAATAATTTTGGCCACCACTGTAAATAATAATAATAATAAAAAGGATCGATTGATTAAGTGGTTCTGCTTTGGACTTTTGCGTCATTCGTTTGGTTTTAACAAGGTTTCCTGCTCATTCAACTGTGATGGCGTGTCAGCATTATTTTCAGCTCTAAGTGTGTGTCTGCACACCAGTGGCATATGATGGAATCGGCCTGATGCTGCCAAATCGAGCAGGGCAAATAATTCAAATAGCGAGTGGGTGGAACAAGATAATGAGGACCTCCACCAGGAGGGCGGATGATCTGCCGAATAAAAACAGAGAGGAGCCAATATAGCTGCAAAACTATCACAATGATTTTCACTTCAAACTGACACAAGATCTGTTGCTTTATCTGTTTGGTGAACAATAAGTTACCAGGCTCTTATTATTGCATTTTACGTCTGAAGTACTTCTATTGTAAAAGATAGATCTGATTTAGATTGCAGAATGGATTTTTTAAGTCGATATTCCAATAAGCTGAAAAACAGTACACAGAATATTGTCTTTCATGGCAGCCGGCGACCTTGAACTGGCTAATAAACAGTTTCTTTCAGGATAGCAAGCAAAGGCCTCTCAGCCAAAGTCACCAAAAGTCGTTTGTCTTCTTATGTCTCAGTCACTCGCAGTAATGAATGCATTTGCTTGTCGTCATTTGTTCATCATAAAACTAATTAGTTTTTTTTTCCACCCTTCATTTTGTCGGCCAGATGTCTGATTTGTCCCACATGTGATGAGATTTCAGGGACTGTTAACCATGCCGGGATTGTCAACGTAAGACCGACGGCGTCTCACTTCCAATTAGACTAATAATGTGTCCGATAGCAGCAGTCAATGAGAATCTCACCTCGTCTCCTCCATATTTGTTTCATCATCATTAACACACCATTATGTTCACTGACCACAAATAGAGGCACGTATTGACATCCCCCCCATCTTATTGTTTTTGCTTTGTTGCCTTCAGAGGCGCATCAGTAATGTTTCATTACCTTTTGAATGAATCCTGAGGCTGTTATTGTTTAATCTGATCGGGTCGGTGCTGCAATGAAAGTTCAACATATGATAACGAATGAGGTGTTAAGTTTAAATGACGTTCATGAGGAATATTCTCCTCCTTATTGGCGGAAATGATGGTTGCAGTTCATGCAAACCACCGCGGTGGTATTAGACCAACTACCGGTGGTGTCGCAGTGGTTTGGGGGAGCGGGGAATGTATATATATATATACACTGATCACGCTTAACATTATGACCACCTTCCTAATATTGTGTTGGTCCCCATTTTGCTGCCAAAAACAGCCCTGACCCATCAAGGCATGGACTCCACTAGACCCCTGAAGGTGTGCTGTGGTATCTGGCACCAAGATGTTAGCAGCAGATCCTTTAAGTTCTGTACGTTGTGAGGTGGGGCCTCCATGGATTGGACTTTTTTTTTTTTCAGCACATCCCACAGATGCTCGATTGGATTGAGATCTGGGTAATTTGGAGGCTAAGTCAACACCTCAAACTCGTTGTTGTGCTCCTCAAACCATTCCTGAACTATTTTTGCTTTGTGTCAGGGCACTTTTATCATGCTAAAAGAGGCCACAGCCACCAGGGAATACCGTTTCCATGAAAGGGTGTATATGGTCTGCAACAATGCTGTAACATCCACATGGATGGCAGGACCCAAGGTTTCCCAGCAGAACATTGCCCAAGGCAATCACACTGCCTCGGCCAGCTTGCCTTCTTCCCATAGTGCATCCTGGTGCCATGTGTTCCCCAGGTAAGTGATGCACACGCACCCGGCCATCCACGTGATGTAAAAGAAAACATGATTCTTCAGACCAGGCCACCTTCTTCCATTACTTCGTTGTCCATTTCTGATGCCCACTGTTGGCACTTTTGGCGGTGGACAGGCATCAGCATGGGCACCCTGACTGGTCTGCGGCTATGCTGCCCCATACGCAATAACAAACTGCGATGCAGTGTGTATTCTGACACCTTTCTATCAGAACCAGCATTAACTTCTTAAGCAATTTGGGCTACAGTAGCTCGTCTGTTTGATCGGACCACACAGGCCAGCCTTCGCTCCCCACATGCATCAATGAGCCATGGCCACCCATGACCCTGTCACTGGTTCACCACTGTTCCTTCCTTGGACCACTATTGATAGATACTGACCACTGCAGACTGGGAACACCACACAAGAGCTTCAGTTTTGGAGATGCTCTGATCCAGTCGTCTAGCCATCACAATTTGGCCCTTGTCAAACTTGCTATTTTTCTTGCTTCTAACACATCATCCATGGCTGCGATGTAACATTTAATTGCTAACCTATTATTTTTGTAAACAAAGCTTTGTGCTTCACTCCTGTGGTAATATTCACGTAAAACAGCATTCAGCAAATAAAAAAAAAACAGCAAAAAAAGTGTTTTGGTGGACCACCTCTGGTGCTACTCAGCCACCACGGTGGTGCGGTTGTCAGGTTTATTGGTATCATTGGTATTAATAAGGAAATTCACTGTAAATAAAACACTGTGACTATTTGTTTTTTTTTTGTTTTTTTGTTTTTGGTGCCTGCATATTTTACAACTAATGTTATATTTCATTAAAGCAGCACTAAGTAGTTTTTGCTCTCGTGGTCCCCCTACAGTTGGGAAACAGTATTGTCCTCTACTACTGTCGTAAACTGTCATTCTACATCAGGGGATGCATCGCACGTGCATTTGTTGACATGACAACTATGATAGCCCTGAACACTGCAGGAGTTCACATTCAGGTGTTCTGCTTGCGTCGCGTGTGAAATGTCTTCATTCCAGGTACAGTGGCATATGTTTCAGCATGTCATATGAATATAATTTCATGGGTTTTATTTTTTTCAAACGCCAAATGATCGCGATGCACACGTTTACAAGCCAGCGTCATTTTAGTAGCCTAGTCTATTGGTTACCGTTTTACTGAATCTATATGATACTTCAATTCAATGTTTGAGTGGTAGGTAATAACCATATATCGTCAATATTATAATATCAAGCTACCCTAGATGAATCTGCAAATTTGAAAAATCGATTTGCATTATAGCTTGAGGCAAGACAAATAAACCAATATCACAGACATGTTAGGTATCCTAAAATATGATTTTGTACGTCTTATCATATGTATTTACTTGCAGGAATGTAGCCCCTCCTCCTCCAGCTCATGCCAATGAGCAAACGCTGGCCCAATGTTGATCCTCGTCCTGCCTTTAATCCGATCACTTTCTCGTTTCCTCTTTTTGCTTTCCTCCGACAAAACATTTGCTTTCTTATTTTTCTGTGCTGCTTCGGCCATGACTATAACATTCGGCAAACAAATGATAGTTTGGCTCGCACGTCCGAATTTAAGGAAGTGGGGGTGGTGGTGGAAGTGACGTATATGCCGTAAAGCAGTCAAATTTTGTAGTTCTTTTTTTTCTCGGGTTACTCCCCGAAACCCGAAGTTTAAAAGTACGACACAGACCGATAAAAAAAAAACTATACAGACCCCGTCAGGCTATGGCAGACGTGTCATTCAACCTATTGTAAGTCGATGTATCATCACAAGAGGTTTGAAAATATATTATAAAGGTTGAAAAGTTACCTAGTGCTGCTTTAAGTTCTAAAGCTCAGACGTTTGCACTGCTATTTTCAACCAGTAATCAGAACAAAAGGCCGTTGAAGGATGATGTGTCACGATGCACTAGAAATAAGAGGTCCCAAGCACAGAGATGAGCAGTGAAAGATGATTTATTAACAAAGGGAACAAGGTGAACAATTGAACAGTCCAGACACAGTCCCACAACAGAGGTCTAGACAGGAGACTTGCATGGGCACAGAATTGAGCAGCCCAGAAACCAGCAGTCAGTGGAGTCTCAGGCTGGGCAGGACAGGACTCAAAACACACAGGCATACAACACAACAGGGGAGAAACAAAACAGAAGAACAAAAACACTCAAACATTAAATAAGCACCAGGCAGGGCACTGGAGTTAAGTGACTGAAAAACGAACCTATAAATTAAAGGGAAACTAACAAAAGCTAAAATAAATAGCTGAAGCAAAACAGGACTAGAGCAAAAGAATGCTAGATATAGGCTACATAAGTATATACACAAGCTAAATAACTAAAATAAAAAGTAACGAAGCAAGAATTGCAAGAATACAAAAAACTACAGGAAAAACTCAGGACAGTAGGGGACAGGATAAGCGCGCAATACTTCAGACAGGTCTATGACACAAACACAACAATCCAGCAAAGACATGAAGGAAGGAAGCACAATATAAAGGGAGGTCAACACACAAAGACCAGGGGCCTATACCATGAAGCCGGTTTAGCTGGCTATCCAGATATGTTTAAGCTTAGTTTGTGCCAATCCTGGGTTTTAGGTACCATTAAAGTGGTTTGGCTTTTAGCTGTGTTCATCTCCATAGTAACTTACGCTCCACAGCTAACCTGCTCCAGGGCAGGTTATGTTCTGGATAAGAGATCTCAAACTGAAATTGGACCAATCAGCTGTGAGCAAAGTGACACATATCTGATGCAATAAAGTCACTCCCTCTTTTTCTTCTCCAAATTAAAGGTCACTACATAGCTAATGGCTATTAAAGACTTAAGCCTCTGGCTTTTAACAATGCTTATTTATAATAATAATAATAATTTTGAATTATTTAAAAATAATTTATGTAATTACTATACCCTTAATCAATTACACATGTATAATTTTTGTAAATCAATCATTAATATGCATTTTGTTAATATTAAAATAAATAGCCTATATAAAGGTCATACAAATAAGCTTTAAATTCAATAACTAAATCTATAAAAAAATTACATGTGAGCATAAATGTTCAATTCTCTCTATATATCAACTAAACTAACTTCATAACTTTTACTTGCATTGACGTATAAGATTTTTCTTAAAGCTGTCCTCGACAGCTCTTTTCTTCTGTGTAAATTTGTTTAAATTCTTAATATTTTTCAATCATGTATATTCTGCAGAAGAGTGAAGTTAATCACACTGCTTCTCTCGTGAGAAGTGAATCTCAGTTTCACTGATCCACAGCATGTGATTGGCTGTTCACTGCTGATGTCACAGCTAAACTCCTAAACTCAGGATCAAAGCCTGAGTTGACAGAGAAAGTTGATGATCAGCATCATGGGACCAACAAAGCCTGAATAGATTGGTTTGGTTTTGTCAACTCAAAACTAATCCTGTAACCCTGAGTTTGTTAAACTACCATCATGGTACAGGCCCCAGGTGAGCACGATTAATGAAACAAGGGCTGAATCCCCCCCCCCCCCCTAAACCCTCATTCACTATTCCCTACATTAGTCCACTAATATAGTTCACTTGAAGGAGTAAATGAAAACGAGTGCATGAAGTCGGATAGCCGTTGAGTGTACATCGGCTGTACGCTCGTTGTTGTGGTGCAATGGGGGATTGTTATTTTAGTCTATAAACATAAAGATATTTTTCTTACACAAACAAAAATGAAAAATCACTTCGCTTCAAAAGGCCTTTATTAACCCACCTGGAGCCATGTGGATAGGGTGACCACCCGTCCCGCTTTGCGTTGTACCGCACAGCATTTTCACCACTTGTCCCGCACGTCGCATATTGAGAAAATGTCCCACATTTTCATCAGTCTGTTGGTTTTTAATGATCATATTAAGAAAACATGCATGCGTTCTTTTGCCTTTTTAAGAAAGCATTTCATTTATTCTTTTTGCGGCATCGTATTTCACCTAGACATATTTAACAGCGCTTCGTCAGACGTAACATCCCGCCTTTCACAAATACAACAACAGCTGTTTTTAAAATCCTATCCAATGGTTGAAAAGAAAGGAGTAAACACGGTCACTAGTAGGTTGTGATGGCTGTCAATCAAAATGTGGAGCGGTTCGTTCCATGTAGAAAACGAATGGATAATTCTGTAAATTGGTTATATTCTTAATTATATAATATAATATATAAGACTGTCAATGAACTAATTTCATGTTGCTTTATATTTTATTTGTTCATTATTGGACTTGGTCAGATCTGATGCCTGCTGCCTTTGGGCTCAGTTATGTTGAATTTAAATGACATGTAAAATGTTACATTGTGATGTAATGGTGTTTTCTGGAAGGGACTAAAGAACAGTATTTTTATCATCTGAAAGGCAGAATACGTTTTTATTAAGTGAGATAGACATTGTGTAACAGTTTCAGGTTATGTTTTAGTGTCGGTAACATGTCCCACATTGTCCCACACAAACTTAGTAATTGTCCCACATTTGGTTTGTTTGATGGTGGTCACCCTACGTGTGGAACAGTTATATGATGGATAAATGCACTTCAAAAACAAACCATGTCAATGCCATTATAATGCTTGGAAGAGCCAGGACTTTTTTTGAATATAACTCTGATTGTATTTGTCTGAAAGAAGAATGTCATATACAGCTAGGATGACTTGAGGGTGAAATCATGGGGTATTTTTCATTTTTGGGTGAACTATCCCTTTAATATCCATATGCCGAGTCTCACCAGAGGATTCCGACCGAGTTCACCTGACTTGAATGTTGAGCTCTTATCACCCACCACACGAGTCCAGCACCTGAGAAGCATGTCAATAGCGAAAAGCAACCATCTAGTTCCTGTTCAATTCAACAAACACACAAACATACAGTCGGCCTCGTTTCCGAACAAAGCTGGGCTTGATGAGTACTTTCAGCAATCAGCTTTGCAGAAACAAATGACAGTGCAATTACCAGTGTGTTTTCAGCGGCTGGTTCATAATTCACATTATTGTCTCACAGAACAGGTAATTAAAATATATAAAGGCAGATTATGTTCAGTGTTTCATGTCTGTGTTTGTTAGCTAAAGGCGTGTGGTGAGAAACAGAGGTCTGGCTTAGCGAGCGTTGTGTTTTCTCAGCTAGCTGCAGGTTATGTGCCTTTGTGCTCTTGCAAGTCGCTTTGATAAGAAAAGCCTCTGCTATGAACATGACCGTAAATGTAAACACAGAGTGAAAGACGTTTTGTCAGCTCATGCAGGAGGAATGGGAAGTTAGTAAGTTTATAATTAAAACCAACATGATTTAGCATAATTTTTCATGAAAATATCAAAAGAGTCACGGGCTGACTAGAGTCGCTTGTAGCAGTTCAATCATCTCTGACCGTGAACAAAACAGCCCACGCACATGGACGTCTCTCTGAGGTTTCTGAAAATTACAGGTGTGTGTTTGAGCATCCAGCTCTTCTTTCTGATTGCTGCACAGTCAATTGCCAGACGTCCACCAGCCAATGTTCCCTGCCAAAACAAATTGAGTAGATATCCTGCAATTTATTAGCCTGGTTTTACCAGACTCTCGTACATTTCATTTGTACATAGAGTCTGGCCACTCTCCATTGACAAGCGTTTACTTCCTTGAAGGCGGGTTCTCTGTTGAAGTTTAAAACTATTGGATCTGCCAAGAGTCACTCTGGATCTGCCTAACCAATCGCTAACGTTTGGTCGTGACGTATGTCACGCGCCGTTCGCCTTTGATTCTCACGTTAACTGAGCACACCACCTCAGTGTCAGTGATAAAACCTCGTGCATTCGGATTGTTATTTATTCACGGTGGAGAGGAGAGTTTTGTGATCGGAACGCGCTGCTCTCGTGGTGCATATCTCGTGCAATCAATAACATGATTGTATGCTGTCAATAAAATGTCATATGCTTAGTATGATAAGAATAAATGCTGCCTTGAATAACAGCCCAATTCAAATGTTTACGTGCTTTTCTTCTTTTATTTTTGAGCGGTGATGAAATATTTTGCTCTTGTAAACACTTGCCAGTATTTAAAGAAATACAAGTCTAGAAATGCAAATTACAGCTCACGCAACCGTAAAGTGCTCTGAGAGGGTCTATAAAGGATAAACAGTGAGTTTTGAAGTGATATATTCTTGAAAACTCAGAGATGTGGATTCGGAGAGCAATTACATTACCACACGACCTTCGCGGACGGCTTCAGCAACTCCTTCACCACTAACGGAGCGAGCTGGAAAAGACTTTTCCCGGACCACAACATCAGCAGTACAGCAGTGTTTGTTCTTGCTCCGTGTAACGGGAGTTCGTTTGTTCAGGGAAGAAGGAGGCGGGAACCGGCGAACGTTTAACAACTTTTAATCATATAATAAACACAAAATGAAAGTAAAAGCGGCAGCCCCTCACGGACGACTGCCGCGCACAAACATAACAAAACCCAACTTAAAATCCAGGCCTAGTCCTCGCTCGTCCTTATATGCCTCCGTGCTCCCTCATGAGAGGACTCGAGACCGGTGTGTCTCAATCACGCACACCGGTGTCGCTCGCTCGTCCACCTCGCCACACTTTTAACTTCTGGACATTCGTCAGCGCTGCCACACACTCGCATCTTTCACCGCCGCCATTACTGAACTACAACTCAAACTAGCGCATGACATCAACGTCATCGCTCTCAGCCACTCCCTCTGTTCGCTGATTGGACCGGTAAAAAATTGTTCGGGGGAAAACCTAAGCATACACCGCAGTCCCAGACGTAGTACTGAAGGAAAATGAAAATTGAGCGGAAGTACGTAGGAGGGCGGAGCCAGGCTAGCAATTTATATGCATTATGCAGTGATATGTACCACACCGTAATGGGATCTGACTGATTTTCACCATCACCGTTTTTCATTTGGAACAAAATAATGCTTTTCAAAATATTCCATTAAAATAAACTCTTCAATCGTTCTGTTTATTATGCACAGAACCGTATCCATTAAAACTCAGTGGCCATCTGTTTGGTTTTGAGTTACTGCTATTTGAGTTGATTTGTATACTTATGAAAGTATGATGCTATTGATATGCTATGTTATACAGAAAACTCAGTAAAAAAAAAAAAAACTTGTAATAATTCTTATTATGTGGCTCAATAAGAAGCTTGTCATGCTATCATTAAATATAAAATATACACATATTTGTATCATCATCATTTTACTCAAGTAAAAATGGTTATGAATTGTACATTTGCAAATGGTTAATCCAAATCTAAATTTCAAGAGAAGCATGCCACACAACACATACTTAATTTCCACTGGCGGATCTAAAAATACGATATTATTAGTGTAAGTTTTATTCTGTGTTTTTGTATAAAATATGAATTGGATGAATGTTTTGCTTAAGAATTGAGAAAGTTGTGAAATTTTAAGGTCGATAGATTTCTTAATGTAGCAGACCTCTCCCACCTTCCTCAGCAAATATAACGTTTTCATATGTCAACTAATAAAATCCCGAAATTTGTTTAGCATCATCAGTTGTTTTATACATTTCATTTTTGAGGCGTAGGTAGATTTTCCATCTGTTTCTTGTGAGCTACTTAATACGTGAATCAGGACACACACACACATATTTTCCACCTTTGCTTTTTCTCCATGTTCAATAACTTGGTGGCCTCTCATCTCTGTTCCCTGCAGACATTAATTGGAATAAATTAGACCCATTCAATTTATGTCTAGAAACAAGAATATTTCACAGTGTCTCATAACAACTAAACGTTGGATGCCTCAGGCTTTATTGTAGTTTTACTTCCTTGACTCTGAATAAAGAAGCACAAATTAATGCTTCCAACTAAATAGGAACTTCACCTATCACACATGTCCCAAAATACTTTTCTGACCTACGTTTTAGATCTTGTTAGATGTAACAAGACTGCAGACATGATAACAGACTTGTTTCTGGAGATGTGACACTACACTATCACTTCGATAGTGTGAAAATGAAGGCTTTTTCTCTACACCATTAAGCAGTGCTTTTTGAAAATGTCAGAGTGAGCGCCACTGTGAAATCTTTCTGTCATGAAAGGCTTGTTAGGGATGTTAGGGACCTGCTGTTTGTCATTGGGCTTTTCACAAAACAAAACATAATATCCACCTTTCCTGTTGCGAATCTAAACTCTATTGCAGTCTATGAAGCTGATCCGCTCACTGTGAAATATACATGGTCCCAAAACTAAGGCTTCCGTTGTATTAAATCTAGATACAATTTGGCTTGTTCTCCAGCAGAGAGGGAGTTGAAATCAGCTGCACATACTAAATACATTTAAATGAGCTCTGGAGTGGAGGTGGTCCAAATTGTAGCTTCTTTAACACCCACAGCTGTGCAGAGCCATAGAGAGGAGCAAATGGTTCCTCTATTTTTATGTTCTGCAGTACATTAAGAATGTTTGCACAACAGCTCTGAGAACGGTGATCATTCTTTTAGAAAAAAAAGCTAAATTTTGAGGGAACAAGCACAGGGAACGACACAAGAAGGAGGATGAGGCGTGAACACAGTCAGGAGTCACACACAACCGAATGACAGGCTGACAACACACCAGACAAGACTTAAGACAACAAGAGAGACATCAAGAGATAATGAAAAAATATATATAAATATATGACTATAGAAAACAAAAGAAAATAAAAATATAACTTGAGATTTCTAAGAAAAGGAGAACAAAAGTAAATGTGGCAGGGGGAATATATATATATATATAGCTGGGCTTAGACCCAGACAAATAGCAGACTACGCCACGATGGGACTTACACCCAAAGATTTAATGGTTTTTCGCTAACAAGACACTCAGGTTCGTGCAAGGATCAGCCAGAGACAGTGGTCAAGTACAAAAATAATATTTTAATTTCTCTTTTTACTTTTTATAAAAATGTACAACCCATGGAGCCATACACTCCAGAGTCACTCCAAACATTCAAGATTTCACAACAAACATAGTACGAATTTCACAGAGAATAGAATGTAATTGACACCAAATCAAATAACAAACACAGTATACTCTAATCACAATGTACACACACACACACACGAGGTGAAGCTAGGGCTGAAACTTACCAGTGGGAGGCTAGTGGCCCGAGCAATGATCGTCCATAACACAACACCCCACTCACACGTGATAAATTTCACACACACCGCAAGGGAAATAATCACATTTGGTGAACGCACCGCCACTGCACACACCAAGGGACCCACCACCACAAGGGGCACTGTTCCCACTGGCGGTCTTCAGCACCTAGACAAAAGACAAGCACGTGAAAATCAACCACAACCACACACAACAATTGCAAAACACTGTTAAACCCAAGATGGTACTAGGGTTAAAGATATGGATAGCAATTGAATCACAAAGCAAAATACAAATTAAACAAACAAACTATCATAGCCCAGCCAGCACAATGGGGCAAAAAAATGCCGTCTGGCTTAACGATCTTTGATCGGGGTAGACAAAACAAATCAATAATCAACCCAAATGAATCAGAATAATACTCATGTATATCAGCAGCAAACAAAAAGCCTCCCTACAAGAGTTTAAATAAACACACAAAACACTGAGCCTATAAAATATAGACCAAAATAATAACAGTTAATGGTGTCAGTCCATCCAACACTCCACACTTAAACCATGAAACTGGTCATATGATGCTGAATGAAACCAGTTCACGGTCTAACAGGAAGACCGAGCTCACCAGGAAGCTGCCGATTAATGTAAGCAAACCTCGGTTCCACTTATTCTAGGTCCCGGGTGAAAAAGGCAGCCACAGTTGTTGACATGATCCAATGATATACGTAAACAAATAGGAATAAAAAACGTAAGCAAAGCAGCAGGCGTTCGGCGCTGATGTCGCCCGCTGGCCGCTACACCCCGGCTATAAAGCCTCTCCTGAAATACAAAAAGGGTCTACTTGTAAACGCATCTCACCGTAACATTTATCTAATGATTATCGTAGTCACATACCTTTGTGAAACAGCATCCAGTCACGGCCCCAGGCTCTGGTCACCAATAACCGGGCACAACTTTAGCTGCTAACAGGGCTACTACAGCAACGGGGATTCTAAAATTAAAACATTCCCTATAAGCCCGTCATAAAGTTAAAAGAGTGGAAACAAAGAACCAGAGCTTTTCCTACCGGTAACGCTAGGATCGAATAGATGACCCAGGCAGACCAAGACAGACATCAGACAGATAGGCCGGCAGGTAAACAGGACAACAGTCGCGTGTCGATGACGTAACTTGTCAAACGAAAAGTCCCGATTTATATATAGGGACTCGACCATCGCGATTGGCTCACAGCACCGCAAATGAATTGCCATTTGGCCAGACAGCTGTAGCCTGCTACAATCTGCCCCCCCTTTCTAAATCGTTGCCCCAACGATTAAAAGAAAACCCCATTACAACACTACGACGCTAGGTGGTGGCTCCAGCATTTAGAGCCGAAAATACACACTGATTCACAGGCCTGGAAGACCTCAGTAACCGAAACTCGTACATGTTATGGCAAATGATGAATATTAGAGTGTTTTCCAGCCGTGGACCGGGATGTTTTTCGTCTGGTCACCTCCCCAGTATCCAAGCACCCCGAAGGAAGAACTGCCAAAGAGTTGGTTAAATCATCCGTCAATTCAGGATGAGATGACGGTGCTAAAGAACTAGGTTCTGGCAGGGATATACCTGGAGGTAAATACTGAAGGGGTACTTCTGGACTAGCTATGACGACCGGTCTACTGATGTCTGACAAGCCAAGCACGGCAGGTTCTTCATATCTCCAAGCCATCAGGTCAGAGTCACAATAAGCATCATCATCAATAGGCCGGGGCGAAAAAGAGGGATTAGCGGAACTAGGTTCACCTAGGCTGACTGGGGCAGAGGAAGGGTTCTGTACCACAGCCTTCAGGAGAGAGCGGTGCACATGACGAGCCCTGTTAGGGTCGGCTACGGGTGCCACCGTATAAACCGACCCACCACCCTTAGGTGCCCTCAAGATTTGATGCACCACTGGGCTCCACAGGTCGCAAATCTTATGGCGTCCACGGATGTTGAAGTTACGCAAAAACACCTGCTGACCCTCCACCAGTGGAGCATCTCGAACGTGTCGATCATAGTTCCTTTTCCGGCGTAGGGCCGCTATGTCCAACCGCTCTCTGGCCCCCTGAAATGCAACCTGTAGTCGGGCCTGATGTTCCTGCACCCACTCATGAACCGTACCACCAACCGGATCCTGAACCCTACCCAAAAGAAAATCAACTGGTAATCTAGGCTCCTGCCCGAACAAGAGAAAGAATGGAGACTCTCCAGTGGACTGGTGGGGGGTAGTGTTATAGCAGTAGAGTACCTGTGGTAAACAGGACGGCCAGTCCCTCTTCCTCGACACAGGCAGGGTCCGCAACAAGTTGTGAAGGGTCCTATTAAATCTCTCGCACTGACCATTGCCAGACGGATGATATGGGGTTGTTCGAGTCTTTTTAATGCCGTAAAGACCACATAGCTGCTGGATCAGGGCACTTTCAAAGCTACGGCCCTGATCAGAATGAA
Source organism: Gobio gobio (assembly GCF_949357685.1). Classification (NCBI taxonomy): domain Eukaryota; kingdom Metazoa; phylum Chordata; class Actinopteri; order Cypriniformes; family Gobionidae; genus Gobio; species Gobio gobio. The sequence continues at coordinate 23,987,595 of NC_137101.1, read as the reverse complement.
TCCTAGAAGGAACCCCGAACTTGGAAAACCATTCGGTCACCAATACACGAGCCACAGTGGGAGCACGCTGGTCATGGGTGGGAACTGCCAAAGTGTACTTACTGAAAACGTCAGTCATCACTAAGACGTTTTCCACCCCTGTCCTACCAGGCTCCAGGGTGGTGTAATCAATGGCCAGAATCTCATTCGGCTGCGAGGCCAACAAATGCCCCATGAAGCTTTGGGCCACAGGTTGAGAGTCCTTGGCAAGCTGGCATCGCTCACATGCCTGACACCACTGTGCCACTTCCGTGGACATACCCGGCCAAAAACACCGTTGGCGCAGCAACTCCAGTGTTCTCTCCACCCCCTGATGGCCGTGCTCCTGGTGAACTTGAGTCAGCACATCCTGTTTTAATGAGGCGGGCAGCAATAATTGAAGCACTGCCTCTTTTCCATCAGGGCGCAGTACTTGGCGATATAAAACCTCGCCCGTTTCCAGTAGCCGATCCCACTGGCGAAGCCAAGCCAACACAGTTGGGCACACCTGCTTCCGTTCCTCGGAGTTAGGCCGCTGTTTACGTCGCCAAAACCGCCAGAGTTCTCTAATAGCAGGGTCATCTTGTTGGAGGAGTGAGACCTCAGCTGGCCAACGGCAGGGCAAGGCAGTGATGGTCGCCTGCGCTGCCTCCACATCTCCCAGGGACAATACCTGCTGGAGTGGTTTAGGCAAAGGTGTGCCAGAGAGCATCGCTTGCATTTCCAAAGGGCCCGTGGGATGTTGGCGAGACAAAGCGTCTGCATTCCTATTATTCCTACCAGAACGGTATTTTAATTCGAAGTCAAAAGCAGCAAGCTGGGCTGCCCAACGCTGTTCGGTGGCACCCAGCTTTGCCGATGTTAGATGACTAAGTGGGTTATTGTCCGTGAAGACGATACATTTGTGACCCAACAAATATTCACGAAATTTCTCTGTCATGGCCCACTTAAGGGCCAGAAACTCCAGTTTCATGGAGCTGTAATTTTGCATATTACGCTCTGTAGGCTTCAACCCCCGACTGGCATATGCTATTGGCCGCACCTTGCCTTGTTGCTCTTGGGAGAGCACCGCTCCCAGACCACCATAACTTGCATCAACCTCCAAAATAAATGGAAGGGAAAAGTCAGCATACGCCAGCACTGGTGTTGTGGTCAGCTTATGTTTTAGAGCTTCAAAGCTATCCCTACACTCGTCGCTCCACCTACCAATATTTTCCCGCTCAGACTTCCGTTTTGACTTGATGTTCCCTTGAGCAGCCACCAAACGATGTAACGGGGCGGCCAACTTTGCGAACCCTTGCACAAAACGGCGATAATAGCTCGCAAACCCCAAAAAAGAACGGAGCTCTGAGATGGTAGTGGGGGCCTGCCAACCAACGACCACCTCAATCTTTCCCGGGTCAGTGGCTACACCCTGGTCAGAGATCACATGGCCCAAATATTGAACCCGTTGCTGGAAAAAGGCACATTTGGAGAGCTTCGCCTTCAGCCCCTCTCGCTGCAGCCGCCCCAGCACCACTTCCAGCCTCTCCAGATGCTGTTTTACTGTAGAGGAGAAGATCACAATATCGTCAAGATATAAAAGCAACGATTGACATTGTTGATCTCCAAATAAACGCTGCATTAACCTCTGAAAGGTGCTGGGGGCATTGCAGAGCCCGAAGGGCATCCGGTTCCACTCAAACAGCCCAAAGGGCGTACAAAAAGCCGTCTTAGGCTTATCCACTTCTGCCACTGGGACCTGGTTGTACCCACTGGCCAGGTCCAAAGTGGAGAACCAACGAGCCCCGGTCAATGCATCAAGCGATTCCTCAATACGAGGAAGAGGGAATGCGTCCTTCCTAGTGTTGTTATTTAGCTGGCGGTAGTCTACGCACATGCGCAGGCTACCATCCTTCTTTTTAACTAGGACAATTGGGGACGCATAAGGACTACAACTCTCTCGTATGATGTTTGCCTCAAGCAGTTGATTAATGTGTTCTTTCACTACCTCGTACTCTGAAGGAGGTATCCGACGATAGCGTTGACGGATCGGAGTATCCTCCACAAGAGGGATATCATGAGCAAGCAAATTGGTGCAGCCCAAATCCATGTCATAGGCCGAAAAGACATCCTTATACCTGTACAACAATTCCCTCACTGATCCTTGATCATCAGTGGGCAGTGAGGACAAATCTAAGACCTCTATCTGGTCCGGCACAGAAGGGCTAACAAGCTGGGATGACACCGTAGCAATAACGGGGGGTATTTCAGTGACCCCTGCTGGCAGGCTAACAATGCGAGCATGATCAATCGTGCCTACAATAGTACGTGGAAAAAGCAAGACGTCAGTAGAATTTACATTGACTATGGGTATGTAGGCTGTACCCCGATTAACCTGGACTAGAGCAGGAGAGGCCAATAAGCCAACAGGTAGGCCAGAGGCCAAAGGCTCAAAGAGCACCATGGACCCTGAAAACTGTTCGGAACAGGTGGCTGCCACCAACTTTATTACTCCACCTGGAATACGACAAGCCTTCCTACCTCTGACCCTAACCATGCCAGGGGCAGAACTAGGTACCTGGATGCTGCAACTATAACATTGTTGTAGCGCCTGCAACACGGGTGATGGAGCCTCCAGCACTAAGGGCAAGTCAAGGAAAGCTGTGCCATGCGCCCCAAACAGCTCCTGGTAACACTTGCGGATCACGTTCATCCCTAGCACACCAGGGACCGGATGGGGCTGGCTGTTAGGAGGATCACGAACTACCAATACCCCACAATTGGGCATTAATTTCCCACAAAGTTCGACATCCAACTCCAAATAGCCAAGATAAGGGATGGCCAGTCCATTGGCAGCCCTAAGCTGCAACCAATGACAAGAGTGGAGCCGCTCTTGACCCCATGGTTCATAGTTCTGACGAAAGAAACTTTCAGTGACAGTTGACACCATAGACCCAGTGTCAAGCAGGCAAGGTACCTTAACTCCCCCAAATAGCACATCAAGATGAGGGCAAGACGACATCAATTTTGAGGCACCCTTCGACTCTTGTAACCCAAACCCTGAGCCAATAGTAGCCCCACCCGAACGGTGGCTCTGCAGTTCGGTGGGCACTAGTTTTCCGACATCGTATTGGCACGAGATTGGTTACTAAAGTCCCGCGGGGCCTGAGCAGGGAGTGGAAAGCGAGCAGGGACACGAACCCCATCACACTCCCAAGCCAAGTGGCCAGGCTGCTGGCAACGCCTGCATGTCTTAACGGCATCACGGGGGAAGCGATTGCGTTGGGGAGGATTTTGTAAGAGGGACAGACTCTGGGTAAGCTTCTGTAATTGATCTTGTTGATTTTTCAGCTGCTCTTGTTGACACTTCAACAAATCCCTGATCTCACTTAGTTCAGAAGCAGCCGGCACCAGAGCCACCGGCTGGGAACTGCCTTGAACCCGATACTGAATCCCCAATGCTGATGGAACAGAGTAGCTACGACCTCTCATACCTCCCGGTAAGCCTTCCCGCTCCCATCTAATAGCCTCACTCCTTACTTCTAAAATAGTAGCGGTCGGCTGCCGGCGTACCATCTGCTTGAGTTCACGACGCAGAGCCCCATCAAGGACATGCTCCACAAACTGATCCCTTAGCAGTGCCTCCGCGTTGGACATACTCTCAGGCGCACTCTCCTTAACTTTCGCCATAAGGCTCAGCAAGGCAAGGGAGAACTCCTGCAGGGATTCCCCTTCCTGTTGCCTTCTTAAAAAAAAGGATTCCTGCAGGGCTACATATGAAGCAGTGCAGCCATACACCTCACGCAACACAGCAAATATCCTATCTGGGTCTGCTCGATCTGCACTAGGACGGTATTTTAATTCATCCCGAGCCTCCCCCTCTAGATGATCATAGAGAAAGAATGCCTGATCAGCACGAGTCAAATGTCGTGCTCTCATGCAAGCTTCCGCTTCCTCAATCCACTCCCCCAACTTAGGGCTTGCCCTACCACTAAACAGAGGGCATTTTCTATCACGTGGGACAAAAACTAACCTTTCTGGTACCGGGATAGGAGCAGGAATAAGGACAGGGCCCGGAGCAGGAGCAGGGCCTGGGGTCTGACGTAGACGCTCATTATCAGCTTTCAGGTGAGCTATCAAGTCCCTCAACTCCTGTAACTCATTCCCTTCAGCCACCCCCTGTTGCATATTTTTGGTACTACACAGTCCAATTGGCAGAAAGAAAAACCAAACGCACTCCCCGCCTTACCTGCCTCTTTAGTGATTGACCGAAGAACAGCTGCTGCTTTGCTTATAATGAGAAAGAAGAAAACAAAAAACAATGCAAACAACAACAAAAAAACTGGAACACGTCTCTGGCTTTACCAAGCGACCCTGCCGACTATACGCCAAATGTGGCAGGGGGAATATATATATATATATAGCTGGGCTTAGACCCAGACAAATAGCAGACTACGCCACGATGGGACTTACACCCAAAGATTTAATGGTTTTTCGCTAACAAGACACTCAGGTTCGTGCAAGGATCAGCCAGAGACAGTGGTCAAGTACAAAAATAATTTTAATTTCTCTTTTTACTTTTTATAAAAATGTACAACCCATGGAGCCATACACTCCAGAGTCACTCCAAACATTCAAGATTTCACAACAAACATAGTACGAATTTCACAGAGAATAGAATGTAATTGACACCAAATCAAATAACAAACACAGTATACTCTAATCACAATGTACACACACACACACACGAGGTGAAGCTAGGGCTGAAACTTACCAGTGGGAGGCTAGTGGCCCGAGCAATGATCGTCCATAACACAACACCCCACTCACACGTGATAAATTTCACACACACCGCAAGGGAAATAATCACATTTGGTGAACGCACCGCCACTGCACACACCAAGGGACCCACCACCACAAGGGGCACTGTTCCCACTGGCGGTCTTCAGCACCTAGACAAAAGACAAGCACGTGAAAATCAACCACAACCACACACAACAATTGCAAAACACTGTTAAACCCAAGATGGTACTAGGGTTAAAGATATGGATAGCAATTGAATCACAAAGCAAAATACAAATTAAACAAACAAACTATCATAGCCCAGCCAGCACAATGGGGCAAAAAAATGCCGTCTGGCTTAACGATCTTTGATCGGGGTAGACAAAACAAATCAATAATCAACCCAAATGAATCAGAATAATACTCATGTATATCAGCAGCAAACAAAAAGCCTCCCTACAAGAGTTTAAATAAACACACAAAACACTGAGCCTATAAAATATAGACCAAAATAATAACAGTTAATGGTGTCAGTCCATCCAACACTCCACACTTAAACCATGAAACTGGTCATATGATGCTGAATGAAACCAGTTCACGGTCTAACAGGAAGACCGAGCTCACCAGGAAGCTGCCGATTAATGTAAGCAAACCTCGGTTCCACTTATTCTAGGTCCCGGGTGAAAAAGGCAGCCACAGTTGTTGACATGATCCAATGATATACGTAAACAAATAGGAATAAAAAACGTAAGCAAAGCAGCAGGCGTTCGGCGCTGATGTCGCCCGCTGGCCGCTACACCCCGGCTATAAAGCCTCTCCTGAAATACAAAAAGGGTCTACTTGTAAACGCATCTCACCGTAACATTTATCTAATGATTATCGTAGTCACATACCTTTGTGAAACAGCATCCAGTCACGGCCCCAGGCTCTGGTCACCAATAACCGGGCACAACTTTAGCTGCTAACAGGGCTACTACAGCAACGGGGATTCTAAAATTAAAACATTCCCTATAAGCCCGTCATAAAGTTAAAAGAGTGGAAACAAAGAACCAGAGCTTTTCCTACCGGTAACGCTAGGATCGAATAGATGACCCAGGCAGACCAAGACAGACATCAGACAGATAGGCCGGCAGGTAAACAGGACAACAGTCGCGTGTCGATGACGTAACTTGTCAAACGAAAAGTCCCGATTTATATATAGGGACTCGACCATCGCGATTGGCTCACAGCACCGCAAATGAATTGCCATTTGGCCAGACAGCTGTAGCCTGCTACATAAACAAAACAAAAAAAAGATTTGAGAAATAAATAACTGGAACTAGCACACAAAATAAATAAAATAAAAACAAGAGTTCAACCTTGCAGGGAACTAGAGAGAAAATTAGATTAAAAGCCTATAGCAACAAAATCTAAATCAAGAGAGAAACCCAAAAAATATGGCTAGGAAGAAAAAAAAAAAAAAGACTAAAACTTGACTGGAGTTAAAACCAACAACAAAGAAAACTAGAACTAGCAAAGGAATAAAAATAAAAACAGAACTGGCTGGGAACAACTAAATGTAGCACTGTCTAACAATACCCATAGACACAGACAAGCAAACACGCGAGTGTGTGTGCACGAGTACCGATTGAGTTCTCTTTCGCATCTTCTTGCACTCAGAGGGTTTCAGATCACATAAATGTTTAAACTGACAGGACCTAAAACACGTGCAAATGATAAACTTTTGCACCATGATGGTTAAACTTCGCAATTAATCTGAGAATCACGTGCGCTTCGAACCGTGGTGCCTGGTCCGTATGGATATCCCTATACTTGACAAAGCACATCCTGCGATGTGACTGTCATGGATGAGCATCATTGCAATATCGGTGCTAAAAGGATATATTGTTTATCTTTTTTTGATCCTGAGACTTCCACAGAAGATATATGTACATGTTTTAATATTTAGACCACTTCCATTATTGATTCTGTTATTGAATCAATATTATTCTATTGTTCTATTATTGATGCTATCAGGATGTGAAGAGAGTTTCAACCAGCAGAACAAAATGTGTTTATAAAAAACATTGCTTGCCTTTAAAAAAGCAGACCATGCAATAATGCACAGTGATATGGAGTAAAATAAGTTTTCTTCTTATTTTAGATGTTGAATTATCGAGAAATTCTTTAAGTGCGCTGAAAACTATTTATAAATGTCTCTGTTCGCTAGTTCATACTTAATAAGGCATGACATGTTGTGATATAAATTGTCTATGTCTTGCAGCAGAGATTTACAGACTCTCTTTCTTCTCTCATTTGTAGCTTCAACTATTTGTTTTCAATCAACTCTCTTCTTTCCCCTCACAGAACAACCGGCTAAAGAACAATCAGTCACGATTTCAAAAGCGGATATTCAACAAAGACCGCCTTGCTGTCCATCACTAAAGCCCTGTGGCTTGTTAGAACTGCCTCCATCATCTATCCCCATTCTGCTGGATCTGTCTACAGCACAGTAAGTCCTCAGATCGTCCATTATATGATAGGTCCTATTGATTGCAGTATTTATTGAGAAAAGGAGGGGGCCCAGCACCGAAACTTGAGGTACCCCTGTGGATAGATTATATGAATAAGACACCACTCCCTTCTAAGATGACGTTTTATACATTATATAACAACATTGTAGAATAAAGTGGATGTTATAATTGTTTAATTCTGCCACAATGAGTAACACATTTATTTTTTATCAAGCTTGATTGATGCCAAGTGTCTTTGAAAATACAACTTTACAAAATTACTTGTATATTTATAGCCGCAGCAGCTACGTTCCATGAAATCTTTCATTGCTGGCTCACCATGAAGGCCATAATGAACAGTGATTTAATGATTTTGCATTACTTTTGCCAATAGCAACAGTGTAAGAGAGAGAAATAAAGAGAAGGTAAAGATGAAGTGTTTGGAGAGTTTTGAGGCTAGCTAATACTGAACCGTAAATGAGCATGCCCTTGCTTCCTTTCAGCCAGCTTTATAAGCTCACCACAGTCAAGTTGAATGCTCTCCAAAAAAGGCTCAGAAAGACTAATGAAGCTCTGCATTCGTGGTTTCCTTGGAGTGAATCGTTTGATGTTTTCGAACTGAAATGTCTACTTAGGGCCCTGCAAATGGAGAATTTATGGAGGCAAATCCAAGAGTAAAAAGGTCTTTCTTTGCAAAACCCTTGGCCCATGCTGCATGTTTGCTACACTTTATTATTTCAAACTTTATGATTTTTATGAATTATTTTTTATTATTAGTTCAAACACAGAATGTCTCGTGGCCTTAAAGAGCCAATGAAATCAAATTTCATGTTTCTTGGCTTTTAGTCAAGTCTGATATTGAAGGTCATCTAGTGTACTTCTAAAAGTTGGCTAAACAAACTTTCTGGAAAAAGCACAAAGAAAATTTTTAAAAATGTATATTTGTAACAATGTAGCTAAACAGATAAAAATGTTGATGACTCATCCTGTATGCCGGCAACAAAGTTTTGTACAATTAAATACTGTTTAGAATGAGAATGTTCTCTCTAATACCACATGCCACCAAGTAGCTAATCACTGGCACAAATATGATGCAAACTGATGTAAACAAGCTTCTCTACAAACAGCATTTGTTCCGAATACATAGTTTTTGCAAAGAGCTTTCAGCCCTTCAAACCAGCAGAGACAAGACCACACCAGAGGGGGGTTTTATTGTTCAGGGATTACTCTTTTATTTATTACAGATAATTTGATTTTGATGATGATTTTATAAGAAATGTTTGCGTTAATATTGATGTCTCTCAAAATTTGTCTGCAGTATTTATCACAGTTTGAGAGGCACATTTACATGGACATTCTTAACCCAATTATGCTTTAAGGGACCTATTATGCACAATTCACTTTTATAATTTATTTGAACACAGATGTGTGTCCACAGTGTGTGTAAACAACCAGCCTATAATGGTAAAAATCCACCCAATACTTTTTTTATAATCCCCATCAATCCTTATCAATTTCTCAAAATGTTTCATATTTCCCCCTACTCCTACGTAAGAGTGGGAAACCCCACCCATGACTGTTGATGAGCTGCCCTTTTAGCATAGACACACCCTGAGTGCGAAGCACAGAGACAGACATTTTGGTTTCCTCGCTGTATCAGCTAGCTAGAGTATTACAATGTCATTACAAATGTTCTGTTGTTGGAACATACGAACATACGAGTCTCCATAGACTACCGGCATCTGAGCCACTGTTATTATTAAAGTTATTATTAATGGTTAAATTAAATTTTTGAAGGAAATGTGCCAAAGAATGTCGGTAAATGTCAGTTAAAAATATGTTATATATTAGCGCATATCATTTTACGCATGATTGCTTCATCAATGAGGGTTAGTACAACACCGAATTTGCGAAAAATTTGTTTCTGAAAGATGGCTCAATACTAAGGTGTAGGGGTGTAACGATTCGTTTTAACAACGATTCGATTCGTATCACGATTTGAGGTTGTCGATACGATTCAAGGACGATTTTGGTTCATTTAGGACGATACGATCCGAAACGATTCAGTGACCTGAAATCGATTCAGTAACTTTTTAGCCAAAAATTGTGTGACTGAAATAAATATCTGGATACTGGTCAGTGCAGGTGAAGTTTCCTAGATTCCTGTTGTTTCTTGTAAGGGAATCAGGTATCAATTAATTATGGATATAAACAAACAAGTAAACAACAATTAATGGCAAATGCATTCAAATTTTATTTGAATAAAGTGCAACCAACAGTTTAGGTTGAATTAACAGGAAGTTAACCTTTTCTGCTCTCATTTTCAAAATTCAATACATTTTCAATAAAAGCACAGTAAGTGCAACCAACATTTCAACAGTAGGTTAACCTGCTACTTCTGCTTTTGTTATCCAACATAATAATATTAATATCAAAAATAAAGTGCAACTAACTTCTCTTCAGGTTTAATTAATAGTAGGTGTACCTGTTACTTTTGCTGTTGTTTTTCAACATTAAAATAATACAAATACAATATTAATATCAAAAATAAAGTGCAACCAACATTTCTTCAGTTTGAATAAACTGGCTGAACCTGCTACTACTCTCAGTTTAATAAACAAACAATATTTAACAAAAGATAAAATGTAACCAACTACTCTTCAATGACTCTACATATTTCTTTTTCAAAAATATCAACATGATCTGACCGCAGAACACTTCTCTGTGCGTTCACTATGTTGCCAGCAGTACTAAAAACTCGCTCTGCTGGCGCACTGGTGCCAGGAATGCACAGGTAACATTTAGCAAGGGTTGAAAGTACAGGTAACACGTTACTAACTTAGCTCTTTCTCCTGGTGACTTGATAATTTCTCGCTGGTTGGCTTCTCCTCTGCCATACGCCATGCTGTTTTGTTTTCTTAGCGCTGCTGCTGGTGCGTGCGTTGCGATGATGTCACAGATAGGCAGACTGAATCGAGTAACGTTTAACGGCTTTATCATTAAAAGTGCTAAGAAAAAACATCCATTTAAAGTCTGACGTGCTTAAATCCAATGCGTTATTTCCTATGATCGATACAATCGATTGATTACCTTTTAAAACGATGTTAGATCGATATATGTCGTCTGGAAGGCCAACTTGCCGAGCACAGATCGATGTAGTTAGATCGTAGGAAAATAAATCGATACATCGATGTAGTAGATGAATCGTTACACCCCTACTAAGGTGGCGATATGTCCGGATTTTGGCCAGACAGTACAGATGTTAAGCTCCCTGTCCGGAGTCCGGCACAGCCTCAAGCCGGACACTCATTTGTCCTCCTTTTTGGAGTTGCGCTGAATCGGCCTATAAAAACTCTCTATAGAATCTTTATTGGGACGCAGCAGCCTAGCGTATAATGCCGTAAGATCACTGGTCAAACAAATGATTGTCTGAAAGCGGTGTCAAATAAATATCTGATATATCATTGGTGAAAAACGTAAACAAGCCTCCACGATGTGCTGGCTACGTCATATCATAACGTTAACATACCTAAATGCCAGACGCTCAGACCTCATTTAATCCGGAATGGACAAAAGAGCACAAATTATATCAAAAAGCACACTGTGTCGCTGTGAAGTGGATGTTAGTAGTCAAGGGAAAGCCGCCATTGACCGACATGCCAGCATGGAAAAACATAAAAGTAACCGACGAGCTGCAGGTCTTCCCATTTTTTCGAGAAGCAACATCACCTCAGGCTCAGGATGACAAAATCTCCGCTGCAGAGCTTTGTAAAATCTATCATAATCATGCAGTCAAGCATCACCAGTCATACAGAAATACATAACCAAATAATCTGGCACAGTGTCAGAAAACATTACATTTCTGGACTTCTGTAAATAACAGAAATACATAAATAAACAAATAATGAATGCAAAAAATAAATAAATAAATACACATTTCCGATAACAAAGAGCTGCCTGAGCTGCTGCAGAGGGTGAACTTCTTCGTTAAGAACTGAAAGGTGTATTTATTTATTTTTCGCATTCATTATTTGTTTATTTATGTATTTCTGTTATTTCCAGAAGTCCAGAAATGTTACGTTTTCAGGCACTGTGCATATTGCAAGACAGGTTCATCTGCAGTGGTCAGTTTTTGAAACAGACATCACAATGTCTTGAATAAATACAAATACTGTGAACAAACACTTTTTCAAATCAAATTTGTCTGGCAATGAATAGAGTAGGCTATTTCAGAATCACTGTCTCATGATACCATCGATATGATGGACAAAATTGTATTGTAGTTGTAAGTACATCAGAGTCCTATGAAATTATTCTTGCCTCACTAAATTCTGCAAAGTGTCCTCCTTTTTGGTGTTAACGAAATGGCTACCCTACTCAATACCAACGCTTCATGCTCTACCTTCATACCCAGAACAAGTAAGGATGGCACTTCATATTTTGTGAATGTTTGCAAATTTCCTTTCTGAATGAGCTTTCTAGAATGTTGTACGGATAATATGGCTGATATGGCTAATATATGGCTATGAATGTAATTCATAAATGCACATTTATTAGCCTATGCAATGTGTAGTCAGATGACGGACGTGTTAAGTTCCCACACGAGCACCTATACAACAATTTATAGACTGACATGACGGTACATGCTTGTTGAGTTGAATCAACATAACTCCACAACAACTAACATTACATAAATGCATCCACTGATCATTCAGAAACATCCAGGTGCAGTCTAAAAGTTGCAGCATCTTCCTGAATCCGACTCCGGTTCAAACATGTAAGGCTGCACTTCACAACCTTGTTATTTCTGACATTTTAGCTGAGTGAGATTTGTTTTGTTGTTGACGTTGTATCCGAAGCTTGTGTCAAGGAGCCGCTGGAAGGGGGGCAGGGAGCGGGGAGCAGCAGCTCATTTGCATTTAAAGGGACACACACAAAAACAGTGCGTTTTTGCCCACACCCAAATAGGGGCAAATTTTACAAGCTATAATAAATGATCTGGGGGGTATTTTGAGCTGAAACTTCACAGACAATTCTGGGGATACCAGAGATGTATATTACATTTTGTGAAAATGTGCATAATATGTCCCCGTTAATAAACTGACCACTGCTTGTGGTCATGTAAACGCATTAACCTGTTTTCCTTGATTGGAGTATGGTCATAAAACGAAAAAGTAAAATCTGATCGACATAGCTAGATTTTTGCCCCTTACCTCGATTTTGCCTAGCATGTAAACACATTAACCTGCATTTTGTCTGCTTATTGAAGTGCGCATGTGTAATATGACAGGAGAACTTCCCTACTGCGTATTTAAGAGCATCCAGACAGAGTGAGCATTTCGGAGTAAGGGAGGAAGAAATATATCGCAAACTCTTGACCCCAAAAATTAAAAACATGTATTCTTATCGTTAAGTAGAAGTGGTACAGTCAAAATGCTGCATTTGTATCTGCATGCATATGAGTCGTATGTTTCCCGCTGACATGTTGCAATACTGTTTGATTTTTAAATGCTTTATTTAACATCACAAACATCATAACAAATAGAACACTTGGAGTCGGATACGCGAATGATTACGTTTTGTCATCACTAAATGACCTGATTTATTAATAAAGTCTTGTAAATGTGGCTTGTTTGCACTGCCGGGTTATGGGTTTGCATGTAAACCGTTATCAGAATATCAGAGAATGCGAGAATGTGAGATTAATGGAGTCTTTGAGAAAAAGAAAAAAAAAACGGGAGACATGAGTGGAGCTTTTAATTTTTTTTATTGTGTAGAGATATTAAAGAGATCTTTTTTTTAGCTCACTTTTTTCTCTGATGCACTGCCGCACAACAAAGTAGGAAAATGTTAGACATTTGCATCATTATTCACATTAGTGTCAGCTGATGTGAAATTTAGGGAGGGGGCTAAAAGTTTCTCTTAATAATATGGAAAACAGAAGAATGCTTGATGTTAACATTGACTAACAGAGAGTTTTTATTTCCTTTTAAATGCATTCATCAACTATGCGGTTGATTTAGATTAAATATATTCAGGACTCATGTGCAATTCCTCAGAGTGCCATGGGGGAAGATGGTTGCAATCAATTTAATCTGTGCAATATTCTGAGAAAAAGAAAATGTATTGATGAGGAGCTGCATGCCGAATTTAAGATTCCCTGCACAGGCCTTGAGGGTGGTGAGGTGATTTGTGGAAAATGAAATGTTTAAAGGAAATTGCTTGTGTTTCCTGAAGTTTAGGGCATGTTTTTCACAAATGTGACAAGACGAAGCTGAGGAGCTGGGGCAATTATTGTAGCTGTCTGCATAGATGGATGAGCAGTCGCGGTATCTCTCCCAGTAGCTCTCTCTCTCTCTCTCTGCTTTCATTTGCCTTCACACTTTTTCATTAATCCTATGGATTGACTGAAAGACTATACATACACGAGCTGATTCTAGGGAGCCTTCTTACACCAAGACCCTTAGACTAATAATAAATACAAAGATAAAAGTTTTAATGCTTAAAGGATTTATTCATGTAAAAAAAAAATGATGTGCATTAAAATAAGTGCTTTTTGGATTTGCTTCTGTTTAATACACAAACAGAAGAAGAAACTACAACAGAAGAAAGTGTAAGGATTACCAAGTTAGCATTTCGTTAGTATTTACTCTTAGTATTTCATATCATTTTTGCAATGGCATAATTTCTTTAATTAGAATTAATCTTTATCTAACATGTATAAAGTACAATGTATGTATAACTCATCCTTCATTTCTCTCGCTGAAAAAAAAAACGCAAAAAAAATCAAGGTCACATTGCAGCACTTACAATGGAAGTAAATGGGGCCGATTGCTGGGGGGTTTATCATTTTATACAAGCACCTACATTAATTCTATTAAAACTTGTGTATTATTTGATCCATAAAGCTGTTCCCAACATAATTACAGTTTGTTTAGGGTTTTGGTATTGTCATAACAGCAAGTTGTTAAGAATACAACAAAAAATGGTTAAGAATAAAGAAAATGTGAGTGGTCCTTTGCCATGCAAAACTCACCGGAACAATGCCAGTTTGTTGTAAGTGGTTGCCAGGTCTTTGCAGTTGCTATAAGGTATTCTGATATATTTTCTGAGTGCTGATATTTGGACACTCTGCTTTTCTGGGTGGTTGTTAGGGTACTATGATCAATTGTAAAAAAAAAAAAAAAAAATCCCCAGGATTTGGACTGAAGACAGGGCCTACGCCAAATAACTTTTATATAACTAAACTCTCATGCTAATTTGCGTGTTTAGTAAATCTGGCCCTTAAAGCTACACTATGTAACTTTTCCGTCCACTAGAGGTCGCCTGTTCAAAACAAAGGCGTAATTGATGACGCCACGTTTGAGCGCAGAATCTCGGGACATGTGAGCTTCACCTCACAGCCAGTGGGAAAGAGTCAGGATAGGACTCGGGCAGAAATCATGTTCATGGATGCGATTATTAACATTACTGTAGTGAAGCAGAGCAGGACCGAGTGTTGTGGAGCTGAGCAAGGCCGCAGGAGCGATTGAAGAGCGGGACTGTTATTATGGCATAGTCACCAGCGGGACTTTTATTATGACACAGTTGCCGGCGGCACTTCCTCTTCTCCAGTGCTGAGTCTGAGGTAACGCAGCTCTGTTTATCGTATTAGATATATCTGAGTGTGTTGAAAAGGAAGTTATGACGTTCGCTCGGCGGCTGCTTTGACACTTGTTCACACTGCAGTGAGAGTAAAGTGTTTCACTGAATAAAACCGGAGACCGAGGGTGACGCAGATATGACGCAATCGACAGGCGACTCCCTCAAACGCATAGCTCACACGTCCCGGCTCCTTGGTTAAAATAGCAATTTTCTCACGATTTACAAATTGTTGAAAACATTTGGGATATTCTAAGTACTCAACTGAACAAAATATATAACACTGGCCTAGTGATTTCTGGATGTTTTACTGCAAAAATCCTACATAGTTCACCTTTAATCTGGTTGTGATGCAATAAACTTGGCATAACAGTGGAAACTAATTCCAAGTTTTTTAATAATATTACCAAGAGGCAGTATGCATATTTAAAAATAGCAAAGGCCCTTAAACAGACCCTTGCTTCACTCCATAATTTACTAGCATTACCTTGAATAATTCCCTGTATAAATAAACAAATGGCAATGGTCAGATATGATCTAAACCACCCTAAATGTCCCTGAATACCAGTGTAATTTATGTTCATGATTGATCGATGTTTAAAATGTCAAAAATGTATTATCTCTGAGTTTACCTGGATGTACTTACCTGCATTTCCTATTGTATTCTGAGACTGTGGATTTGCGATTGTTACATCGCCTGTTTATGGTGTTCTCCACATTTAAAAAAGACTGGGTCATGAACTTTTTTTTCTGTTGTCTAAGGTCAACTTATGACATTCGCGTGTTTTTTACATTCAAAAACATCATAATGAATAAGTAATAGGCTATTTTCTGCCCTGGTTTTGAGGCTCTCTCATGAAACGTTCAGTTTTGATGGGCGTGCCATACTGAAGACTTGGAAGTAAACGCCCACGGCTAGGATTGGATAAGATTTGCATATTTAATGAGCTTCAGCTCCCCTGTCAGTACATGTGAGAATTGTTTTGACAGCGTGTGGGACAACTGCAACCGGAATGATTCGCTCACAGGGCTCGCAAAATGTCTTTATCAAACAAACACAAGGATTCATCTCTCATCCACCCGCGATCTGTGAATATTACCGCGAACTGTACACACACACACACACACACGCGCGCCCTTCAAATATCAAGTCAAGAGAGTGAACAACACACATCAAGAAAGGAATGTTATTTAACTATTTAAGATAGCCGGCGGCAGGCCGGGCTTACGTTTTGGTAGCCCGTCTGAAAAACACATAGCCCCGGGACGTTGGGCTTTGCGAGCACTGACCCATACATGTCCGAGTCTGATCCCGAATCGCAATGAACCAACAACACCACAAAAAAAGGATTCTTCAGTGTTTGACAGAGTGATAAAGTATGTTCAGTTAGACACGTACACATAATCAATACGATCTGTAACAATGCAATACTATCACATATAAATAACATTTTTTACTCACATAAGTGTGTTGCACCATTCCTGTCGGATCCAATATAGAAGGCACAGCATTGTGTTTTAATCTCAATATGTCTGCAAATCCAGTCTCGACCTGTGTCTTGTTTACAAACGATTCCGCGCTGAAATGAAGCGAACAAACGCGCAATGTCTTACGCACGTGAGCTGGAACTTCATTAAAAATAAAGTTCATCCACTCATTCCTAATATTAGAATCTGAAGGAAGCTTATGCAGGGACTATGTTCTTCCACAACCAGGCACATCGCAATATATTACTCTCTTCAGCATGTTTATTGCTCGGCAGCGCGATCCGTTTAGCTCCACAAGTTGGTGGGCGGGGCTACAGAATCAGGCGTGCTTCTTCTTCTGTTGAGGCCGCGTTTCAGCATACGATGACGTCAAGGGTCGACATATTCTGAGATCGAGCGTTTTCTTGGCCTGGTGTCTGTAGAAATGTTTGTTCGTGTGGGAAGAAGGAGGTGGGAACCGCCGAACGTTTAACAACCTTAATAAATAAACGAACACAAACTGAAAGTAAATGCGGCAGCCCCTCACGGACAACTGCCGTGCACACACATAACAAAACGTAAACAAAACACAACTTAAAATCCAGGCTTGGTCCTCTCTCGTCCTCCACTGATGTCGCTCCTCCTTATATGTCCCCGGGCTCCCTCATGAGAGGACTCGAGGCCGGTGTGACTCGCAGGTGGTGCTCATTCTCAATCACCCACTGGTTCCGCTCGCTCCTCCCATGTCCCTCACCAACCTCGCCACATACCCCCAACACCCCTCATAGGCCGGGGAGTACCCCGCGACTACGCCTACTCCCCCCACCGTGGGGAGCCCAATCTCTGCGTCCGGGGATATGGGCCGGCGAGACGAGAGAACTAGAGACGTAGACCCCAGAGCAACAGGACGAGAGAGTGAAGAGAGGAAAAAAAAAAAATCTTGGTCCGGTTCCCTGACACACTGCCGCTCTGACCTCAGCCCGCTGAGAGGCTCTTCCTTGCGGTGCCATGCGATGGTACTGGATGCTTGGTGGACGGCTCGATCCTCCTCCGCCCCCTGGCAGCCGGTGGTGGCTCCTCCTGTCGAGGGCAGCCGGCAGCGAGTCCTGCGCTCCCTGCGAGTCCCCAACATGGCGGACCGCAGCAGGCGCCAGCCCACGGCGAACGCCGGTTGCTCCTCCGCTCCCTTTAGGATGGCAGCCACCCCACCTCAACCCAGGGGCACGGCTGCGAGCTCTCCGTCCCACCAGATCTCTCTTCACTCGTTCCAGCACCACTGCCATGGGCAGTCACTCTCTTCCGCACTACCCGGACTCCTCAGCACCGCAATCCCCCTCAGCAGCGAGGGCTCTTCGACAGCATGTCTCTCCTTCCTCCCGGGCCTCAGCACCAATGTAGTAATGTTTGTTCGTGTGGGAAGAAGGAGGCGGGAAACGGCGAATGTTTAAAAAACTTTATAAATAAACAAATACAAACTGAAAGTAAAAGCAACAGCCCCTCACGGACGACATAACAAATGTAAACAAAACACAACTTAAAATCCAGGCTTGGTCCTCTCTCGTCCTCCACTGATGTCGCTACTCCTTATATGTCTCCGGGCTCCCTCATGAGAGGACTCGAGACCGGTGTGACTCGCAGGTGGTGCTCATTCTCAATCACCCACTGGTTCCGCTCGCTCCTCCCATGTCCCTCACCAACCTTGCCACATACCCCCAACACCCCTCGTAGGCCGGGGAGTACCCCGCGACTACGCCCATGTCCCTCGCCAACCACGCCATAGTGTCAATAAAAGCTTTTCTTTGACTAACAAAGAAGATTTCAACTCTGAAACGTACAGGATATTCTTATATCACGTTATATAACTTGTATGTATCAAAGGCTCAAGGGAAAGTTCATTTCTCAATCCATCACCCCTTTAAAGACTTACCTATGTTCTCACCTCAAGATATTTACCAGCTTAATGAGTTTTGTGTCAAATAAATTCCTGCATTTGGGTTTGTCATTAACTGGTGTGTCATCACAGTCGTATTTCCTATTCAGATAGTTGTTTTAGCACTTTCTGTTTCATTAGAATGCTGGTTTTTTTTTTACTTTTTATTCATCAATGAATTCCCTGGGGGGGGGGGGGGTTTCAACATTAATAATAATAAATGTTACTTAAGCAGCAAATCAGCATATTAGAATGATTTCTGAAGGTTCATGTGACTGAATACTGGTGTAATGATACTGAAAATTCAGATTTGACATCACAGGAATAAATTACACTTTAACATATAAAACCGAGAACAGTTATTTAAAATGTTAATAATTTAAAATATATAAGATACTTCAAGTACACACTAGTGAACTAACATGTTTCTGCATAATCTAGTGTGAGTCCTGTTGTGGAGTTGTTAAATTTAATGGCTTTTATTTTGGTTACCATTTCTGCAGCTCTGCTTTTAAGCTTTAAGGAAGTATTCATTTATTATGTGCATGTAAATGCATGACGGTTTTGTTAATGGTGTATGTGAGAGAGTCTTTCTCTGTATTTTTCTGTGTTAATGTTCTTCCTTGATGTTTCAGGTATTGCTGGGCTGATTTCCATATGCTTTTGGGCATGTGTTACTTGCTGCTCCACCTCTACATTTGTCTCGTCTTCCTCTCTTCCCCTCGGCCTCACTGTTTCATTTTCAAGTATAATAGACTCAGATAATGACACATGAAAAAAAGCAACCAAGCAGCTAATTGAGATCTATTCTAGAATAGCCTTGTAATGCCTTGGGGACCCATCCACCAAATGTTCAACATGTCGTAGTTCATTTCGCTTTGAAATCCCGAGCAGTTTCTCTCAACGGCTGTCTTCAGAGCAACTACTAGTCATGAGGTTAATATGATGTCATTTTATTTGAATATCCCTTCCAAGATCTTTATTTGCCTGTGTGTGCTTTGGCATTTGTGTAAAAGGGTAGCAGAGTCCAAAATAAGTCCACATGCAAGGAAATGTCAGCTTTAGAGATACTTGCCACTTTGCTGGTATCTTTATTAAGAACATCTTTTTAATTTATATGACACCGAAATAACGATACTGGTTGAAAAGGTTCTTTGTGAAGCTGTTTCATTCTTAGATAGCCGAACTGCTTTCTGTGGTCAAAACAAACGCAGTTCTGAATGTTCTGGTGTGATTTTATCATTTTGGAATGAGATTGTGTGGGTGTTTGGATCGATATTGTGATCTCTAATAATATATTGCCAAAAGTATTGGGACACCCCTCCAAATCATTGAATTCAGGTGTTCCAATCACTTCCATGGCCACATGTGTATAAAATCAAGCACCTATGCATGCAGACTACTTCTACAAACATTTGTGAAAGAATGGGTCGCTCTCAGGAGCTCAGTGAATTCAAGCGTGGTACTGTGATAGGTTGCCACCTGTGCAATAAGTTAATTCGTGAAATTTTCTCACTACTAAATGTTCCACAGTCAACTGTTAGTGGTATTATAATAAAGTGGAAGCAATTTTGAACAACAGCAACTCAGCCATGAAGTGGTAGGCCACGTAAAATAACAGAGCGGGGTCAGCGCATGTTGAGGTGCACAGTGCGAAGAAGTCGCCAACTTCAATAGCTACAGACCTTCAAAGGTGTGGCCTTCAGATTAGCTCAATAACAGTGCGTTGAGAGCTTCATGGAATGGGCTTCCATGGCCGAGCAGCTGCATCCAATCCTTACATCACCAAGTGCAATGCAAAGTGTCAGATGTAGGGGTGTAAAGCACGCCGCCACTGGACTTTAGAGCAGTGGAGACCTGTTCTCTGGAGTGACGAATCACGCTTCTCTGTCTGGCAATCCGATGGACGAGGCTGGGTTAGGCGGGTACCTGCCTGACTGCATTGTGCCTAGTGTAAAGTTTGTTGGAGGGGGGATTATGGTGTGGGGTTGTTTCTCAGGGGTTGGGATTGACCCCTTAGTTCCAGTGAAAGGAGCTCTTAAAGCTTGAGCATACCAATACATTTTGGACAATTTCATGCTCCCAACTTTGTGGGAAAAGTTTGGGGATGGCCCCTTCCTGTTACAACATGACTGCACACCAGTGCACAAAGCAAGGTCCATAAAGTAATGGATGAACAAGTTTGGTGTTGAGGAACTTAACTGGCAGAGTCTGAAAAAGTTTGAAAAAGAAATTGCCTCATGCCATTTACCTATATTTTATTAAACATTATATTAACACATTTCATATAAAAAGATAATGTAAAATATGATTTCAAGGCCGGTAAGAAATATTTATAGCTGGTCATGGTTGTGGGGATAGAAGTTGAGCAGCAACATGAT
Organism: Gobio gobio; assembly: GCF_949357685.1. NCBI lineage: Eukaryota > Metazoa > Chordata > Actinopteri > Cypriniformes > Gobionidae > Gobio > Gobio gobio. Next base: position 23,966,902 of record NC_137101.1, on the reverse strand, counting down.
TTACTTATGTTATGTTCTGCATTCTTAATCTCCTTTGAGTTCAATGTTTAAAGCTGATGCTTTTTAGATACTAGTTTGAGCTGTAACTTGGCAACCCAAATTGACCCACTGCGATTCTACATCTTATCCGTCAAAATCGAATCAGTCTGTCCAGAGTCCAGTCTCACTCCACAACAAACAGACCGAGAAATGTTCTCCTCCTCATGGGTCATTAACCTCAACATAATTCATAACCAACATCTGCTGTTTACAAAAGCAAAAACATCCCAACCATCCCTACTGACAACCACATATACAACCACAGTCTAAAATAAACCATTCTGCTGGCTGAGTGGAAATTGTTCGGTTTGTCTGAACTAAGGTTGAAACCCTATCAGTGAAGCAGGTGAGCAGAAATATGATATGTAGCCTGTATCAAGGAATAAGTAATGCTGGAGACAGAAGCAATATACTGCTCTTGTGTCATCCTCAAACAAGGATTTAACCCTCTATAGTTCCCTCAGATATACTGTAAAAGTCTTGTCACAGTCTTCTAATAAGAAAGACACACAATAAAGCACACCACTGGAGCTCCACGCCATCTTTCTTTCACAATCTTGCTTTTTCTCCCATATGATGTAAACCATCTTAGCCCAGGAGAATGCAGTCAATAAAATGTACTGGATTTTGAACAGCCACTGAGCATTAGAGGATAGATTCCCTACTGGAAAATCTGTCTTAAACTGGTAGCTGTGTTTTAGAACATGGTAGTTGGTTTATACCTGGTTTCTATCTAGTCACTGGATGGCCGACCTGCTAGCTGGCCCAAACACCATCCAGATCACATTAAGATAGTATGAGCTGCTGTTAGCTGGGTTGTTGCTGGTCCAAGATGGTCTACTTTTTGGGTGAACTGTCCCTTTAAACTAGACTTTCCAGCAGGAACTGATTTGGGGCATTTTAGGGCAATTGAGTCCAATAGAGTCTGCTGTTAGCATGTTGCTAAGCTAATGATGTGATTCTCTAAAAAGCATAAACAAAAATAACACAAATATTGAGTCAAATTGTCCATTTTAATTAGTTTTAATTAGATTAAGAACAATTTTTTATTGATAGCTTTACACAATATAAGTAGCCTATAGTTCTTTCAACTTTTCAGCCATCTTAGATTTTCACTGAGCTTGTAGCCAGTGACATAAACAGTAATGAAGTTATTTTTAAAGGCCCACTTAAGTGCATTGAAACACTCGGCATTATTCAATGTGTTGACGTAATTTCCCCTGAAACAGGAAGACAGGGCAGGACGTATCAAACATCTCCTTCCCTTTTTTAAAACAGCCAGTTTTAAATTGATATCACCGCTTAAATCTTCAGCTCTGTAAAGCCACAGTTTCCTCCTAATCTATAACCGTTTCTCATCATAATCTCCTCCATATCACTTTGAAATACAGCATTCTGTGCAGAATTCAAAGGGGTCCTGAATGTTTTCTGGTATGCGCCGACTCGTGCATATGATCCGCTCTGTGCTCTCCTGTCTCTGGACCAGAGCAGACTGTGTGTGTGTGTGTGTGTGTGTGTGTGTGTGTGTGTGTGTGTGTGTGTGTGTGTGTGTGTGTGTGTGTGTGTGTGTGTGTGTGTGTGTGTGTGTGTGTGTGTGTGTGTGTGTGTGTGTGTGTGTGTGTGTGTGTGTGTGTGTGTGTGTGTGTGTGTGTGTGTGTGTGTGTGTGTGTGTGTGTGTGTGTGTGTGTGTGTTGCGGTGGTGCGAGTGAAACTAACATGACCAGACTTCATTCTCCTCAACTGAAAGCATATTTACATATTTTATCATTCTCTATCCCCTATATAGTTCACTATGTGCCATTCACCATGTAGAAAATAGTAAATGTGTGAACAAATGACCGATTTCAGACGCAGCTTCAGCGTCAATTTAGGGGGCGGGACGCTTCAGATTCTAGAGAGCATTTGATTGGACAAATCTGATAAGAAGCTGAAGTACAGCGTTATGCCATCAAAATTGTTGATCCATACTGGCGGAAGTGAGAGACTGTACGTTTTGAATGCTTATATCTTCTTATGAATTTTGTTTTGGGGGAAAAATAATTAACAGTAAGGCTAACATATTCATACTAAAATCTAATAAACTTCAGCTTTAACTGTAAATCAGGGGGAGTATATCAAACTTCAATAAAACGGTAGTCAGAGCCATAGCCTTGTGGGCAGCGCGCCTCCATAAACAATGCTATGGAATCTCGCTCAGTCCTGTTTCTCTGTCAATAATAATAATGATAATAATAAAATGGCAAAAATCTGCATTTGATTGTGTGGTTTAACATTTGAATGCAGATTACATTACACTGAATGTCAACTATATGTTCAGACGTGTCCATTTTTAGCATCGATTATAAATAAAAAGGAATTGCTTTCGGTCAAAGACTGTGTTGTAGTGAATGATGAGGTTTCACTACAAGGACAAATGACCACAGCCATGGCCATAGCCAACTGACTAATTTAAAGTTATAAGTAAAAATGCTATTCGCAATTAATTCTGGGATTGCATCTCACTAGAGTTAAGGAACAGAGTTAGAAACTTATTTGTAAATCATTACATTATTAACAAATATAATTAATGTTGACCTGATTGGTTGGATGTATGACTCTAGATTCCGATTTAATGAAATCTCCGCAACATTGCAGAGCTCTAATGAGCCCAATGAATTATCTAATTAGAAGAATAGCTCATTTACTCTTGGCCCGTAATAAATGCTTAATGATTATGCATCATAAATTCTGTGCTTTGTGGGGGAAAAATATTTGGGCATTTTGATTAACGGTACCTCTAATTAGGCGTGAGTAATTATCGTTGAAGCATTTTGAAGAAATGCTTTAACTATGTGACAAATTCGTTGAAAATGAACACCAGCGATTCTCATCAGGTACCTAATGATTAATATGGCTCCTTGGAGAGAAAAGCAGAGAATCACTATCAGAGCTGGTGGGACATCAATCAAAATCAACTGAAGTCAACACATTCTGCCTCTAACATTGTTAGAGTTTCTCTTTGAAGTGACACTGCATTTTTATGTTAATTAGCATTTATTCAAAATTATTCCTACCTCAAAATTTGAGGTGATTCCTAAACACTATGCAAGCAGCATTTTACATTTTAAAGAATCTACTTTACCCTGTCACCGCTTCATTATGAATCACTGAGAAAATCCCAATTAGATTACGAGAGCAAAAGACATCCTAATATAGACAAATCACGCCATATTAAAGAAATATATAAGGTCGCCCTGGTAAAATCTACTTTCCGGATGAATGCACTGCTGGAAATGTCATGGACAGCTGATCCCCTTTCCGACTTTCCTGAGCATCTTCTTTATGCCAGTGTGGAGCAATAAGCTTGTTTGTTCCACTCTTTTAATATTCTCTCAGTTATCCGCCTTCCTAGCAGATGCATCACGCTAGTGTCTAGCCTGTGGCATCCTGATTCTCATTAGAATGCAGCTTCAGTGCACCTGACAGCCATCAGCAAGCATGTTAAGAGCTGTAAAATACAACATTTTAGTTTAAAGGGGTCATGAACTGGCTTTTTAAAAATTTTGTATACTGTTGTCTGAGGTGAACTTATGACGTTCACACGGCTTTTAGATTCAAAAACATCATAATGAATAAGTAATAGGCTATTTTCTACCCAGGTTGAGCCTAGCTCCTGGAACGCTCTGTTTTTATGGGCGTGCCGCATTGAAGACTTGGAAGTAAATGCCCACTGCTATGATTGGATAACAGTTTTGGATATTATAATGAGCTTCGGCTCCCCAGTCATTACACGTGAGGAATTGTTTTGAAAACGGAATGGTGCACAAATGTCTTTACCAAACAAACACAATGATTTATCTCTCATCCACCCGCAATTAATTGGAATGTTGTTTTTCATTACTTGGCCAGCCTGATTGGTGGATATAACCACGAACCATGCATAACACTCACATACACGCGCGCGCACGCATGTAAAGTAAAGAAGGAAGTTCAATGCATTTTGGAATCCGAAGGAAGCTTATGGCATGTTTGAAACAGATCATCGTTCGTTTTCTTCGGTTAAGGCGGTGTTTCACGTCACGGGGATGCACATTTGCAGATCAAACATTTGCTGAGCCAACTGTCAATAAAAGCTTTTCTTTGACTAACAAGGAGTTTTCAGCTCTAAAACTTACAGGATATTCTTATATTAACATGACCTTTTATATATCAAAAGCTCAAGGGAAAGTTGATTTCTCAATTCATGACCCATTTAAAAGATCTGGAAGTATCGCTGATATTGACTTAATATGAATTCCTGTCATTGTGGATGATTCAAATATTATATTTCTTACATATGTCTTAAAAAAAATTATGTTTCTGTTAGATTTTTCCTGTCAAAGATGCAAAGATGATAGCATGCAGCCACATACATCTGCGGGTGTGTGTTCCTGCTGAGAAAATGCCATTGAGATGAATGGGAATGTTAATAGTGACTTTAATAGCGAAGAAGTCTGTCAGTGACTTACATGTGGTTTCTTTCCAGTTCAAAGAAAATGATTTAAGCTTCTTGTACCCAAAGCGGGAGAGCTTTGAAATGGATTTTCATTTGGTTGACTTGCATTTGGGAATCTGTGGCCTGTTTTCAGAGAACAGAAGCCCCTCCGCCGCTGGTCATTAATCTTTTATGTCTTGTAGCGTCTTAATTCTATAAAGAGAAGCACAACAGGCCTGATGGATTTCTTGTTTACCTTTTTTCTTTTGTGGTTTCTGCTACCTCACGTGTTGAATAAAGATTCTCTGTAACCTCAGAGGTAATTATTACCTGATTTATAACTGAAGGACATACTGCTTGAGTGGAACTCAATTAGTCTCTCGAAATACAATAGAGAAATTTCCCAGCATGACAAGCAATTAAACCAAAATGCATTCACGGAACCAAAATCAAAACCTCTTTAATCTTAAACTTTCTTTCTTTCAGTGACATGTCAATATATTACCACACCTCTCATTTTAGTGAAAACGTGTTTGTGTTTATATAATCAACTGAATTACAATTTTGAGACAGCAGATTTGACATTAAATTGACTTGTGCTTAATGTTGAATGTGCGCTTAATATGTGTTGATAATATAAATATGAATGATTTAAAAGACCACTTAAGTGTACTCAAAGAGAGTACACTTTCATAATTACGTTTCTAAACACTTTTATTGCAAGTTCACTTTTAAGAACTAGACTGTGTAGTAATGTCAAATTAAACGTTTGACATAAAGTGCATTTTAAATCATTATGTTTTAATCATTTTTGTCATGCCTTAATGAAACACTTATTTTGCGTTGACTAGCTTACTAAAGCATATGTAATTCTTGATTATAATTTTAACTGTAGTGTGTTATTTGATACGTATTGATGACATTAAAGTATATTTTAGTTTACCATAAATACTTCAGCTGATTGCATTTTATATACATATATGAACTAATACATTTATTTGCAATTAAGGGTCTGAAAACATTACTTTGTTCGTATTAAAGCATGTATAGTATTTCTGTAAGTATTTTTTTAAAGTGTGCTAAAGTATACTTCTTTATCACAAGGGTCTTTGTACGGTCTTGGTAGGAACATACACAGAGATGATTGAGAAGATTTAGATGAGATGTTCAGCAAATATGTCAAATTTCCCTTTCACAAAGCTATTGTATGGATTCAGACAGCTTGGAATGTGCCTCACAAGCCAAATAAGGGCTTTTCACACTTGAAGTAGGGTCATATTAACCCTGGGTAAACAGAATCCTGGGTTGTCTTTATTCACATTTCACACTGCTCATACTTGGATATTCATAGGCTGACGTTTTACACTGTACATTATTAAACCCTAAACCTCCTAACATCCTTATTTGCATATTTGCCTCATCCGTGTCTCTGATTGGACGAATGCAGCACATGATAATGATAAAGGCTCTAGCATTGCACGTCCTCATATTAAATATTACCGACTGTACTATCAAGTTTATCCTGAATGGACATTTTGGACACTAAACCAACCAATTGTTGTGTTTTCTACCACCATTTTTAATGACGTTTTTCCCATCAAACGCAGAAACTACTGTTTAAATATAATGCACAGTGCTTTCATAACTGTCCAAAGCACGTAAATATAATGCATGAAATTGGTGCTCTGTAGCCGTAACATTCTAACACCGCATATTTTCACATTGTACATGTTTAGCACCGAAACACGGGTTACAATTGCCAAAGCGGTGCTATCTCCGGAGCAGGGTTTCATATCCCCGAGTAAACAGGGTTCCATATCCCCCAGTAAACTCCACTTCTAAAACCCTATTCAGACGGGCTTCGTTTTACATGGAGAGATGGGGTAAAGTAATTCTTACCAGAGCTTTTCAGTGATTTTAGTCTCGTCCGAATGTGCCATCTCAGTAATCATTACGGACAATGTATGTAAAGATTACAGCGACTTTTACCTTCTGTAAAAATGTCCGGAAAAATTACTTCAGGTAATGCTAATCCCGTGCGAATGTCTGTGATTGTCGATGTTGTATTATCCTAACATTCTCTGCATGTGTTTATTCACCTACCTGAGCTACCGTTTGTTTGCACACCAATTTTCAGCATGCTTTCATTTAATTTCAATATGGAAGGTATCTGCCGGAAAAATAAAATGATAAAATTAATTAAAAAAAAAAAACTCAAAAAAAAAAAAACTACCCATTTTAATTTCAGTATGCGGCAAGAGTAAGATGCTTGTCTAGATTTCGCTGCTCATCACTTATGTGGGTTTATTATAAACAGCCACATCTATAAACTCATGAAGTTTACTTAAATAGGGTTAATGAGTTTAAATTATATGAATAAATAATAACTTAAGACATATACGTCATACGTGATGCACGCAAGCACAGCAGATGAGCTTCTGTAACGGCCACATCTAGAAAACACTAGATGTGAGTGATAAAAATTGTAACTAATACGTCATTTAGAAAACTAGTCCTGTCAGAATAGGGCTTTTATTACAAGCCCAATTTTATTACATGATTTACTCAGGGTTAAAAGCAGGGGTTTAGAACACTAAAAACCCAGGGTTAATTATTGTATTTTTGTGATACTTATAGTTGTCATTTTTGAAGCTAAATGGCCTTCGCTTTCATTGTACGGAAAAAAGTGTTGTTAACATTCTTCAAAATTTCTACTTTTGTGTTCGACGGAAGACAGTCAGGCGTTTCTTTTAAAATTATTATAAATTCTTGGCTTCATGTGTACTTTAATGGCTGCTCAGTCATGATGCACTTGATTGAACCGACAAAGGAAAAAAATTCTATTAGGCGCAGGTTTTTAATCAGAGCCCGCGCAGCTGAAAAGAGCTTTGAATTCATGCTTTACAAAAGGTCCACAGGGGTTACAATTACACAGAGAAGGTTAGTTTAATAACACCCAGGAGCTATACAGGACAGATTAAATTTCATATTCGGTTTGCTTGTTGAAAATACATTGTACATACATGAGTGGTCCCATTAGGCTTTGGCTTTAAAATTAGATGTCCTGTCAGAATTTATATTACTGGGTAATCAATATAATTGAACTGAAACCGTGAATAAGGATGAAAAAAAAACGACAGATTAATGCTGATATTTCGCTTAGCCGTCGCTGGGAATTAATAAACAAGCCTATTGTGTGGGTTCATTATCTATGGTGTGTAGCATATGTTTGTCACTGTTGGACTGAGCGCGTTAATGCATCCACATTTTCCGTCGCATGATGGGAACAATCTTGAAGCAGGGGTAAAATGAACCGTAATCACTGCAGGCCACATTTTGTCTATATGATTCATTGTGATCTTAGGCGGTTCATTCAACCTGTTTAGTTTTTAATATCCTCTCTGCCTGGAGAAGGAAAAAATGTTTTCCACCATGTCCATTTCAGGAACAACCCATAATGTGACGGATTTAGGCCTATTTAATGGTGACAGATGGATGACATTATAGACCCCGACTAACCTTTAAAGATGGATGAAGAATATGTGGAGTGTTGAACGGATCGTCTTTCATCTTTGGCCAAATGAGGGCTCAATGTCCAATAACTTCTGTGTTATGAAGATTAAATCACTGTGCACGATGGTGGTAATGTTTTCTGGGTTTAATAATGTCACATCATTTGTATGAAGATACATTAAATGAAGATTGATTGTGTGTGGAATTACAGTCTCGTTCTATGTTCATTTTATTCTGTAGCCTTACAGCAAAAACATCTGCTGGCCAAATATCAACCCATATAATGGAACACGTCATTAACTGGAAGTCATGAGTTTTAGGGGAAATGTTATCTTAGCACTAATGACTTTTTATATTCCATAAAAGTAGACTACAATGTACATCTTAATGTACTTTCTAATGTACTTTCATTTGGCCTATGCAATGAAGCCTGATTCACTTACTTTTAGCACTTTCCTAATCATTTCCTAACAAATTCCTAATGAACAAGGTCATATAGCCTATATATATGCATTTGTGCTTACTTTACAAAAGCAGAAATCCCAACTCCGGCTCACTGGAAAAACATGCCTATGGCAACATTTCTGCAATATATTAATAATTTGCTAAAGTAAAGTGTCTAGCGAGTGTCACTAAATGTGCATTCAGTTTTATCTAAAACAGATGAACATTTTATTATGCTTGTTGTTGTACATATCGCAGCAGTTTTGAAAATACATTTCTGGTGAGTGGCGCTAAAAGGTTAATGCTCTGCCTTGTTTGAAAATAACGTACATCTACAGTAAACCCAAACCTTAACCTAACTGATAGTGTTAACAAAAGCAAATGTGGGATATGCTGAAGCAACCGTGCCATTTTAGCTTTAGCGTTTGAGACGTTTTCTTGTGACTCGTACCCAAGTGCAATGCTTTACCAAGTGAGCTACCAAGCAAGTTTACTACATCTAAAGTGCCATACATATGGAGCTGGTTATGTGATGCAAATGTCAAATGTGTTAGTTTACAAATGATACATTATGGTAAAAGTGATTTAATGTCAAAACATAGTATTGTACAAGGAACCACATGAAAATAAAGTCTTTATAGCCCCGTTTCCACCGAAATTATGTCCCAGGAACTTTTTTTACAGTACATTTTTTCCCCCAGACCTGCTACTGTCTGCGTTTCCACTGCGGTCTAAAGTACCGTGAAGATTAGGCAAGTTAGTCCAGAGACGTGGGACCGCGCGCGGCTGCTCCTCCCAGTCAGTGACGGACAGGAATCATTTTTGCGCAAAACTGTCTGCAACAATAACAAGTATGGAGGAGATGCAAGCAGCGCTGCTTTTGCTAGTTATGTATTGGTTTACTAAAGATGTAATTAACAAAATGGCGGAAAAGAGACGAGCACTGATACTAAAGCGTATTCTGAAAGCTCGTAAAGCTAGATTTAAAATAAAACAACGTGTATTATCAGCTATTACGGACATTGACCCTGAGATTGGTAAGACAACATGCGCCATCGGACAGAAAGAGCAAGACTGATAATTACTGAGCGCAGAACGAACCTCGCAAGACTTTTAAAAATGCCGGTTGAAATAAAATGCTGCGTGAGCTCAACCAATCAGCATGTTCAGCGCCCAAGTCCCACCCCCGAAAGTTCCGGAACTTTGAAAAAGTACTACCGTTTGGAGGGGGAAATATTTACCCGGAACTTCATTTAGACCCTGGTTCCTGCGGTCGAAACACACCGAGTACCACCCCAAAGTTCCTAGTTCCTGGGGAAAGTTCCTGCGGTGGGAACATGGCTTATTATTTAATTGATAATCTGCCCCTGTAATAATAATTTGTGTGAAAAGGAATACAAGTTGTTAGTGTTTTACCGCCACTAGCTGGAAGCTGAAGTCAATATGTTTATGTATGGTTTTGGAGAAATGCAAACACATTGCAAATATTATTATTATAAAAAAAAAATGTAATGCGTCAGTAGCCTGACCTTTCAGTTTAAAGTTTCAAATTGCTAGACAGTTTCTAAGGTGTTCTGGGTGGTTCCTTGGTGTGTGTGTTTTTTTATTTATTATTATTATAACTAACCAAATCTCTGATTTTATGCTATTCTGATTGTATACTATTATATTTATTCATATTTTGAATTAGCCGTTATTTCAAAAAAAAAATTGTCATTGTAATTTTTGTTTAAGTGTCAGTTATTTGTTGAGCTTTTGTCATTTATAACTTATAACTCAACCTTTTAAATATTTATATTTTGTAATTCATTTTTGTTTTAGTTTTAATAATTTCTTAGCCTGACGTTGACATACTCAATTCTAGTCAGAATATGAGTCTGATACTGCTCCGTTGGGCTGTGATTATGAGGCGTGTTTCAACCGAACCAGGAAAGAAAATGCCTCTGCACTCAATTGGATAGACCTACAAGCAATTAGAGCAACGGAGTGACGCAGAGTTGTCAACAAAACTCAACTGCACTCACGCTGGAAGAAGTAGAAGAAGAAGAAGATGCATGTAAACGATCTTTGCCGGTGTTGTAAAAAAGAATTTAAGGATACACGGAGTACTTACCAACACGATCATCATTTCTGAGAGAAAAAGTAAAGGTGAATGCAAATACGAACAAGTTCTCCATTTAGTAAACAAATTCAACCCAAGCGCTTTTTGGTGACGTGAATGATTACGTTACTGTTGATCATCTGTCCATCATAGTATAAAGCCCGCCCTAACAATTTGATTGGTCCAAACAGCTCTGGTTCGAGCATAGTTGCTCCACAACGGATCAAGTCCAGACAAATTTCCCCAAATATTGTGGGCAGGGCTAAGTTCGTGCTAAGTATAATATTTCATATCTTTTTAATAGTTTTAGGGTTAGTTACAATAACAACCCTGTACACTATGATTTTGCCCAGACTTTTGACCCAATGTGCAGGCTGGACGAGTTAACGCTGTTTGCCAAAAGTTTGATCATGGGCAGTTGGAGAAAATCTGGGCAAAAAATCATGTAGTGTAAAATGGGCTAGAATTGGTTTCCATCCAGTTGGAGGATATTATGTATGACACCTTATTTATATGACTCACCTACAACCTCCATTGCAGTCTGTACAGGCCATAATGACTGCGTCTACGTGTACAAGACATCATTCAGATGCATTTGGCGAATTTTTTTCAATCACTACGTCAGCGCTCTTCTACGCATTCCTCTTCTATTAAAAAGGTGCATGTTTATGTATAAGTATGTTGTGTTCAGAACTAATTGAAAGTCTTGTAGTGTGTGATCCTCTGTCGTTTAGTGCAGTGCTTCTCAAACCTGTCCAAGAGGACCCCCACCACTGCATCTAAGGCTGGCCACACACAGATTTTAAGCATGATTTTGAGCCCGATTTGCACCCCTACGTGATCTGGGGGTGAGGCCCAATTCGAGACTTGTCGCAAATGACTTTTTGTCCAAGAAATCCTCAATTATGTGGTGTCATTATGATTATTTTACTGCTCCGGATCGCGTCGACATGGCACGAAAGTGGAGAATTGATAGAGAAGATCACCCATATTTTTTTTTCTCCTTAGTTTTTCTTCCCGTAAAACAAAACACGCGCCAGGAGAACCAGCTGACGACATTGATCATCCTCCATTTTATTTTTCTCCTCAAGTCACGTTTGATCTTGCGAGTCTCCGTGAGATCTTGTCTCGCTGAAAAAATATTACTACAATCGACAGGTGTGTGGTCTCGAGGTCCGGACGAATCTTCTAGTGTGTGCATTCGGAGGACTATAATGCTAAAAATTGGTTGAAACTGCCCTTATGACTGTGGTCTCCCAGTTTTAAAATTGGTTATGATTTGAAAAATGTCTAGTGTGTCCTAGGCCTTACACACATAAATCAACTCATCAGCTCATTAGTAGACTCTGCAAGACTTGAATTGGGTATTTTCAATGAGGGAGACATACAAAATGATCAGGATCCCCAGGACAGGTTTGAGAAGCACTGGTTTAGTGTACGATGCCCTATTTTCTTTGTAAACAAAGTGGCAAGTGATGCCTGGTGTCTAGTCTAAGGATTTGTTTCACCCATTTCGTAACCGACCAGGAAGAAAATCATACATCTGATCATACATCTCATCACAAAGTAATAGCACACCTTTTCTCAATAATCCACATGATTTAACGATTCATTTGCATCAAATTTAGTAATGGTGCAGTAATCAAGTAATGATCCAACGTGTTTGTTCAGCGTCCTGCCTTAGCAAGTAACACAAATAATTACACATTAACACTTTGTGAACTTTGTTACAATTTAAAGGATACATCAAGGATATTTAAAGCAATGTGACATCTTGCTAATTGCTGCAATTAGGCAGATGCTATTCCTGAGCAGAGCTTCTGGAACTGTCTGAGAGAGTCTTCAATAAACTTTTCCAGCAATATACTTTAAACAACCTCTGTTTCAGAGTACTGTACTGTATGCTTTTTGTATGGGAAACCTGAGAGTAATTGTGAAAATCAGCTTGACAGACAACCCAATTTAGCCATCAGGTATCAATCAGTCTGAGGTAGAGGCGGCCTGGGATTTCCCACGAGGCACCACAGGAGCTAATTTGAGTGATCCTTGGGTCCACAGCAGTTCTAGCAAGGCCACAACAGGCTACACAAGTAACTTTATATGACAAACCATCAACTTCTAATCAAACACAAATTGGCTCACACCAAACACCCTGTCCGTCAAAATACGGGGAAAGTACGGTAGGCCGACCCAGAGGATTTGAACTGAGGTTAGAATTGCAAACAACAAAAAACTCCATTGATATTCCACTTGCAAGTTGTTCTTCGAAGGTGTTTTGGATGCTAACTTTGTAAGAGTGAAAGATCTGGCCTTCTATTTGATCTGTCAAGGCTGTCGCAAGAAGAATGGAGTGTAGACGCATATTCAGTGTTATTTCCCCAGAGGGGCGTTTATTGTGCGCGACAGCGACTAAGGTTGAATAGGTAAATATCTCATCGTGGATTGCGGTGTGCTTTGGGATCTAGGTGAATTATTGGGATGCTCTTTGGTGAAGTGCTCCGGTCAAGGAAAGTGACATGTTTTCCTCTTTAGACAAGTGGGGGGTGGTCTCGTAGCTTCAGTCAGTCCAATCCCCCTTGCTTCCTGCAATGATATGTGTTGACTTCAGGTGATGGCATGCTTGTTAAACACTGCCTAGATGCCCTTACAGGGCTGACAACTACTTTCACAACTCGTCTAGTTCTTCTGAGGCTCTCTTGTTTGGAGCTCGTACCAAGAGCTGTTCTAGCTGCGAGGTAATTGGAACGAGCAAAGAGCTGCCTCTTAGCTAAGTGTCGTTCTTCTGTTGATCTGTAAACAATGTCTCGTTGGATTCACCGTGACTAATGATTATGGAGTCCTGCTGTGACTAAGTGGCTCACAAGGATGCTTTTGAGCCTGTGCTTCTGTTCCTAGACCAGCTCTCTTTAACTCACGGTTGGATTTAGATTGCTAACATAAGGTGAAACACTTTCTCAAGAGCACTGTGAAATAACAGTGGGAATGTACACAGATAAACAGTGGCAAGCGAGTGCACTTTGCTCAGTCACTGCTAATCTACTCTGCGCCGAGGCACTACCACTGTGTATGTGCTAACAACATGTTTCCTATCAGTTGTGGCAAGATGAATGAATTTGCACATTCACTAATTAGTGTGTGTTAGTTAGTGGTTCTTGCTAACAGAAGCTGTTGCCGGGTCAATGAAAAATAAGGTTCAAGATGTTAGAACAGATTGCCTTGTGGGCAGCACTCTGACAAATAGTCTGAGTTTGAATCCCGACTGGTGGTCTTTTCGTTTCTACCCCCTTCTCTCTCTCGCTTTGCTTCTGTCCTATCTAAAAGCCAAAACAACCGAGCTGAAGAAAATCTTTCAAATGTTTAAAGCATAGTTCTTAGATGTTATCTTTTTTTTAGATAAAAACTTACATTTTAAAAAGGTTTATTGACTGAAAATGGCTATCTTTCCCCTTAAACATTGAATAGGCTAGTGTGCATCAAAATAAATTATAAAATCAATCAAAGGTGAAATTATGTGTTTTAAGTGTGTGCAGGGCTCCTCTCTAGCATATAATTTCCTGTTTTATTTATTTATTTTGCATGTTGATAGGACCACCTGACTTAGATTTAGTGAAAAAAAACTTAAATATTAATAAGCAGTGAATCAGTTTTGTTTAAATATTTAATAAATACTAATAAAATATTATTATAATAATATTATTAGTGCTGTCAATCAATTACAAAAATTAACTAGATTATGTGATTAATTGCAAATTAATCGTGATTAAAACATGTACGTTTTATAAGTTTTTAATATATTTTATTACTATTTTATTATTAATATATTTTTATTATTATTTTATTTTAATCCCCAAATTAATGTAGAAACAACATAAAGACAGTATATCTTAAATACTTGTTTAATGGCTTTCCCTCCCCCCAATTTTAAACATTAATTAGCCTTTAATAATTCAACTTTGAAGTGTAATTGAAAGCTCTCTTTTTGCTCTTCTTTTTTTTTTTGCTCTCTCCAAAAATATAACAACTTAAGTTGAGTTAATTTAAGTGAACTTAAAACCCTCACACAAACCCTTTATAAAATGTCATATTTACTTGCGATATATTAGGCAGCAAGTGAACATTTTGTCCTCAAAGTTGATGTGTTAGAAACAATGGGCAAGCGTAAGGATTTGAGCGAGTTTGACAAAGGCCAAATTGTGATGGTTAGACGACTGGGTCAGAGCATCTCCAAAACTGCAGGTCTTGTGGGGTGTTCCCAGTCTGCAGTGGTCAGTATCTATCAAAAGTGGTCCAAGAAAGGAACAGTGGTGAACCGGCTACAGGGTCAGGGGCGGCCAAGACTCATTGATGCACGTGGGGAGCAAAGGCTGGCCTGTGTGGTCCAATCAAACAGACGAGCTACTGTAGCTCAAATTGCTCAAGAAGTTAATGCTGGTTCTGATAGAAAGGTGTCAGAATACACAGTGCATCACAGTTTGTTGCGTATGGGGCTGCAGCCGCAGACCAGTCAGGGAGCCCATGCTGACCCCTGTCCACCACCGAAAGCGTCAACCGTGGGCACGTGAGCATCAGAACTGGACCATGGAGCAATGGAAGAAGGTGGCCTGGTCTGATGAATCACGTTTTCTTTTACATCACATCGATGGCCGGGTGTGTGTGCGCCGCTTACCTGGGGAACACATGGCACCAGGATGCACTATGGGAAAAAGACAAGCCGGCGGAGGCAGTGTGATGCTTTGGGCAATGTTTTGCTGGGAAACCTTGGGTCCTGCCATCCCTTTGGATTTTACTTTGACATGTACCACCTACCTAAGCATTGTTGAAGACCATGTCACCCTTTCATGGAAACGGTATTCCCTAGTGGATATGGCAGGATAAAAGTGCCCTGCCACAAAGCAAAAATGGTTCAGGAATGTTTTGAGGAGCACAACCAGTTTGAGGTGTTGACTTGGCCTCCAAATTCCCCAGATCTCAATCCAATCGCGCATCTGTGGGATCTGCTGAACAAAAAAGTAAGATCCATGGAGGCTCCTCCTCGCAACTTACAGGTCTTAAAGGATATGCTGCTAACCTCTTGGTGCCAGAGACCACAGCACACCTTTTTGAGTCTAGTGGAGTCCATGCCTCGACGGGTCAGTGCAGTTTTGGCAGCAAAAGGGGGACCAACACAATATTAGGATCAATGATTTGGAGGGGTGTCCCAATACTATATACACTATAATATACACTATTTTGCCAAAAGTATTGGGGACACCCCTCCAAATCATTGAATTCAGGTGTTCCAATCACTTCCATGGCCACAAATTATAAATTATAAATTTATAAAATCAAGCACCTAGGCATGTAGACTGCATCTACAAACATTTGCTAAAACATGCTCATCATAGAAAAGGTGTATGATTTGTATGAGTTTAATTTTTATGTATTTTTGAATAAATTAATAGATCTGATAATTAGATAATTTCATTAAGTGATATAATTGCCCTGGTACTGTTGCTTATACTTGGTTGAGATTTGAACACAAGAATTAAAGAGTGCATCCCAAACCACCCAGTGTTGTAGCACTCAAGACTCTGCAAAGGTCTGAATGATTCAGAAAGTGCAAATATGCTTTGAAACTTTAATGGAGTTTGGTTTCACGTCAGTCAGTGTCACGCAAATCTCCACAGCACACACACAATGTGTGTGTTCTGGTCCAGAGACACAATTGTACGGAGTGGATCATATGTGCAAGTCAGTGCAGACCACAAAACAAAGACTCCAAATGGTTCTTCTGAGAAGACCAAGACCAGGAAAAGACCAGACTCGACCGCAAGTCATGTTTTACTGGTCTTTGTCTTGCCATGGACTAAGTCCGGTCTCGAGTACTACAACACTGCCACCCAGTAAAAATTGTAGGCTTACACACATTCTGCAGCAAAATGGGACACAAGGTTGGATATCCTGAAAATCCGTGTTGTGATCGAGCTGCATTTGAGATGGGATGCAGACAGGAGCCTGACCTTCACATCACAGCCGGACCGGCATGCATCACGCTAACAAAGTGCCTCGATTCCTCAAACATCCATAGAGTCGGATTGCCACAGACACATAAAACTCGACAAATGTGTTTACATGCCATCTGCTCAAATTGGGACTTAAAACGCCTTTTGGATACAGAAAGAGCTACAAAAATGTCTAAAACCAAGCAGACCAAGCCAACGCATTGTTTTGAGCTCGCACTCCCTTTAAAGTCATTGATGAAAGAGAATGCGTGGAAGTGAAAAACAGTTTTGGGAATCAAAGGAGTGCCTCCATCACTTCAGTCTTCCCCTCAGGATGTCATACACCATAGCTACTGCGAGGACATTTTTTCAGTCATGTAACTCCAGGGTGTTGTTTATGGACTTCAAAGTGAAGCATACGGAGAAGCCTGAGGTAAATTAATGGCTGTCCTAACTTTGATTTGACAGGCGTTTCTACTCTGCCCTTCCCGTGCACTCGAGGGCAATATCGCTTTGACAAACTCTTCATCTAATGAGAAGCTACAGAAAAGACAGGAAATGAGAGACATGGAAAGTCTGTCCATTTGAGGGCTGTTTTCCCTCCCAGGCGTTTCTGTAAAGCTCCCAACCTTTTAAAGTCGCACATTGATGGCTTACGGTGCATTGTAATTCCGCCCTTACTGAGAACAAATGAAAAAAAAAAAAAAACGCCAATTTCCAAGTTCTTCCACAAGAGGATTCACGTCCAAATGACAGAGTGCTCCAGTTACTGTCAATTACCATTATCTCTCCAACCAGGCACACACTGAGCCTACAACTAAAACAGATGATAAGAACGGACATAAAAATGCATTCCACATTTCTGAAAGACCCTATTACATGAGGGACTATACAAGAGAAAAGAATTTTAATTCCACTGCCACAGAATATTGAGAGAAAAGAACCATTCAAAGAACCATACATTGGGAGGACACTCTGAGGAGAACAGCATCAAGATCAAATCCAAATATTGCAAAACTGACATTAGATCTCTGGAATACTTGATTCTGATTGGCCATTTAAAATATCCTGAAGACAAATATTCTTGGATAATTACCAATAAACATTAAAGAGCCCCTGAAAATTTGAAAATTACCTTTCATGTAGTGTGTAACATAGTTGTAAGTGAGTCAAAACAAACTTGAACCACCTCAAATATTGCAGCGGATACTGGATAGCATCATGTCGAGAAGACGCTGTGCTCTGTGCTAGATTATTCATCGTATCCCCCAGAGTTAGATGAGTCCATACATACCATTTTCATCTTCGTGCGTGCCATAACTGCAATGGACTGCTCTGAGAGACAAAGGCTGAGAATCCAAACGCAGCTTTATTAAAGAATAATCCACAATTGTAGTCAAAAACAGGCAAAATGTCATACGCAGGCAAGCAGTCCAAACAGGCAAGCAAGGCAAGAGAGACAGGCAAAAGGGTAATCCACAGAACTGGCAAGTAATCCAAGACCAAGAGACAAGAAACCAGGGAGAATGCTCAGAAATGGAGTGTTACAACAAACAAGACTTCGCAATTAATAAATGAGATTACCAGGCATATATGGTCTCAGGTCCCACAGTCTTAATAAGTCTATATATATATATATATATATATATATATATATATATATATATATATATATATATATATATATATATATATATATATATATATATATATATATATATATATATATATATATATATATATATATATATATATATATATATATATATATGGTGAGGTAAACAGGGTAAGACACAGGTGGATATAATCAATGAGTGCTGATGAGTTCGGGCAAAGGATTATGGGTGATGTAGTCCTTGATGGAGTGACAGTCCGTGGTGGAGTGCCCTCAGGTGGTAATCAGGGGCACTCTCACTGGTGAATCATGACAATAACTCTGTCTGACGCAGCCACCGCTAGCCTAGCTTAGTACAAAGACTGGAGGTAAACGCCAACATTTTCCCATTTACATGTTGTGATGTGTATAGTTACATCGTGCACTAAGGCCGCCGGAAAATTAAAAGTTGCGATTTTCTAGGCCGATATGGCTTGGAACTATTCTCTCATTCCTGCGTAATGATCAAGGAACTTTGCAGCCGGACCATGGGTGCAGCGGCGCAATTATATTACACAGCACTTGAAAATAGTCTAACTTCCGGCAACATAACCAACGTGACAACCTGCTTGCACAGAGAGCGTGCTGGGGACTATTTTCAGGCGCTGCGTAATATCATTGCTGGCATTATTTTGACACTTATTGAGCAGTAGGCTAGCTGAAGCCGTTTACCTCCAGTCTTTGTGCTATAAGCTAGGCTAGCGGTGGGTGCGTCAGACAGAGTTATGGCACGCACGGAGATGAGAATGGTATGTATGGATGTATCTCTCTGGGGTAACTCGTAACTCTGGGGGATACGTTCCGCACACACACACACACACACACACACACACACATTGTTAAAGGGGTGATGAATTGAGAAATCAACTTTCCTTTGAGCCTTTGGTATATAAAAGTTAATCGTGATATAAGAATATCTGTTTCAGAGCTGAAAACGTCCTTGTTAGTCAAAGAAAAGCTTTTATAGACACCAAGTAGCGTTGCCACCTTCAGTGTGCAAAATAAGGCACACCCATTCACGACAATATAAAATATAAAATTTTATATTATTTTACATTTGATTATTTAATTTATTTCTAAAGAACTCTTTAGTAGCCTATTTGGTGGACTTTAAATGGATAGTTCACCTAAAACTAAAACATTCTGTCATCATTTACTCTCCCTCATGATGTTCCAAACCTGTATGAGTTTCTTTGTTCTGCTGAACACAAAATAAGATATTTTGAAGAAAGTTTGTACTCAGGCTGCTTTGGGGCACCATTGACTTCCATAGTAGTAATGAATCTTCCAATATGTTCAACATAACAAAGAAATGTATACATGTTTGGAACAACTTGAGGGTGAGTAGCCTAAATGATGACAGAATTTTCATTTTTGGGTGAACTATCCCTTTAAGCAGTCATTCTGAACCAGTAATCACTTTTTTGACAATTCTGAAATTCAAAAATGTAAAAAAATTATGACTATATTATTATGTAATTATTTGTCCCATTTTTATCTAAATATTCTTTTAATAAATGTCAAACTTTACATGGCAGGATTATTTATCATGTATGATTAAAATGATACATTAATAATAACATTAATTAGGCTATAATCTATTAATTAACCTGTCTAAAAATATATAATAATTCTGTCTGCTAAGCTCTGATAATGTATGGAATATTATATAAATATATTATCCATTTAAAAAAACAATAGGCCTATACCTTTAGAAGCACGGATGTGTGTGTCAGCGCTGCTGCTTTAAGTCAGTCAGTCTGAGCAACTGAAATGCTTCTCTGCAAAGTGTGCAGTTCGCCTGAGGTTCATTACGAGGACAGACCCATTGATACCTTTTTTTCTATTCAGCTCTATATCTGGAGATCCTCTTGCGTTCAAACGGTGGACGCAACGCGAGCTCGATATGTTTTTAAAAAATCACGCAAGTTTAAAGCGCATGTTCTCGAGACTCCGGCGCTATGACAACAAAGTCGCTAAAACGCAACCACGCGCAAATTAACTTCTCTACTACTTATTGTGAAATTGATTTATTTTATCAGTATTTTCCACACTGCAAAATCCTTATGTGTTTATTGAACTATGTGTGGACCTATGTAAAATACAGGACAAATCGCGTCCCGTATTGGTTTGGTACGGGACGCATCATTTTGCTTGTAAATACGGGACGATTCTAGCCTAGAAATAGACCCATCCTAGCGACAGAAAATGTATTTTGCTGCGAGTGTAGTCTAGCAACTCTCGGTAGACCTGAGAGCTGGAAAAACCAAACTCTGGTCAGGCCAATCACAGCGTGTGTAGAGTCGGTGGGCGGGCTTAACATAATGACGGTTACGTCACGGCAGAGTTGCAGAGGTTCTGCGTGCTACTCGTAAACAAAGAAGCTGATGAACAGCGGTCTTTTGAATCGGCTTTGGCCGCGACTCTGGAAGACTTGGGGTTAAGCTTTTATTTGAGAAAAGAACAAAGAACAGCACTGAAGTCATTCTTAAGAAAAGAAGATATGTTCGAAGTTTTGCCGACCGGATACGACGAAAGTCAATCAATTAATGTTAGCTCGGCTTCACCTTCTTCTTTGCTCTGGTTGGTTGTGGCGCTCATGGCGCTATCCAATTGCATGCAGAGGGAATTAGAAAGACAACCGTTTATCCCGCCCTTGGATTGAGTTTCCAGACCCAACATCTTGATGTGGGTCTGGCTTGTCAGGCTAGGACCATTCCGTATTTCACGGGACGGGTGGCAACCCTAACACCAAGCCCAGAAAATGATCGATCTCAGAATATGTTGACCATTGACGTAGTAGGACGCAGATGTACCGCCTCAAGCCTGCCCACCGACTCGTGGAGCTAAACGATGCGGAATCGATTGTAAACAAGATAGAGGTCGAGACTGGATTTGCAGACATATTGAGATTAAAACACAATGCTGTGCCTTCTATATTGGATCCGACAGGAACGGTGCATACACACTTATGTGAGTAAAACATGTTTTTTATATATGTTAGTATTGCATTGTTAAAGATCGTTTGATATCTATTGATTACATACCTTAGCATGCTGTCACAGGCTGGAGAAGGTGTTATTGGTTCATTCGTGATGCGCTAAATGTATAACCGCGAACCTATATAATGTATTATATTATATATATATATATATATCTCCTCCGTACCACGCTGTGATAGTCAAAAGCGAATTAAAGCAGGTGAGTCCAATGGACTGCACGCAGGAAATTGATTTTCTCTTCGGAAGAAATAAAGCCTCCACTAACTCGAACAAGATATTTCACAAGGGAAGCAATGCTAGTGGAAAGAGGTTGCTTAATCTCTTGTTGGACATGCTATGTTATCCACACATCTGCTATTCTTGAGAACACTGAGCAAGCATATGTAAAGCAGCCTTGGTTTAATGATTTATCGTCCCTCTTATTCAATAAATCATGGGCTTTAAGTGCAAATCCATGAGGGAGTTCTGAATCAGAACATGATCCAGCAGATGTTCTCTAATGGAGGGTCACAGGTCAGTTCTGATGTGCTGCAGTAGGGAAATCACAAGCATGAATAAAAGTACCACTAACAATATCTGACAGACACACAAAATCTTTATATTGTTCTGTTGTTCTATCTGTCTGTCTATCCGTTGAGCTGTCCGTCCATCCATCCATCCATCCATCCATCCATCCATCATGTTGTATTTCTATATATAATATTTCTGTATTTCTGTTATTCCATCCATCCGTCTGTCATTCTTTTGTGCCATCCATCCATCCACCTATCTATCTATCTATCTATCTATCTATCTATCTATCTATCTATCTATCTATCTATCTATCTATCTATCTATCTATCTATCTATCTATCTATCTATCTATCTATCTATCTATCTATCTATCTATCTATCTATCTATTATTCCATCCATCTGTCCGTCCGTCCATCCGTCCATCCGTCCGTCCGTCCGTCCATCCATCCATCCATCCATCCATCCATCCATCCATCATCCATCCATCCATCCATCCATCCATCCATCCATCCATCATTCTTTCGTTGCATTAATCCATCCATCCATCACCATTCTATCTATCTATCTATCTATCTATCTATCTATCTATCTATCTATCTATCTATCTATCTATCTATCTATCTATCTATCTGTCTGTCTGTCTGTCTGTCCGTCCGTCCGTCCGTCCGTCCGTCCGTCCGTCCGTCCGTCCGTCCATCCATCCATCCATCCATCCATCCATCCAACATCCATTAATTCATCTGTCATTCTTTCGTTCCATCTATCTATCTATCTATCTATCTATCTATCTATCTATCTATCTATCTATCTATCTATCTATCTATCTATCTATCTATCTATCTATCTATCTATCTATCTATCTATCATTCCATCTGTCCGTCCGTCCGTCCATCCATCATCCATCATTTCATTCCATCCACCGTTATATCTATCTATCTATCTATCTATCTATCTATCTATCTATCTATCTATCTATCTATCTATCTATCTATCTATCTATCTATCTATCTATCTATCTATCTATCTATCTATCTATCTATCTATCTATCTATCTATCTATCTATCTATCTATCTATCTATATCTATCTATTTCTTTAACTCTTTCGTTGCATCCATCCATCTGTCATTCTTTCGTTCCATCCATCCATCCATCCATCCATCCATCCATCCATCCATCCATCCATCCATCCATCCATCCATCCATCTATCTAAATCTATCTAAATTTATTTGGCTTTTGCTATTAGGCACTAATCAGAAGGCAATGAAGTTTGGATGTGCCCTTTAATTGCCTCGCAATATCAATATGTTTATGCGAACAGCTTCTGCTCCGGAAAATTAACTGTCAGCTTGTTGCTGATGTTTAGATTAGATTAGATTCAACTTTATTGTCATTACACAAGTACAAGTACAAGGCAACGAAATGCAGTTTAGGTCTAACCAGAAGTGCAATAGCAGCAAGTGCAGGATATATACAATGGTTGCGTAAGTGCAGGACATAAAAATGTTCTGAATATATATAAATATGTATAAGTAGAGAGATGGTTATTACTATAAGTAGAACTGAATTTACAGATGAATATATACAGTGAATAAATATACAGATGGCTATTACTATAAACAGAATTTACAGGTGAATATGTACTATGAATAAATATACAGATGGCTATTACTATAAACAGAATTTACAGGTGACTATGTACTATGAATAAATATACAGACGGTTATTACTTGAACAGAATTTACAGTTAGAGGTATACAATAATATGTTAGGCTAATATGAGGAATATAGCAGTGGATTAAGTTAGTACAATAAATTATGGACAGAGCTATCCGAAAGAAAGTGTAAAAGTGCAGTGGAAAGTGGTTGCATATTCCAGTTAGAAGTACGGTGCAAAATGCAAATGTAAACATTGTTACTGTAAATACAGTCGGCAGTGCAGATGAGCATTATCCAGTTACGGTATGGTGGTGCAGAATGCATAAGTAAACAGTTGTTACTGTGATAAACAGTCAGTAGTGCAAATAACAAAGTGAAGGCAGATGTGAGGTAGGAGAGTTATCAGTTTATGAGGGAAGTGGATCAACGGGGGTTTGAGTTCAATAAAGAGACAGCTCTGGGGAAAAAACTGTTCTTTAGTCTGCTGGTCCTGGTCCGGAGGATCCTGAAACGCCTGCCGGAGGGCAGGAGAGAAAACAGTCTGTGTGCTGGGTGAGAGGAGTCCTTGAGGATGCTGCGAGCTCGATGCAGACAGCGTTTCCTCTGGATGTGCTCGATGGCAGGCAGTGGAGTCCCTGTGATGCGCTGGGCAGTTTTCACCACCCGCTGCAGTGCCTTGCGCTCCGCAACAGAGCAGCTCCCATACCACACTGCCACACAGTTGGTCAGGATGCTTTCTATTGCGCAGCGGTAGAAGTTCACCAGGATGGCCGAGGAGAGCTGATTCTTCCTCAGTGTCCTCAGGAAGAAGAGGCGCTGGTGAGCCTTCTTGACCAGGCTGGAGGTGTTGGTCGTCCACGACATGTCCGCCGAGATGTGGATCCCCAGGAACTTGAAACTGGAGACACGCTCAACAGCCATTCCATTGATGTGGATGGTGTCGTGTGTGCCTCTTGACTCCTTCCTGAAGTCCACGATGAGCTCCTTCGTTTTGGTGGTGTTGAGGAGCAGGTTATTATCAGCGCACCATGTGGCCAGGTGCTGGATCTCTTCCCTGTAGGCAGTCTCATCGTTGTTGCTGATGAGACCAATCACCGTAGTGTCGTCCGCAAACTTGACGATGGAATTAGTTCCATACACAGGCTTGCAGTCGGAGGTGAAGAGGGAGTAGAGAAACGGACTTAGCACACAGCCCTGTGGTACACCAGTGTTGAGTGTGATGGATGTGGAGCAGGTGGATCCTGATCGAACATTCTGGGGTCTGTCAGTTAGGAAGTCCAAAATCCAGTTACACATTGAAGTGTTGATGCCCAGGTCTCCAAGTTTGGCAATTAACTTGGATGGGATGACAGTGTTGAATGCTGAGCTGAAGTCAACAAACAGCATGCGTGCATAAGTGTTTTTACTGTCCAGATGGGTGAGCACAGAGTGCAGTGCCATGGAAACGGCATCCTCTGTGCTCCTATTGCTGCGGTAGGCAAACTGGTGTGAGTCCAATGTGGATGGTATAGAGTCTTTTAGGTGTTCCAGGACCAGCCGCTCAAAGCACTTCATAATGATGGGTGTGAGTGCTACAGGGCGGTAGTCATTAGGGCACCTCGGGCTGGAGTGTTTCGGCACTGGCACAATGGAAGTGCGTTTAAAGCATGATGGTACAGCTGCTTGGGCGAGTGACAGGTTGAAAATGTCTGTAAAAACCCCAGCGAGCTGCTCCGCACATGCCCTGAGCACACGTCCAGGGATGTTGTCTGGTCCAGCAGCCTTGTGCGCGCTGATCCGGCTCAGTGCCTTGCAGACATCTGTGGTGGAGAGTGTGATTGGTGGGTGGTCAGCTGAGGGTTTGAGCTTGGTGGCAGTTTCTCTGTTGTCTCTTTCAAAACGAGCATAAAAGTAATTTAGCTCATTCAGGAAGTTGACATCAGTGGCTGCGGGGGTGGAGTGGGGGGGTTTGTAGTCACTGATGGCCTGGATGCCCTGCCACATGCGTCGAGGGTCAGAGTTGGAAAAGTGACCCTCAATCTTAAGCTTGTAGCAGTGCTTGGCCTTTTTGATGCCCCTCTTCAGGTTTGCCCTGGATGCGCTGTAGGCTTGTGCATCTCCTGATCTGAAGGCAGTATTGCGTGACTTCAGCAGGAGTCGTACTTCCCTGTTCATCCAAGGCTTCTGATTTGGGTATGTGGTGATCTGTTTCTGGGTTGTAACACTGTCGATGGTGGTATTGATATGATCCAATACTGAGGAGGTGTAGGAGTCAATGTCCGTGTGAGCGCCACTGGTGGCTTGAGAAGCAAACATACTCCAGTCTGTGTTTAGAAACCTTTCCTGGAGTGTGGAGTCTGCCCCCGCAGGCCACACCTTGATGGTTTTCATTGATGGCTTCACGCGGTTGATGAGGGGTGAATATTTGGGTCTGAGAAACAAAGAGAGGTGGTCTGACTGTCCCAGGTGGGGGAGGGGTGTCGCAACGTAAGCGCCAGCCATGTTTGTATATACATGGTCTAAGGTTTTGTTTCCTCTGGTGTGGCAGGAAACATGCTGGTGAAACTTGGGTAGCACTGACTTTAAGTTTGAGTGATGTACGTAAAGTGATGTACGTAAATAAACAAGAAATTGAGTGATGTACGTAAATAAACAAGAAATGGATGCGAAGACAATTTGTTTTCAGTCCTTTCATCCTGTTACGGGGTAACTGTCAAAACAGATAAAAGAAAATGCGGAAAGTTTGCCAAGTGAGGGAACAAGGATGGAATGAGGATGACACAAAATCATAAGAGACCCCATTTTGCTGCCTTGATAGCAGTAACACACTGAACGTTGGGATGAAAGATGCCTCTCAGCTTCAACATCCTTAGCTCTGCTTACAATGTACTTGTTCTGTATTGGAGATTCACTATAAAACAGTCCAGCCGTGAAATTGCGAGGCTGTTTTCATGTAGAGCTCTACTGCTTCATGTTTACCCTCTAATAGCAAAGGCTAATTGTGTTTAAGACAAGCACTATTATCATTGCTATTACTTTGAACAAACCCCTAAGTCCATAACTCTTCCTCCATTTCTGTTCTACATACATGTTTCTTAAACATTAATGTCGTCCTTTAGGAGCTCAATAAGAACAGAAACAAAAGAGATGGTGCCTCATTCTGAAATTTTAAACATCGGTGTCCCTTTTGACATACTGTTTTAAAGACATAATACTTTATTTCCATTTTTGTCTTCATATTCCACAATGTGACTTTATATCTCACAAAAGCAACTTTGTTTCTAACAACTTTATATCTTGCAGTGTGACTTTATATCTCGCAATTACAATTGTATTTCCCATAGTTGCGATTATTTCTTATTTTAAATATGCCAGGAAATCCTCTATTTTCTAATTGCATGTTGTTGATCTTATCCTATTCAGCTATGCGTATGTTCAATTTTTATTCCACCTTGCAATTTTGAATTGAAATGTCAGACTTTCCTCTGAAGAATTATTCTCATTGACATGACTTCTCCATAAATTTTTTGTTTCACTTTTCATTATTCCATTTCAGTCAGATGTACATCACAAAATGAAAGAAAACATCTGTTGCTACTTCCATAATAATAGCCCCTTTCATACAGCAATGCCGGTAAATTACAGTAAAATGACCAGAATGACTTTACAGTTGAGTTAAATACACAAATATGCTGTTCACACAAGCAATGGCGTTCTGGCTTTTTACCGGTAAGAGACCAATCACACATCAATAGCAAAATACCAGTAAATTCTTTGATGTCAGTCATCTTTAAACGCTGCACTGTTTTCTTCATCCGCCCGCATGAGAAGAAGCGCTTAATGCTGGGTACACACCATAATCGGGGTGATTTTGGGCCGAATTCTCCTCTTCTGACAATCCTAGGGAAAGTCCCGATTGTCTTGATGGTTCTACAGATTATCTTATCAGATTTCCCTGTGGTGTGAGGTGTGTTAAGAGTGACTGAATCTGCTCGAGTGCTGAAACTGATCTGAATCTGAGCCGCCCTGTACTCGAATCGTAAATATTCAATATGTCAGAAATACTGTTGTGTGGTTGGGGGGGGGGGGGGGGGGGGGGGGGGTACACGCGCAAGGGAAATGAAACAATACCCAATCAGAAAGCGAGCTGACGGAAGACTCACCTCCAGCTTGCGTTGTTAAATGTAAAGGCCATGTTCACACCATCTCCATGACTTAATCTAAACATTTCCGCATTTTTCCAAATTTTCTGTATAAAGCAGTCCATACACTACAAGCTCCATTTCTTCTTTCCGGTCGTCAGCCATGTTTGTTTACTTTAAAGTCACATCTGATGTGAGAGATTTTGCGAGATATCCTGTGTGAGATATCCCAGGCGGGACTCTGTTAGTGAATGGAATCTGTTAGCGTGTGGTGTGCTTTCCTGGTCACATCGTGGCACTCCACACTATAGGAACAAAACGTTAAATCTACGATTTCTTAAGGCTGATTTATACTTCTGCATCGGACCTCTACGCCGTAGGCTACATGTCGATTTTCATTTATACTTCTGCATCCTTGACCGTGGCGACACGCAGTTACACATGCAGAGGGAGCATGTGTACCCTTGAGGAAGGGGTTCTGGCAGACCAATCACAGCGCTTGCGGTCCGTGTAGAATTGACGCATTGTTAAATATTTTGGAGAGGTACATGTCAGGGTGCGTCGTAGAATACGCGTGCAACACACAGCCTACGACGTAGTGTACACTCAACGCAGAAGTATAAATTAGGCTTTATCGTCATTGTAATGAGGTATGCTGTTATGGGAAGAAGGAGGCGGGAACTGGCGAACGTTTAACACTTTAATCCAAAATAAACAAACTGAAAGTAACGCAGGCAGTCCCTCACAGACGGCTGCCGCGCACACACATAATAAAACATAAACAAAACATAATGTCCTCTCTCGTCCTTCACGGTAATCACTCCTTCTTTTATGCGTCCTAGATCCTCCGTGAGACACGAGGCCGGTGCGGTTCGCAGATGGCGCTCATTATTTTCACTCACGCCACCGGCCTCGACCCGTTCTCGCGGTCCCTCGGCCTCGACTGCTAGCCACAGTCATGTTTGTGGTCTCTCACATTTTGAATAATATTTTTTTTTTTAAATGTAAGTGTGGCCCCAGCTTTAGTTTGACTATCTTTTTGACGTCTGAGTGACACGCAAAAGGGATGATCAAACAGAACGCGTGTTTCCTCTTAAAAACATGATAGTACCCAACTGCAGAGTGCAACGCTGATGAATGGAAAATAAGGCTTGGTCTCGAGCGCAACACGTTGAAAAAGCTGCGAGATGTGGCGCAACGGTCACAGATGATAATTTAGCACATATTTAAATAGAAAAAACTATTAAAAACCTTATTGTAAACAGTGCGGAGTAATCACATCATCGTCACAAGTCTTTATGATTGGCTCAAAGCAGACTTCTTACGTCAGCACGTTCTGATTTCATACGTGAATATACCAGTAATTCAACACAGCGCACATAACCGGTAATTTACTGGTAATGTTACAACTGACTTGTATGGGAACCAATTTACCTGTATTTTTTAAAAGATCCTGTTGTTCACACATGATCTGTTACTGTTACAATTAGCAGTTTTATTTTTTTATACATTATTTTAAAAATCCTTTTTTTGGCATTATTTTTATGTTTTCTAGTGATATTTGTGAGGATGCTAGCCTGGTTTTACCAGACTCTCGTAGCCAGGCTATGAGGATGCCTCATCTCACTTGACTTCTCCCTCGAGAACTCTTACATATTAACTCACCTAATATGGTTATAAAATATACATAATTGTAGATATAGTCATGCAGACAGCATACAAAAAAGGGTATCAATGAGTAACCGTTATACATAATTTATACTGAGAGAGAAGCAATATTTTGTGGAATGAGAATAACATCGCTTATGTACTTTGACACAAAATCAGTTTGCTCTTGAACTCATAAAGCCATGAAGGCATTGCAAGTTGCCAGTAACACAATGGTACTGTTAGCCCATGAGCATTCACAGTTGTGCGAAAATTGTATCACTGAAAAAGGCCTTATACAAACGGTTACTTGCAGGGGGGGACACAGTAAACTGCCTATCACTAGATGCAAATGACGGGAGCTGTTGGCATGCTGCAGGCTGGCACGTCACATGTCAGTGTTTCCAGACACCAGCGTATAAACAGCATCATGTGCCCTGACTGTAACAAACGCTTTAGCTGACAAACAGGACAAATGGGTGTCCAAAATCTGGTTGTATACTAGAGTGACCGCACCAGAACACGTCGGGCTGATCTGGAGACATGAACCTCGGCCTGGCCATAGTTCATCCGAACCTTCTGCAAGAATGCGATAGATAAATGCGGATTTAGACGCTCAGTAGCACGTGTAGCGCGGCTGTCAAGCAAGATGACGGGTGGCTGTTCAGCATACACAAACAGTTATTTTTCTGTTGAGCCGTTTTGTTTTCCCTTTTTTTTTTATGACAAATGCCATGAATTTTCCTCCAGGGATAAATAAGGAATGTGCGTCAGTTTTTCTTTATAGTCATTTCAGCAACAAAGGCTTTTACTTCAGTCCGATGACTGCTGCATTTTATTTTTATTTTTCGGCTGTGTATCATAACTGTGCCAACATTTTATCATTATCCTTGCTGCAGAATACAATGGATTGTACCGCACTAGTTTAAATTATGCAAACATGAGTTATAAATGTGGAATTATGTTTTGAATATACAGACATAAGAAAAAAACTTCCCAATTTTCCAGCACAGTTGGTTTTATTTATGAGGATTATGGATTTGGGTTTCCAATATGTTTAGAGGAACAGAGAGATTAGACGTTTCATTTCTCTCTCTCTCTCACACACACACACACACACACACACACACACACACACACACACACACACACACACACACACACACACACACACACACACACACACACATGCTCCTTTCCACCCAACAACAACTGTCAGATAGGCTACACACTCCAACAGCAAGGAAAGGAAAAAAAGCACAGATCTTATCATAAAATAATACCAGATTCCTTATATATCACATGCCATCAATAGTTCTCTTTTCTCTTTGAACTGCTTTACTTTGCATACAAAGGTTCAGCCTTTTTATTGGCAGAGGAACTGAGATATACCTCTTTAATGATGAGATGAAGCCTGGCTTTCACTGAAGATAAAATCAGTGTGAGGCCAATTTGAGAAAAAACGACCATGCTATCAGTTGATAAATAATAATGATGATAATACAAAAATCTAAAATTACCATGTGAAAATTGGTTTAAATTACTTATTGATTATACAAATGCATTCAAATAGGAGGCACAAATTATTGTGGTAGGGTGGACTAGAATATAAATATATGCTGTGAGAATGCAGTGTCACAGTGCCCTCTTGCGGTGGCACTGTAGAACTCACTGAATTGGCCGCATTGTCTTTGTCAAGTTTTTATTTTAGGAATGTAAACAACACTTTTGACAACATCATAGAAAGAACTAAAAATGCAAAATCAAAATGCATAAAGTGCCAGGGGTAATATAAATTACATTATATAAAATAGAGGTGTCTCAAGAGGCACTTATTAACAATCAGGCAAATTGTCACAGAGCATACAGTCACATGTACATTATAGGAATGAATGAATATTATAAGATGTACACAATGTTATGGATTTTAAGGCTTTAACATTGCTGGAGGTAGATATTGTATCCAAGTAATATTTCAAATCTTTACCAAATATATTACATAAGGGCATTACAGACAAAAATGTGCACTTATGTAAAAACAAATTAGCTAGTAAAATAAATAGATTTATTAGGTCCTTTAGATTCTTATCAACATGATAAAAACCAAACAAAATATAATTGTACAACAAAGAAAATTTGTCTACGAGCGTAGAACATATTAAATAAACAGAATTTCCCCCAAAAAAATAGTGTAGCAATGTACACCCGGTGTAGCAATTTATAGAATATCTTTAACCTTATAATTATTTAGAAGCTGAGAAACAAAAAGAATATTATTTTTAAACCAAACAGGAAAAAAACATATGGATTCATTCAGATATCCTGGTTATTCCAGATATAATAACGGTGGGGACTGAAGTTTATAAATTAAGTGCCAGGCCAACAGCACCTGTTTGTGGAAGTTTTATAATTCAATTGGTAGTTTGGAGATATTATAATTACATACCAACAAAAAGGGGAGACCACCGACTTTGGAGAAAACATACAGTAATTGGGAATAGCATTCCAAAAGGAATCAGAATCATTCAGAAATTGCCTCAACCAATTTATCCTAAATGTATAATTTAAGGAAGAGAAGTCAAGAAAATGTAGACCCCCATCATCATAGCTTTTTATAACGACAGACTTTTTGATGTAGTGTCTTCAGTGTTTCCTAAGGAAGTCCAAAAGCATCCTATCGACCTCACCACAGATGGACTTATCAACATACAAAGAGAGCGCAGGTATAGGTTATCCTTGAAATACCCTCAGCTTTGGCAAGGAGTGCCCTTACTCTTAAAGATAAGTCCCTTTGGAGCCAGGAATTAATTTTTTTCTTAGCTTTAGCCACTACTGGATCAAAGTTTATCTAGTATTGTCTGTCTTTGTCAAGTCCAAGGCCTTGTAGGCCTACTGTATAAAACACGTGATATTGTGCAGTTTAATTTAGATGGTTTGTGTACACCCTTAAAAATAAAGCGTCTTTAATGGTCTTGATGGGTCCATAAAGAACCTAAAACCTTCCCATTGCCCAAAAGCTTCTTCAGATTATTAAAAATATTCTTCACACCAAGAAAAAAAAGATTTCCTTTACTGTTCATTAAAGGTTCTTTGGGCAACCAAACATGTTTCTTCTATGCTATGGCATTGAAACCTTTATTTTTAAGAGACAAGTGTATTATTAATGTACAACCTGATTCAAAAGTGAGTGGAAACGTCGCTGGTGAAACGTAGCATTGTTACCTTAGCGAATGCGGTTAAGAAGGCTAGGCTACTAGATGCTGTAACTCAAAGTGGTGGGTTTTCACTTTTCACTTTAAATCTTCATAACTGGGAAACTGAGTTATTTGAAATGTAGTGTCTCTGGGATTTGAATTACATATTTGCGTGGAAGAAAATATGGCAGACTGACAGCATCTCACAAGATACGAGCACGCATGAAAGATTAATTTGCATATAGCTTCGAGAGAAATACTTTGTGCTATGGACCTACAAGCATGGTGAAAAATATGAGTGACATATGACCACCAGTGTTTTTATTATTTTAGTAAGAATTCCCAGTAACCTAAAAGTGTCCTAAAAAAGTAATCGAGGCAGATTTTTAATAGAGGAAGTGGCACTGAATCTGCCCAGAATTTACAGGATGATGGAACACACGTTTTATGAGGACTTTCCATTGACATAATGGGTTTTTTTACTGTAAAAAACTTTATTAGACCCTATCCCTACCCTAAATCAAACCTTTAGTAAAAAAAACATTCTGCATTTTTACAATTTCAACTAACATCATTTAATATGATTTATAATCTGTTTTCCACTGGAGAGACTGAACATTGTAACATTTTAACTGCAACAAAAAATGTGGAAAAAATTAAGGGGTTT
The DNA here is from genome assembly GCF_949357685.1 of Gobio gobio. Lineage (NCBI taxonomy): Eukaryota > Metazoa > Chordata > Actinopteri > Cypriniformes > Gobionidae > Gobio > Gobio gobio. Next base: position 23,933,914 of record NC_137101.1, on the reverse strand, counting down.
GAATATACTTTCTGGATGCACTGTATATGTTTTGTGTTGCATATATCAGATAATAGGTTCATGTTGCCAATTTTGGAGCCTTAATCAAGCTTAAAAGCATTTCAGATAAAACAACCCCATACGCCAAAGAATAATACTTTAATATTTAGCAAGGATGCATTAAATTGATCAAGAGCTGTTCAAATGTTAAAATAAATACTATTGTTTTGAGCTTTCTATTCTTCAAAGAATCCTGAAAAGAAATATCAGTTTCCACAAAAATATTAAGCAATTTATTTTCAACATTAATAATAAGTTTCTTGAGCAGAAAATCATCATTTAGAATGATTTCTGAAGGATCATGTGACTGATTAAGAGTAATAACATCACAGGAGTAAATTACATTTCAAATATAGGACAGAAAACAGGTATTGGTGAGCATAAGAGACTTCTTTCAAAAACATCATAAAATCTTACCGATCCCAAACTTTTGATCGTGTACTTTCACACTAAAATGATTTGATGTCATCTCAGAGTATTAACTTGATTGGAATCCTCCGTCAGTGCAACATTTTCTTTGAAGTGCATTTAAAGAAAGTTGGGCACAGTGAGGCATATTTCAAACCCCCTCAAATGCAATCTAATTAAATAGTTTTATTAGAAAAACCTAATTTCTGTAAAAGATTTTAATTGCATGCTTTAAAAGTGCAATGCAATGTGAAATAAATCTATTCAGGGACCGTTATTCAGGGTACAACATTATAGAGCATATATGCCGATACAATTCTGGGCACATAGAGTAGTTTCAGTCTGTAAACTCCAATTGTTTCCCAGAAACATGTCCAAGTGATGGGGAAGAGAAAAATACATTTTTGTTAACAGTTTACATAGTCAAAAGGTGTTGACACAGGGCAAATTCATTTATCATCAACTTTTATTAGAGCATTTGTAATAAGTTATTTGTAAAAACACATCCATCATGTCACATGGGTACAGGAAGCTTATGGCAAGATCTTGCTGAATTAAAAGAAATGGTATAGTATAGAAAGTAGCCATTCATAAAGCAGTTAAAAAGGGATCAAAGATCACAAGAATAAAATGCAATTGATGCTACTTTTTTTCCTCCTTGAACTCGTTTCATCCATTGCTCTTCAAAAGACTCCAGTGATTTTGGTTGTTTTTTTACCAAGTCTTAGTCTGATTGTAATTGTTCATGTTGTACAGTGTAGAAGAGAGTGCAGAGAGTGAAACTACGTACCTCAAGTCTGAAAACATCTGGTTTCAGCAATCAACTTCTGATTGCACTTCATTTGTAGAACATCTGGCGAATACGCTGTTAAGAGAAGGGAACAGCTATTAGTGGAAAACTTTCAGGTTCACTTGGCATGTTGCTGCTACTTTGCATGATTTAACTTGAACAACTTCACATGACATTTGCACTATAATAACTTGCAGAAATAGACAAAAAAAACATCCTCTTCAGCATGTCACCATGTCAATGAACTTGTGTTGAGCAATTCGAAAACAAAATGTTTTTTTCTTTCAAAAGCAAATTTCAAAACAGAACATAGTTAAATAGGTGGTGGAACAGATATTGAACTAGTAAACACTCACAACTACCATAGAGAATAGAAATTATTCACTTTTTCATGTTGCGACTTTTTACCAACTACACAATAGAATCCCGTTGTAGTGCTTTGGTGTGAGAAGTGCAGGATTATGAGGGGGGTTTTTGGGAGGAGGGTTAAATGTAAAGGAGGCTGAAGTTTGTGCCAAGTTGCTATTAGGCAGAAACAAGTCGGGACCTGTTTGCTGATATTGAGTGAAAAGTGGGTCCCTAGTAACCAAAGCTCTCTCTGGGTTACCACTGTGTACTACCCAACAAACAACAGGACAGGCAACTGACACCAGCCACCTGAACCACCTTCTTACAGCCCATCGGCTACGCAAAACCATTATACATCATTAAGAAAACATCATTCAAAAGAGCAATCACCTGTACTGTAAAAGTGTAAGAGCCTCAAAACAATCATTTATTATGCCTCACTCAGTGAAAATAAGACAAGTCTTTGCAGCAGAAAACAATGCAGGAGAGCATTTCCTTCAAGCGGAGGAACAATTTAAAAGAGGTGTCTCGAGAGCTAACTCAGGAACATTTCAGTGCAGCAAAGAACTCAAATTAAACATAAATCAGAGAAACCTATACATCGGCATGTACATAAATTAAATTATTACAAACATTTCTAGTAGATGATATAATGTATACAGCATCACTGCAAGTCCACAAGTAGTTGTTTTATTTCTAAGCCCTTAAACTCGACCCTAAAACCCTAGATGTGTGTATTTGCTAACCAGCATGTGACAACCTCGCTTGAGTCATAAATAAAATTAATTAATCATTAAGAAAAATATTACAAATATTGAATTTGAACGCAATACATGAACTATAATACAAGACAAGGCAACATGAGCCTCTCAAACTTCATGTGAGGAAAGGAGAGGATTGGAGGTATATCTGCAGTGCCTCAGCTCACGTAGGTCAACACAACTGACTGAATGGGCTCTCGGCACACCGGACACAACTTGTTCCGGTTCTTTAATTTCTTGGCGCAAGTGTAACACGCCATAAGGTGTCCAGTCCTTCCGTGGACGATGCAGCCATTCTTGGGGCGACTTTGACAGATGACGCAGGGCTCTAGGCAAGTGGCCGGCAGGCAGGCCTCCAGGCTGTTGAAACGCTCTAGCTCAGGGGTCTCTTCCTGGCTGCTGCCTCCACCAGAAGAGGTGGAGGGCTGCGATGATGAGGTCTGAGAGTCAGTCAGGGAGCCGGAGGAGGCAGAAGAGGGAAGTTCTTCTTTGGCGGCGACAGGAGATTGCAAGCATTTGCCGTCGGGAACGTCCACTCCTTCGTCTGTTTCTGGAAGAGGGCTTGAGGGTTTGGAAGGAAGCAGTTTGTCATCCGAGGCCAAGCTGGGTGTTGTGGTGATGCTGGTGTCTTCAGTGCTGGTTTGAGTGTTAGTGGAGAGGTTTTCATTGTTGGAGTCTGATTCTGGAAGCCAATCGGGTCGGACATTCCAGCAGCTTTTGCAATGCCGAGGAAGAGGAGGGTTGAGCTCGCCACATTCAGCACACTTCCAGTAGTCCTGAGTGAACACATTGTTACATTAGTACAGATTGTTCATATCTACTAAGCAACATAAAAAAATGTAAAGGGTGGAAATGGACATGAAAAACTGGTTTTGGTGCAAGAAACTTTCAAATGAAATGTAGTCTTTAGAGTAAAAAACAATGCTATTAAAGTAAAAAATATGGAGACTAAAAGACTAAGTTATTAATACACATTCCTGGTCGTATTACACACAATGCATTAGTGCACAAAGTTCCTAAGGGGAAAAAATGTCATAACTAGCTGCTTCTCTGCAACAGCTGTTCTTTTTTGGCAGACTCACAAAAGCCTTTTCTAACCCCCAACCTTTGAACCAAATGGCACCACAATAGTATGCAACACCCCCTTTTCATCATCCAATCCAATAAATAAATTTTTCTTCTTTCATTATTGAAGTAAATTGCTACATACTGCCTCAGTTATCTCAGTATCCTCATCAAACGAGTCTTCATCCTCAGCGAAGATTGTGACTTCATATACCTGAATGAGCAAAAGAAAAAAGAAAATTGCAGTTAGTTAAGGAATGTTAAATAGGTTAGGCTATGTCAGGGGTATCCAAACTCGGTCGTGGAGGGGCGCTGTCGTGCAGAGTTTAACTTCAACCTGCCTCAACACACCTGCTTGAAAGTTTCTAGTATGCCTAGTAAGACTTTCATCAGCTGCTTCAGGTGGGATTAATTGGGGTTGGAGCTAAACTCTGCAGGACAGTGGCCCTCCAGGGGCATGATTGGACACCCCTTGGCTACATCTACACTAATCCAGATACAAAAAACATTTTTCTCTTAACATTTTGGCCTTCCGTCCACAGACACTCTCCCAAGTGGATATATTTGAAAATGCTTTTTTTCGTTAATGAAATGATTGTGCCAGAATAATTACAAGAGAACGTTGTTTTGTCTCTCTCGTGCGCAGTAAGAAGATTTGACCATTTTCCGATGTTTCGGTGTGGAAAAGACATTTTTGGAAATGCTTGAAGACGTGTGGACGGAGAGCATTTTGAAAATGCTGTTTTCAAATGTATCCGGATGTTTGTTTATCTCTCTCTCTCAATAGAGCAGGAGTTTGAGTTGAAACCTCGTTCTCTCCCGGCACCGAATCCTCGTCGTTCTCACTGTAGGCGTCGGAGTTGATGGACTCCACCTCAAACTCCACACTGAAATTATCAGAGTCTGAGTCCTCACTTTCATCACTGCCCTCACTGTGAGAAATACCTACATCCTGTTGAACAAACAAAACGCTGGTTAGAAAGGGCCACATGATGGCACAAATTAAATTGTAAATGTAGCCGCTGGTAAAACAAAACTGTGTGAAGGACAGTTGCTACTCACAGAGTTGCTGTGTGCATCCGAAGACTCGCTGTTCCCCCTCTCCCGGTGCAGGCCGCCAATCACACACCAAGACAGGCTGTCATCAAATGTCAGGGAGAAGCTGTCTGACTTATGCCTCTTCCTGCGTTCTCTAGGCTCGTCTTCGGCTGAAGAGCTCTCTGTTGAAACCACAAAAACAGAGTTTAGCACTAATCCGTTTTTGGACACAAGAATACGCTGTGTCCAAATGAGGGTTTTCACATATAGTTGCTCTGTAGGCAAAACCAGAACACGCTGCTTTCCAAACATTTCCAAGCCGGTTTTTTTTCTATACGTTTACAAAAACACAAGTTTGAGTGTATACTGCTCATTGCATTAGTGTAAATCAGTTTATTTGCTGATGTTCCTTTTCTATGCACTCAACTTCGGACACTTATGGGCCATGCAGGAGCAATGCTCAGAGCAATAACCCTTTTTTAATGGTGCATCTGGCGCTGCTTGCTCAACAAACTGCCTTTGTGTGCATAGTTGAGGTTTTAAAATGGGCCATTGAAGAGCAGCAGTCATCTGAGCACATTCTGCACAGCCTCCAGATCTCAGTGTCCTTTTGAGAGGTTCAGTGAGAGCAGTCATTATGGTACCACATGTTTACCCACATACAGTCCTCTGTCAGTACTGAAGGAACAGTACAAAAACGATCCATTATGAGGGAAGTCTTCCCTGCATGTATATTGGATATTTCACAAAGGATACAAGGCAAGAAAAGCAAACAGTCCTTAAAAGGTGTCGCCTCAACCTTTCACAAAATTACCAGGAAAAATAAACAAGCTGGAAATCATGGAATCGAAAAAAACTGCTATTTTATTTAAGCCATAAAAATGCAAGATTTTCATCCAAGGAAACTGGTGGTATAATTGATTTAAAGTTCATACAATTGTACCAGTCCAGGCTAAAGCCAGCTGACTAACAAAAAGAAAATATAAAGGGACAAGCCCTTCCTGTTCAAACAGGAAATATGCCAACACTGGAAAGAAAACTGAACATTAACTCAACATTATCTCAAAACATTTGTTAAGTGACAGCTGATGTAAAGAAACAACTCGATCTGAAATCCCATCAGACCCAGTTGATCAAGCGTGTGCTTACATACACACCCAACAGGACACAGCAGGTGTGTGTGTGTGTGTGTGCTTACCAGGATCACTGCTTCTCCTCCTCCTGCGCTGCTGTGAGGTAGATGAGCGGGAGTCTGAATCTGTATCCTGGAACAGACAGTTGGGTTTCAGTCATGCTTCAATCTCAAACACTGCAGGGGCTCCTATAAAACCCATTCAAGCACAAACGCAGCACTACCAGGGCAACTCTGTGGAATGGGTCAATACTCTGTGGTTCTAAGTGTGTCGAGCATAAAATAACGTTTACCCCAGGCCCTCGATCTGGTTCACTTTGACTCCTGGGTTCAGAGAAGGTAGACTGTGTTTCTGTAAAAGGAGACAAGGACAGGTTTAGCACAAAATAGATAAGAACATTTGTTCCGAGTCAAACAATACTATTAAAGAAGAAGAGGTGGAGAAAAAACAAAAGGTTTAATGCTCACAGTACCTGGATTTTTCACAGTCACAAGGTTTCTAGTGATCATTGCAAAGAGGGCTCTGTGAAAACCCCCCAAAAAAACAAAGGTAAAATTAACCACTAAAACTTTCATTTTCATATAGCAAATTTCACTTTCAGTATGAGGAATACATTATGTATACTATTTTTTTTAATGTACAGTGGCCCCAAAAATAACCATGTATACGCACATTATATATATATATATAATATATATCTCGGTATGTATATATGTATATATATATATATATATATATATATATATATATATATATATATATATATATATATATATATATATATATATATATATATATATATATATATATATATATACACACACATACTCACCTAAAGGATTATTAAGAACACCTGTTCAATTTCTCATTGATGCAAATATCTAATCAATCAAATCACATGGCAGTTGCTTCAATGCATTTAGGGGTGTGGTCCTGGTCAAGACAATCTCCTGAACTCCAAACTGAATGTCAGAATGGGAAAGAAGGGTGATTTACACAATTTTGAGCGTGGCATGGTTGTTGGTGCCAGACGGGGCCGGTCTTAGTATTTCACAATCTGCTCAGTAACTGGGATTTTCACGCACAACCATTTCTAGGGTTTACAAAGAATGGTCCTGGGGTTTACATCCAGTATGCGGCAGTCCTGTGGGCGAAAATGCCTTGTTGATGCTAGAGGTCAGAGGAGAATGGGCCGACTGATTCAAGCTGATAGAAGAGCAACTTTGACTGAAATAACCACTCGTTACAACCGAGGTATGCAGCAAAGCATTTGTGAAGCCACAACACGCACAACCTTGAGGCGGATGGGCTACAACAGCAGAAGACCCCACCGGGTACCACTCATCTCCACTACAAATAGGAAAAAGAGGCTACAATTTGCACAAGCTCACCAAAATTGGACAGTTGAAGACTGGAAAAATGTTGCCTGCTCTGATGAGTCTCAATTTCTGTTGAGACATTCAGATGGTAGAGTCAGAATTTGGCGTAAACAGAATGAGAACATGGATCCATCATGCCTTGTTACCACTGTGCAGGCTGATGGTGGTGGTGTAATGGTGGGGGGGATGTTTTCTTGGCATACTTTAGGCCCCTTAGTGCCAATTGGGCATTGTTTAAATGCCACAGCCTACCTGAGCATAGTTTCTGACCATATCCATCCCTTTATGACCACCATGTACCCATCCTCTGATGGCTACTTCCAGCAGGATAATGCACCATGTCACAAAGCTCGAATCATTTCAAATTGGTTTCTTGAACATGACAATGAGTTCACTGTACTAAAATGGCCCCCACAGTCACCAGATCTCAACCCAATAGAGCATCTTTGGGATGTGGTGGAACGGGAGCTTCGTGCCCTGGATATGCATCCCACAAATCTCCATCAACTGCAAGATGCTATCCTATCAATATGGGCCAACATTTCTAAAGAATGCTTTCAGCACCTTGTTGAATCAATGCCACGTAGAATTAAGGCAGTTCTGAAGGCGAAAGGGGGTCAAACACAGTATTAGTATGGTGTTCCTAATAATCCTTTAGGTGAGTGTATATATATATATATATATATATATATATATATATATATATATATATATATATATATATATATGTAAATAGTAATCTCCTTTGTTTAAATCTTAAACAGGTGATAGCAGATGCATTCAGACCTAGTGGGTTAAATATCCCAGAAGCTGCCACCTGTTGCTTTAAAGCCCCACCCTGATATTCTCAGGGGTCATTTATTAGTACCGCAGCTGTTTCTGCCTTAGTGAAGTTAGAGTCAATACGTACCGGGGCTCTTTGACTGAGAAACTTTTCACCCCGAGAACAGCACCAAGAGCATCCTCTCCGCAGTGAACGATGTGTTGCTGCTGCTTGTCATATAACTCCTTGCTCATGATATACTTCCCCAAATAAAACATAACCTAAACACACACACAAAAAGAGTTGTTTAGAGATCCACAGGGAAACCATTTCCTGAAACAGAATGATGAGAGAAAGGACGGTAAAGATGTGGCTGGTATTTAATACAGATGAGTAATACATTCCTGTTAGTCAGACACAACCACAACTTCCACCTATAAAAAAAATTACTCATGACATCAAGCTAAAGTTGACAACAGATGGAAATATATCAAACAACCTAATTTAAAAAAACTGGCATACCAATTATCTATATCACTGTACACTATCAAGTAATTCGATTTTGTAGTTTTAAATCGCCCATGCTAAAGCTATTGCCATTTTATATACATTTGCTGAGGTGTTCAGAGTGGTTTCTTACTGAACCAACTCAAGAAAAGCCCACACTAAAGTCTCTAGGTATGACTCGGGTCCTTTCTGGCACATTCTATCATCCTACAATCAAAAACTTAAGACTTATTTTAGTCTGATCACTTACAGACATAATAAGCGGCAATATTTGAATTATTATTCATCTGTAGCACAAACTGAAGCGTAATAATTTAGGTTAGGAGTTTGTTCAAATCCCTAAGAATGAGCAATGGGAGAAAAACACCAAGAATGAATATCACACTAAACAAAAACAGTAACTAAATATAATACACCACCCACTGCTCTAGAAAATGTACACACTATACGCAGTGTGTACCATACACACACAAGTGAGCAGTGACACATGAAACAGGAGAAGGGTTATTTTAGCCAGCAAAGTCAAACACCACCGCCATAATATGACCAAAAACTCATTTTTAGAAAACTCTCATATAAGTGTTTGTATGAAAAACTATTCACACAAAACATACAGCAAGGTTCAGCTACTAAAATAACTGGCATAATTCCAATTAAATATAATGTCATAAAGCATGACACATATACTAGATTAAAAGTTTAAATGGACTAAAACTGTCGTTAACAGACCTCCTTCATGGTGAAAACATCTTTATCTGCACCTGCATCCTCTAACAGCCTTTTCAACTGCAACTTTGGTCTTACCTGAGGAAGTTACAATAAATAAAACTCAGTCATTACAAGGCATAAAATCGCATTTTAATTACACAAAAGCACAATTTGAAATGCTACATTACCAGTTTTTCATTGTCAACCTTGTTGATTTGAGAACTGCTTAAACAACTCTCTGTTGCCATATTTGTAGTTATCTGTAAAAATGAAAAAAAAAAAAAAAAAAAGATAAACAGTTAATAAAACAATTTGGAAGCAATTCATTACACATGAAAACTTGAGAAAGAAACATTACCTGTGCAAATTGAGGTAAATTGGATATTCTACCAAATAATCTACTCTGCTACCTGTACATAAAGTGCTTGAGCCCTGGGTTAGTGAGGAGTGGGAGCCGGCTGAGAGCCAGTCTATGGTTTAAATAGACGCAGAGAGACATGTCAGGGCTAGAATCCATCGCACCGATCATCATGTCCTGGGCGGGTTCGGGCATGACAAGTCAAAGCGTGACTGGCTTTCGGACGCCTAGTGGTGGTGGTGGTTTGACTATCTTTGCTGAGCTGTCTGTGTCTCTGTGATCATGTCCGGGCATGTCCCGACTCACTACGCTACACACGCCCATTGCTGACTAGGCACATGGATTTGAAGCTTATCAGCCCAGTAACAGGTGAAATAACGCAGTGTTTGGACCAAAGCGATGACCAGTCTGGATTATTAGAGCCTCAGTTAAATAAACCAAATAAACTAAATCAAAAAGACCAAAAGTTCGTCATCACAAGTGCTACCATGGATGGATGGATGTCTTTTGGAATACACCATTGCTGTGTTTATTTATCCGCAATGCTCAGCAAACAGTACACACACACTAAAACACAACAACCTCAAGTTTGTTGTCTTCGGGATTTATATCTGGCATCTATGTGCATGGGAATCTCTCCACTCAAATTAGATGCACATAATTCATGTAAAACCTGGAGCATCCATTGCTTTCCCCCCAGAGGTAACGCTAACATGAACATAGATGGACGTGTGAATGTTTTTACGTATGAGATTTAACGTTAACGTTACATGTGGCAGGTTGCAATATGACTGACATAATAAATATTGACAAATGAGAAGACGAATAACAAAAACATAATGCGCTTTTCTCCAGTAAACAGAATCCACACTAAACTGAATAAATTACACTATTGCCTTTTTTAAAGCTGCTTTAGTGCAGCATTTGACGAAGTTTAACGTGCATCTTTAAGTTAGTCGTTATCTTCCTGTTTATCACCGGGAAGCTGCTTTGAAATATTATAGTGCTATTTAAATCAAGGCGACTTAACTTATACAGCGTAAACGTCATGCAAGCCGCTGCTGTGTTTGTTTACGTAATATTTACTTTAACACATTTCTTTACGAGTTATATGAGTAATAATAGTATTAAATAACCAACACAACATGCTTCTCGCCGAATGTGGAGTTGCGTATTTGAGAGACAATTTCTTAGCTGTCGTTTGATTGTAACAACGCCACAAACGCGCGCACTCCCGGGTGTATATTTCCCGCTGTGGGCACTCAGGAAAACCCGAGGCTGCAGTAGGCCGCGCTTACAGAGCTAGCGCTGGGCTAACTGAGGCAATTTATTTCAGGCGACTACACGGACATTAAAGCTTCAGACCGTGTTAAAATAATGCTGGAACGTTTAGCAGTATTTTCAGATATGTGCAGCCCGATAAGTGTAGTAAAAATAGGAGAAAGTGCGAAAATTGTTAAAACTGAAAGTGTTAATAATGTGTCTTACCTGCTGGTGACCGTTGAGAGTCGCGAACTCTAGCTCCCTCTATTGGCGCCCTTTGAATTTGAAATGTTCCAGCACGTGCGATAAGCGCGGGGTGTAAACATTAAACAATACACTCAAGTGTAGGCGAGTTCAATATTATTTTGAGTTGTCTACTTTTGCTGTTTTAATGTTTTGGGTAATACGTTTAAAGTAGCTCAGTTTTACTATGTAAAATTGCTTTATATTTTCAGGTTAACATAAAATTGAGCGTTTTGTGTTGTTGTAAAAAGTTTTTTGTTAGAGCACACGAGTTTTAGCAGCCGAGTTTCACATATATCACGTAATATGTGTGACGTTAATAAGAGAATATGACAACAAAGTAGAAGTAATACCAAAATTGTTTTTTATATTACATTTAGTTGTAGAATATTAGTCTCTGCTTGCCCATGTCTGCTATTTTAAAAGCTGTATTTTAAGAACAAAACGTATTAAAAATGGAAAATCCAGGATTCATTGAATTCAGGGCAAAGGTTTGTTTAAACATTTTAAATAAAAGACTTTGTAAAAAAAATTGAGACACGTATTTTTTATAAAACTTAAAGGGACAGTTCACAAAAAAAATAAAAAATAAATTCATCATTACTCACCCTCATGTTGTTCCAACCCTGTATGAATTTCTTTCTTCTGTTGAACACAAAATATGATATTTTGAAGAATGTTTGAAACCAAAAAGTTGTTGGGCACCATTGTATTTTCCCCCATACTATTGTCAAGAGACACATTTTTAAATGGTTTAAAAATCTATTTCATAATACCCCACACACTTTGAGCTCTATCCACCTTTTTTACTTCAAATATTTTCACATACTTGTGTTATTTAATTATTTTGAATTAAATATACAATCAAATGTAAACCTATTCCTCTTGGGTTCAATTTAGTCCACGTTTTAATTGTTATATGATATGCACATTAAACATTATCCCTTATTTTCATACTAATTTTGTTAATTTATGGTCACTTGATAATATTAGGCTAATCAAACCACTAGTTAATGAATTCCTCCTTTGATTAATGAACTATTTGCATGAAAACGGAAAGAACTTACATCAGTTGTTTTGATTTCTTGATGAGTAATGATGATTGTTGTCATGTCATGATGACCCTTGTACACCATTGTGAATGGTAGACCATTGGTTAGTTAACTACACAGAAACTTGCTAGTTGGGGGGGTATTGTTTGGAAACACTGAAAACATGTCTTGTACAGTCCCTGTGACAGGATCTGATCTTTAGGGCCAGGACAGAATGACTCAAGAGTTTATTTTAGTACATGTTCCTTTACGCTCAACATGTTTGGGCTTGTACATCTGTAATAATGAGGGAATTCCATGGACCACTGAAGTCATCAGAAAAGCTAATAATTGAATTAATGGAAGTAAGGATAAAGACAAATCCCAAAGATTAAAGTTTAAGGCATTTACACTGTCAAACATACAATGCAGGTTTTAGTTCTCATGAAATAGTGCTCCTTTACTAAGGCACAAACAAACTTCTTTACACTTACAGTAATCAGTTCACCAAAAAAAAAAAAAAAAAAAAAAAAAAATAATTATATATATATATATATATATATATATATATATATATATATATATATATATATATATATATATATATATATATATATATATTTATTTATTTCTGTCATCATTTACTCCCCCATAGGTCTTTACAAACCTGTATTTATTTCTTCAGCTGTACACTTAAAATATATATTTTGAAGAACACTGAGATCTAAACAACATTGAAGCCCATCGACTTGGTGTATGAATGAAAAAAAACTGATGCGTTTCTCAAAATATCTTCTTTCAAGTTCCACAGAAGAAAGCATGTCATTTTTGGGTGAACGATCCCTACATTTTCAGCATTACCACATCCCTTTCGAAACTGGGACAAATCTAATATTCATGCAAAAAGCAGCAAAACATCAAGATTTGAGCCTGGAGACAGGACTTTGGAATGTGACTAATGTTTAAGTTGTATATTGCAACAGAGAAAAACATGTTGAAAAACCCTCATCATGAACTGAACAAATCACTGACATTGCATTTCATAGACAGCAAAAGACTCAAGTCTTTTTGCCAAGTAGGCAGTGACCCTTGTCCTAAAAGTTGTGACTAGACTCAATATAAGATAGCATTCCATCCTTGAAAAACGCGACCAAAAAAAAGTTGTCTGTTACTTTCTATAAAAAGTTTAATTGTTGTACAAACCATTTGAAAATACACCCAAGTAAAACGTACAAAATAAAAAAGGAAATGCTTCAACATTCAGAGTTTTTCTTTCAAACGGTCTGTGTGTTTATTTGCAAATATTGAATACTTGGGATACAAATGAAACTCTTGAAAATACTGAAATGCTATCAAAAGTTCTCCGCCTCTATGGCGTAAAGCCTACTTCCTTCCAGTCTATGTTTTGGTTAGTCTTCACGCTCATCGCTATCTATTCCTGAAGAAATTAGGCACCGAACACCGTCTGTCTTGTCGATTGGCACATCCGAAAGCCTAAGGTCTCTGTGTGAGCCTGCTTTTGCCCTCCTCCTGCTCGGCCAGTTTGAAATGGGTGTATGCAAGGATGCCAATGAGGGTGCAGAGGATACCCAGACCTTGATTTAAAGACAAGGGGTCCTGGAAGAGAACGTACCCACCCAGTAATGTGATGCAGAACTTGAAGTGTCCAAACATGTTGTATCTTTGAAGAGAAATGTTAAGGGATCTTGTTTGACAATGACTTTAGTAATCTGTTGAGGCTTATGACTTGCTCTTGAGTCACAGACTTTGAGGACATGTGACTTGAGCTTCAGAGATGAGTGTTGCACTCATATAAAGAGCTTCTAAATGATTCTTTATGAAAGTTAAAGGGATAGTTCACCCAAAAATGAAAATTAGCCCATGATTTACTCACCCTCAAGCCATCCTAGGTGTATATGACATTCTTTCAGATGAATACAATCGTATTCGAGTTATATTAAAAAAAAAAGTCCTGGCTCTTCCAAGCTTTATAATTGCATTTACATATGACAGTTATAGTGAAAGTTAGAGATTACAGTTTGTAAAGTTTTAAATATAGATTTTTTTTTTACAGAAATACATTGCTTCGCTTCAGAAGGCCTTTATTAACGCCCCGGAGCCGTGTGGAATACTTTTATAGTGGATGGATGCACTTTTATGGACTTCAAAACAGAAACAGCCATTCACTGCCATTATAAAGCTTGGATTAGCCAGGACATTTTTTAATAACTCCGTTATATTGTATTCGTCTGAAAGAAGAATGTCATACACCTAGGATGACTTGAGGGTGAGTAAATCATGGGCTAATTTTCATTTTTGAGTGAACTAACCCTTTAACATTCTTTGGACCATTTTATAGTTAGGCTTGTGAATATGACATTTAAAAGAGTTAATAAATCTGTTGTTAACAAACAAACAAATAAAATAATGCTATTTTGGTAACACTTCACAATAAGGTTTTATTAATTAACATTAAAGGGATAGTTCACCCAAAAATGAAAATTCTGTCATCATTTACTCACCCTCAAGAACACAAAAGATGATATTTTGAAGAATGTTTGTAACCATGCAGAGAGAGCAACCATTAACTACCATAGTATTTTTCCTCCCTACTATGGTAGTCAATGGTGGCTCTATCTGCTTGGTTACAAACATTCTTCAAATTATCTTCTTTTGTGTTTAGCAGAATAAAGAAACTCATACAGGTTTGGAACAACTTGAGGGTGAGTAAATGATGACAGGATTTTCATTTTTGGGTGAACTATCCCTTTAAGTTTAATAAATGCTGTAGAAGTGTTGTTCATTCTTAGTTCATGTTAATCTCAGCATTTACTAATATATTTTTTAAGATTAAAAGTTGTATCTGTTAACATTAGTTAGCAATGTGAACATGTTCATTTTTAATTAACTAATATTAAGAAAAGTAAGAATATTTCTCATTGTTAGTTCATGTTTGTAAATGCATTAACTAATGTTAACAAATGAGACCATATTGTAAAGTGTTACTGACTTCATTATTTTAATTTTGACCGATTTCAGTTTTGTGAATATATATATGTAAAGAAAGTAAGAAAAAAAACTTAGTAAAAACATGTAACATGTTATTTATTTATGGCTATATCAGCCTTGTGAATATTTAAAAACTGTAATAAATCTGTTCAAAATAAGAAAAGAAAAAACGTACAATTTTTTTTTTATTTTTAATATTGATTTATGGCTATATCAGTCTTGTTAATACGTAAAAACGTTAATAAATTGGTTTAAAATAAGGGGGGGGGGGCAGTTCATAGAAAACAAGATGTTATTTTTAATATTTATTTATAGCTATATCAGTCTTGTTAATATGTAAAAACGTTAATAAATTGGTTTAAAATAAGAAAAAAGGTTAATAGAAAACAATGTTATTTTTAATATTGATTTATCAGTCTTGTTTATATGTAAAAACGTTAATAAATTGGTTTAAAATAGGGGGGGGGCAGTTAATAGAAAACAAGATGTTATTTTTAATATTTATTTATGCTATATCAGTCTTGTTTATATGTAAAACTGTTAATAAATTGGTTTAAAATAAGAAAAAAGGTTAATAAAAACAGATGTTATTTTTAATATTGGCTTTGTCAGTCTAGTTAATAGGTACAAATGTACATGAATCTATTCAAAATAAGTAAAATCTGTTAATAAAATAAGATGTAATTTTTAATATTATTTTATGCTATATCATTCATGTGAATATGTAAAAAAAAACCTTAATAAATTGTTCAAAATACATAAGTATAATCAGTTATTAAAATAACGTGATTCTTTAACACTGATTTATGGACAATGTTAAATCATAAAATCTAAATGTATATTAATTATAAGTTTGAGTTTATGACTTGGCTTAGCTTTAATTCTGTAATTTTGATTTATATTAATGCAAGAATATTCTAAAACAAGCGTCATCACAAATTGTTTCTTTTAAAAAAATAACTGAATTTGTTACAAATATTAACTGTAAAAATCATGAGATGGCATTGTCTGTTTTTCATATAGTATATAATTACACACCTGAAAAATTATATAGTTGCCAATATACTTTAGGAAGAGGGATCAGCTAGCAGATTATAATATTTCCAGATCCTTGGCTTTAAAAAAAAAAAAAGGTTGAAATCCCTTGGTTGACAGAACACTTACCAATAGGTGGCCAAAAAGAGCAGTTTAAAACATAAGATAGTAAAGTGCTCCATCTGCTGCTTACTTTGAGAAAGGACTCACTCATGAACTCACTCTCAATGGGTGTATTCAAAACCATGAAATGTTTCTATTATGGCTCAGGGCTAAAAAATGTGCTGTGATTTACAGCTTCCCCTTTGAATTATTAAACAAGTGTGTAACTATGCATTAACTATTTGCCCAGCTTTCAGGCTCTGTAAGCAAACATTTGCTTGCATTATAGGCCTAGCCTGACAATTAACAGACAAATCATGCTATAGAGCACTGTTTACAGGGTGTGTTTTGCACCAAGAATAGAAGAGAAGGAAATAGCCGCAGCTGAATGAATGGTATTTTAGAGAAGTAGCAGAAAGGATACGTAACAGGAGACGTGTTCCCGATGATCCAGTAAATGGACAAATTAACCAGAAAGGCTATAACACTAGACAGCAGAACCATGACCTTGATGAAAGGAAGAAAAAACAATCAAGAATCAACCATTTGAGAATGCACTTAATCTTAATACTCATCTTAGATTGAGCTTTGTGAACTTTTTACCCAATAATGCTAAAGAGTAACATTTTTACTTTTTTCCAGGAAATCTGGGCAATAACACAAGGCTCTCTCTGTCACTGTGTGTTTGTCTAAGTAGGAAATTCCTTTGGATAGGTGTAGGGGGAGTGTGTGAGCCAATGAAAGAACAGGCGCTTTCTTGTTTGCTCTCTTACCAGGGCCTGAAATGACCAGGGGCCAAAGATACCGCCCTCTCCGATTAGGGGTTCGAAAAACGGCACCAGGACCAAGAGAAATGCAGACGACATGGGTGCCTGATAATACAGTAACTGCATAGAGTTCACCTGCAGCTCATGCTGTTTGGCACCGACCCACTATATTAGGACAAAGAAGTCATTAGTCGAATAAATACAGCATAATCACAATATCTGTATAATTATTGAGGGAAATAATTATTTATGGTCAGGAATTTTACTGGGGATCACCTAAAGGATTATTAGGAACACCATACTAATTCTGTGTTTGACCCCCTTTCGCCTTCAGAACTGCCTTAATTCTACGTGGCATTGATTCAACAAGGTGCTGAAAGCATTCCATAAATGGCCCATATTGATAGGATAACATCTTGCAGTTGATGGAGATTTGTGGGATGCACATCCAGGGCACGAAGCTCCCGTTCCACCACATCCCAAAGATGCTCTATTGGGTTGAGATCTGGGGCCTCATTTATAAACGTTGCGTACGCACAAAAGAAGGCGTACGCCGCTCTCTACGCAATAATTGGTATTTATAAAAAGCAAACTTGACGGGAAAATGTGCGGTCCTTCACGCAAGCTCTGACCCAGGCGTACGCACAAAAACGGGTGAAATGAGAAATGGCGACACCGTCGGCAGATGGAAGAAACACGTGAAAGTGTGTGAAACTGCAGACCGTTGTGTAAAAGAAATGGCAATACTGCCTCTCATAAATAACATGAAGACTTCACAAAGCAAGTATTACAATTAACAGCCTACACGAACACCCGTTTGATCGATCTGCAGTGTAAAACAAACAAAATCAAACGGAAATTACAACAGAAATGCAAAAAAAAAAAAGTGAAATATGTTCTTCAACAATACTGGCATGTTATGCAATTCATCCTCATAAATAATGTAAACAGAACGAAATAATATACAAAACTGATATTCTCGTCAATGTGTCCGTCTGGCGGAGCAGATATAGATGCAATTAGATAGACAGATAGATAGATAACTAGGGAGATATATAGATAGATAGATGTATTAATTGTCCACTGGGGAAAGTTGTTTTCATAGTACAAATTTCTTCATCAGCTACGGAATCATGGTATTCATGCAAATGCCTTTAGTTTGTTTTATTTCCTCTCTGTATTTGCCATGATTTCGCAATCGATAAATATTAACTTGTGGACTATTTATGGGCAACTATGGGCGTGACATGAAGCCACAAAAGCTGCGCTACATTTAGAATTGATTGTGATTTATTAAGGGAAAACTGCGTAGGATGTGCGTGCGCACGGTTTTATAAATCCGAATATTTCTGTGCGTACGCATGTCCTGTGTTTCATCCGTACGCCACTTCTGACGCAAATCCTACGCAAAGTTTTATAAATGAGGCCCCAGGTGACTGTGGGGGCCATTTTAGTACAGTGAACTCATTGTCATGTTCAAGAAACCAATTTGAAATGATTCGAGCTTTGTGACATGGTGCATTATCCTGCTGGAAGTAGCCATCAGAGGATGGGTACATGGTGGTCATAAAGGGATGGACATGGTCAGAAACTATGCTCAGGTAGGCCGTGGCATTTAAACGATGCCCAACTGGCACTAAGGGGCCTAAAGAAAACATCCCCCACACCATTACACCACCACCACCAGCCTGCACAGTGGTAACAAGGTATGATGGATCCATGTTCTCATTCTGTTTACGCCAAATTCTGACTCTACCATCTGAATGTCTCAGCAGAAATCAAGACTCATCAGACCAGGCAACATTTTTCCAGTCTTCAACTGTCCAATTTTGGTGAGCTTGTGCAAATTGTAGCCTCTTTTTCCTATTTGTAGTGGAGATGAGTGGTACCCGGTGGGGTCTTCTGCTGTTGTAGCCCATCCGCCTCAAGGTTGTGCGTGTTGTGGCTTCACAAATGCTTTGCTGCATACCTCGGTTGTAACGAGTGGTTATTTCAGTCAAAATTGCTCTTCTATCAGCTTGAATCAGTCGGCCCATTCTCCTCTGACCTCTAGCATCAACAAGGCATTTTCGCCCACAGGACTGCCGGATACTGGATGTTTTTCCCTTTTCACACCATTCTTTGTAAACCCTAGAAATGGTTGTCCGTGAAAATCCCAGTAACTGAACAGATTGTGAAATACTCAGACCGGCCCGCCTGGCACCAACAACCATGCCACGCTCAAAATTGCTTAAAGCACCTTTCTTTCCCATTCTGACATTCAGTTTGGAGTTCAGGAGATTGTCTTGACCAGGACCACACCCCTAAATGCATTGAAGCAACTGCCATGTGATTGGTTGATTAGATAATTGCATTAATGAGAAATTGAACATGTGTTCCCAATAATCCTTTAGGTGAGTGTATACTTCAAATTATATATTTTGTATAATTGTGGTAGATTTGATCTAATATATATAGATCTAATATAATAATTTATATACATATAATATATAATTTTTCCAGTCTTCGGTGTTACATGATCCTTCAGAAATCATTCTAATATGATTCGGTGCTCAAGAAACATTTATTATTATCAATGTTGAAAACAGCTATGTTGCTTAATATTCCTTTGTGGAAACTGATACGTTGTTTTATTCTTTGATTAATAAAAAGTTCAAATTTGAATTTTCTGCTTTTTCAGCTTGAAATTCCAGCCTTTATTTGAAATAGAAATCTTTTGTAACATCATAAATGTCTTACTGTCACTTTTGATCAATTTAATGTATCCACAATATCAATAATACTATTAAACTACAATAATTTAGTTTAATAATAATATTAAATACATCAATGCAAGTTATTATACAGTAAATATCAGAATTTCTATATCAGAGGAGGTCTCTGGGTTGGCCAATATTCTGACTCCTGATTTATGGGAATGAAGGGATATTAATTTTTCAAAAAGAATATAAAGTGAGAATGCCATAATACTTACCACTTGATACAGTGAGGTTACAAAGACCCCAAGTGTGGCAAAGACCATCCCCAGAAGATTGAACCTCACATCATAGTAAGAGTTCAGTATGACCCCTAAAGTGATTGGCACCTTTTTAGAACACACACACACACACACACACACACACACACACACACACACACACACACACACACACACACACACACACACACACACACACACACACACACAATCATTAAATTAAGTGTAGGAAACGTTGTGTAAAAGCAAATCTCAGCAGTTATGTGACCCATTACCCTGCATAAGCAAATCTGCATATAACCATGACTTGCTTTTATCAGCATTTAGCCAGAGCATAGTTCAAACTGATGCATAGCATGTGCATGCTATAAAATTGATGAAATAGGTGATAGTTATAACACTCATTAAGAAGTATTACTTTACACTCTCAGAAAAAAAAGTACAGTGGAGGTACAATTTTGTTCCTTGGGGAACAAAACACATAACTGTACCTTTAAAAACACAATTGGTGCTTATAGGGTCCAATTATGCCAGTGACGGCCACTTGTAGGCTGCCTTACAGTTTTGTACCTTTTCTTTTTGAGAGTGTACATTACAAGCATATGCATATGTTTCCATATACAGTGTTGTTCACAAGCCTGAGATGTATACCAGTATGAAACGGAATGATTTTCTTTTGAACACCAGATTTTAAATGTCGTTCGTGTGTTCAGATTTCATGAACACATGAACTACTGATATGTTGAGTAAAACTGATTTTTAGACAATATATCAGTCGAATAAATAAAATCCCACTTACTAGAGTCAGTTTAATCTTTGTGGAAAATGTCTTTCTGTAGTACATGGTCTGGATGGCTATAATCACGGGTGTTGTCATGGCCTTGGCCAGCTGATATGTTCCTATAGTGTTGCTTTGCAGAGACAGATTCGTGAAAACAACAAACCCACAGAAACTCAGAGCCAGCAGGATGATTTTAGAAGGTCTGAGACTCTTGGGGGAGAACATATCCATCTTCTGGCACATATACAGCCCCAGCCATGTCACTACGAAATGAATGAGAGTCAGAGTCATGTTGGGAAAGCCATAGTGTACATAGATCCATTTGTTGATGAACACTATGCAGATTGAAGACAGTAAGTTAGCCAGCAGTCCTGTAATTATCCGAGTGTTTCCAAACAAGTCAGAGAGTCGCGTCGCCATAGCTGAACTAATTCAGACGCACTTTAGTCTTCTGGATGCAAATAATTCTGGAGAAACCGTTTAGGTGTCTGCTTTGGTGATGCATTAGCAGAGAGAAATACAACTCCGCTGCTTTCTGTGGCTGAACGTGTGAAAGCGTTTCAGAAGAGCTTTCATTCTAGAGCGCCGCATTCACTCAAAGTGCTGCCACGGGCGTGACGTCTTTAAACGCGACGCGACGCTCGCAAATGAGGGATGTTCTTGGAAGGTAACGGTCCAACGCGAAACTCTCGCGAGATTCACATGCGCACAAAAATAATAGCAACGATATACGCATGCGCGAGAATTTCGCAGCAGGACGGTTACCTTCCTAGACGAGGGACACGCCACGTCACTGCTCTTATGTGCGGTTGGTTTAGTGGACAAAATAAGAACATATTTTTACCAAAGATTTGAACCGTTTTTTTCCTCGAAGTAATTTATGAAAGTATTAGAGGGTTTTTTTTCCTTTTACTTTAACGCAACGTTTAATAACTCTTATCCCTAAGCCTAAAAAAGACTAGGGGAGACCAGGGATGGTAACAATTTTGACATTTCTGTCTGCATCTTGGAGTTCTTTTAGGCCAGTGCGTTCAAAATGTGATTAAAACTATTTACAAGTGTCAGCTATTAAATTACATAGCTGTTATCTTTGCAGCACAAACAGAAAATGTGTGGTTTCAATTCAAACACGAGGAGTGAAATGTTACAATTCACCCCATAGATTAGATTAACCTCATAGGTTAGTTGTAACAGACCGTGGGGTGAGATGTAGCATTATTATATCCACCGGGGTGATATGTAACATTATGAAATAAGGATTATGACCACAAAAACAAAATGTTTTGAACGTTTTTAATTCAGCATAATTGATGTGTGTGCGCATGTGTGTAACACAAATGAATAATATGAGCAAATGCTCTTTTTACGTCCCTCAATTTTTCTTTCTCTTCAAAGACCTAGGCCAGGGGTGTCCAATCCTGCTCCTGGAGGGCAACCACCCTGCAGAGTTCAGCTACAACCCCGACTACACACCTGAACCTCAAGGTCGACTAGACATCTACACTTCCAGGCAAGTGTGTTGAGGCAAATTGTAGCTAAACTCTCCAGGACAGTGACCCTCCAAGAACGAGTTTAGACACCCCTGACCTAAAAAAATGAAACAAAAAAGGTATAAAAGTAAAAAATACACGTGGGAGGGGTACGCTCTAACATGCTTTATTTTTTGATACAACTAACCAGAGTCTTGTAGCCATAAATTATCTCACAGCTAACAGCCAAAACATTAGCTCTAGCAACTTGCATGAAAAATATCTGCACAGACACACAATAAACATCATTTAACTTTGAGTTTAACTACAAAACAGGAAATGACAAAAAATAAAGGAAGTAAAAAACGTTACTTTCTTACATCAAAATTTGTTATAATCTAAAATTTGATCTGGCTGCCACAGGGCTCTACGTTTCTCACATGTGGAATAAGGACTAAACAGAGCATGTGCGAAGTGAATCAGGTGATTTGTAACTTGTTCCTGATTGGAGAAATCGGAATTAACCCGTGTTACAACCATCCCTACTAATTGGCATTCGATTAGTCTTGTGATTTGTGTTTACAAATGTATTATTACAATATTTGCAAAACGTTTAAAAACTATTTTAGAGGACATAATAGATCAAACACAATAGGGCTTTCTTAAAAACAGACATTTCGAACAATATTCCGTTTGTGCTTGATTTGTTGGACTTTAGAGTTATTGAGGGATGATAGCCTATGCTTTTTCTGGACTTTTACAAAGCCTTTGATTCTAACGAATATGGTTTTATATTCAAAACTTTAGAAAAAAAAGTTTTGGAGACCTGTTATAAAGCAGGTAAAACTGTAGTCTCTATGTAACCTTGGACCACAAAACCAGTCATAAGGGTACATTTTTTTCCCTTAAATATAGCCCACTATTAAAACCTTTTCCAATGCTCCTGTGCTTCATCTCAATGTGCCCAAATGTGAATTAATGCCAATTAAGTAATTTTCTATGTCAATGTAATTTCCCTGTCAAAGAGACAATGACCTACCTTGGAATATAGTAATTTCAAAAATCCAAAATTTAGGTGTGATTTGTATGTCGGTGTCTTCAGATATAGACTTATATTTAAAAGGAAGGATTCTTCTCTCTAAGGCGGAAGGCATTTCACATCTGCAGCCATCTCTTTAGATCAAATAATGTGTAAAAATATTGATCATTTTTGTTTTATCCAACATCTACATTAACGGCGGTCTTAATTTTGTTGATTTTTGCTACTTTAAATAACAACTTGTTAAGGAATTATATCCAGTATTAGGAATATTATACCAGAATATATAATATACATTTTCTCAGTTGAGAGGTTTGAATTTTTAAAAATATTATTATCCAACTTCCGTATTGAAAATATTCCTGTTGCTGTCTCTAATTTCCGCAAGCGGTAGGCCTATTAGCATGGTCTATGTGATTTTCAAACACAGCTTTTATCCAACCAATTACTTAATTTAGAATAATAAGGATATTTGTTTTAAAAATGGTTTACATATCATTGCTCTCTCACTTTAATCTTCCTGTCACTCCAAAACAGTTTGCCATTGGATTTGGTGCTAAAGGGTTATAATGTTTTGTCAAGTTCTGAAATACCTTTCAGACCCGGCTGACTCGTATATATTTTACATCAAAAAATTATCGAAATATGTTTCCTGTTTTTGTCTACACTCCTCATGTTGTTAGGGTTAGGTTTAATTATTTTTTATATTATATATAATTTATTTAATAATAATAATTATTATTATTATTTATATATATATATATATATATATATATATATATATATATATATATATATATATATATATATATATATATATATATATATATATATATATATATACTTTGATATTTATTGGAAGTATGTTTTGTTTGGGGTTTTCACTTTTGTGAAGCAATATGAAAGTGTTTATTTTCTTTGCAAATGAATTATTTTGCTTGCAGAAATATAAAAAAATTTATTCACAAATATAAGATTATAAAAGTTACCCCCAGATTAGTGTCACTTTCAAATAGATGTTGAGATTTTTATTTAATCTTTATCCACCTCTTGCAAAAAGCTACGAAAACTCTGAATATAGAAATGTAAAAAAAAAAAAAAAGTATACATATAAAAAAATTTTTATATGTAAGTGATCTATATAATCTTTATTTCCTATTTATTCATTCATTCATTCATTTTTTTCTTTCTTAAAAAAAAGACAAAAGAAAATAAAGGAGGCTGTCATTTCCTGCAGGTATTGAGAATCAATCCTTCGGTAACCTTGGGGTTACCATTTCATTTCAGTTAACCTATTTTATTTAAAGTAACAGGTAATTTTTGTTAATGGTTTTAAGAAAAGATGATTTTATTATTTAGTTATTATAATATGTGAACATTAGCAAGGAGAGACACACTTCTTTGAAATAGATAAATGGCAATTGGCCTAAATTGGTCCAATTGGTCAGGCATGGCAAATAACATGATACATTTTTAATCCTTCACCTTGTGTTTTTAATTTAGAGATATAACACTCTGATTAAATATTATATGACAAAGCATAAAGAAACACACACACACACACAGAGAAGATTTAATAATTTCCATGACTTTTACAAGACTGAAATCACTATTTTATATTCCAGATTTTGATACCCAAGTGTTTGAAAATAACCACGGAACAGACTGACCTCTGTTCAGAATACCCAATGTCACCAATAGGTGGCAGCACAGTCCTGCCAACTCACTGAGCCTGCCTCATGATGTCATAATTCAGACAGCACACTTCCCCTCAGTATATAAATGACGTTTATTGTGAAAATTGGACCTGTTCCCAAAATTCCGCTGATGTGCAACATCAATATGTTGATTTTTCCCCTGCTCGTTTTCTCTTGCCCTGGTCTGATGACTGCAATAGTTCATGAGTAAAGATATATTAGTTGCCTCTAACTGTGTCTGCACACAGAATTTATCCTGCAGACAGTGTGTTAGTGGCGTGATGAATCTGCTACCAGCTCATCACAAATGAATGTGTGTGTTTCCAGTGAGCTGTATGCCGCAAGCAATCGCTCATCTGCAGGCATCTGCATGAAATTGTTTCCCTCTTAAATCATTAAGTGGGCCTAATTGACTTTTTAAATGAGGATGAGCTGCTTGCTGTATTGATTAGAATTTCAAGGAAGTTGAATCTGTGCAGTTACTAACGCCCTTGATAGATGTTTATTCATTGTTCTTTCCCGTAACCAAATATGAATAAGCTTCTAACCCGTAAAGACACCAGATTCACAAACCGCTATCTATATGAGGACATTACAGCCTCATTGAGACATATGAAACAGTGTTTCTTAATTGTTCCTTTTCTGTTTTCTGTTGCTCAACTGTAGCCCTTATTACCAAAGTAATACTGTCAGGTTATGTCTTGTTTTTTCAGTGTTTGAGTTTCACTGTTTTGCTTTGTTTTCTGTTTCCTTTGTTCCTGCTTCTGGTAACTCTCCTTGGTTACTCATTGTTTGATTATTGTTTGCACCTGTGATTCATTATTTAAAGGGATAGTTCACTCAAAAAATGAAACTTCTGTCAGCACCTCATAATGTAATAACTGCACATAATGTAGGCTAATAAGTATTACTTTATTATTATAATAAATTGTTCATTATGTAATAATTTCCTCAAAACGTAATAAAATAATGAGCTTATGTAATCATTTTTACATTATGAGAAAATTACTACATTATAAACTCTGTGGCGTGGGCGGACCCTGTGGCGTGGGCGCACCAGGACCCTCAGGCGTGGGAGGACCTGGACCCTCAGGCGTGGGAGGACCTGGACCCTCAGGCGTGGGAGGACCTGGACCCTCAGGCGTGGGAGGCCATGGCGGCAACGGCAGTTCACCAGGCCATGGCGGCAACGGCAGTTCACCAGGCCATGGCAGCAACGGCAGTTCAACAGGCCATGGCGGTAATGGCGGTTCAGGGTGCCACAGAGGCGTGGCCTTCATGGCCTCCATGTACCCCTTGCCCCCCCCAAAAATTTTCTTGGGCGGGACAGCGGGCTCGTGGGCTGGAGCCTGGACGGGGCCGTGGGCTGGAGCCTGGACTTGGGCTGGAGCCTGGACGTGGGCTGGAGCGGGTACTGTGGGGAGTACTGTGGGAACATGGAGCTCCTCATCCACCGTTCCCACAGTAAAAGATGAGCCACTCAACTGGAGTGCAAAGTCAATATATCCAGCTAGAGTTCCTGGAGAATTGCTCTCTGGCATCAAATACCTTAAAAGGTCATTAAGTCCATTTAAGAAAATACCCTTGAGGGCAACATCATTAAAGTTCACCTGGTAGCACAGTCCACAAAACTCCTCCACATAGTTCTCTATGGCTTGATTTCCCTGGCGTAGACGAAGCAAAGATACAACTGCTGGGTCCATTTTGTAGGTCAAGTATTCTGTAACAAGGTATTCCACTGGAGGCAAGTTGAAGGACCCATGTGCAGTACTTTATTCACTACAAAACATAAAACAAGGACTTGGCAAAAACAAACTATAACGAACTTTAACTAACTCACCGACAGCGGGTTACAACATTCAATACTTGACAAAGACACATGGCAAACATGAGGGCTTAAATACACAGACTAATGACAAGACAAGTGACACCTGTGAACAGTGATGAGACAATGAACCAATGACATGACACAACACATGAGGGCATGGGAATCACATGACAAAACCAGGAAGTGCATGACAAGACAGTGAACATGACACACTAAAACATAACTAAGAACAAGATAAACTAAACCATGAACAATGAACATGAACCAACACCAAAACACCCTGTGACATTATCACAGTTGCTACATTCACCATTTACTCACACTCATGTTGTTCCAAACCTGTATTAATTTTTTTCTTCTGCTGAACACAAAATAATATATTTTGAAGAATATGAGTAACAAAACAGTGGATAAACCCCATTGACTTCCATGGTGTGGAAAAAATACTGTACAAGTCAATGGTTTGGTTTCTGACATTTTTCAAAATATCTTCTTTTGTATTCAGCAGAATAAAGAAATTCATACAAGTTAGAACAACTGAGGGTGACCATGATGACAGAATTTCCCCTTTTTGAGTGAACTATCCCTTTAAGCCCGGTGTTTTGTTCGGTTCATTGTTCGTTCTCTTCACGTTATCTTTGTTTGTTCTGATTTTGTTTCCTGAGTTCTTTGTAAAATAAAAAACAGCTGCATTTAGATCATTTAGTCCTCTTTATTTTCAACCACAGTGTGACAAAGAATATTCTTAAGTACGAACTGAATATAATGATTTCAGACACTTAATTGCATATTAATTGTAATTAAATGATTGTCAGTCATGTAATAAACTTGCAATAAAGTGTCCGAAGACATTAATTTAACTTTATTTTTACTTTAGTATTATAGTTTAAACATATATTAAATGTAATTAGTTGAGAGTGCTACATATTTATATGTAATTTAATTATTTTTTATATTATATATAATTTATTTAATAATAATTATTATTATTATTATTATTATTATATATATATATATATATATATATATATATATATATATATATATATATATATATATATATATATATATATATATATATATATATATATATATATATATATATATATATATATATATAATTTATATTAGTGTAGCCTACTGACAAGCATTTCTGGTGAACTAGGAAATATGAAAAGAAAATAAGAAAAATGCTATAATATACTTATACAAAATGCTTTTAAGTGTACTTGTAAGGTTTGAAGTGCACAATCAATAGAATTGATCACACTTCTTTACACAAAGGAGAAAATGGTACTATGAACTTCTGGGACATGGGTTCAAATAAGGTACACAAGGAATAAACAAAATTTTAACTTGTATTTTGAATGGTCATTAGAGTATTGTGTATCGTTCTTTTATTATAGCAACATGCTAACATAAAACTTGCCAGTTGAGTCCAAATATGCTTTACTAAACCACATTATACTATAATGCAGTCAAGCTGATGTTGAGAAAATCAATCATAGCAGGTTTGTTGCTACTCCAAGCTCTAACCAGCTGCTTTATGAATTGCTTTGAATTTGTCAAATTCACAAATGCCTCTTATTTTCAATCAATATTCACTTCAAATCTTCATAGTCATATAAAAGCATGTGTCTGCTAAACTTTGCTAAACTGATATTTGATATTTGCTTGTTGCAACTGTCTATGTCTATGTATTAAATATGATTTCCTGTTAGGTTCAGCATTAACCTTTTAAAATAAAAAGATATCCAGAAGATTTTATGGACTCTTATACAAAATTAACTCTTGCCCTGTGACACTATTTGCCTGTTATCATAGTGTTCAGGTTCAAACTTTTGACTGTTAATCCTCACAACTGCATTTTTTTGGAGACAAGACTGTGGCAGCCAGGTCAGCAGTTTAACAGAGGCAACATGGGTTTATGATCCCTTGAACTTGAATGATAACAGCTTGGATACTTATAAAGCAGGGTGGGTGTGGGTGGTTAATGAAACACAAACAAGTAAATGGAAAAACGAAATAAGTAACTCCCTCTAACTCCACCACACACTCAAGCTTTGTCAGTAAGTCTTTGAGCTGCATGCCTTAACATCATTTTAAGCAATGAATATCTAATTTTATAATACTGTATATTATAATGAATGGTGATGCTCAAATTCGCTTGTATTTAGTGAACTGTAATTTAGCTTATTTTGACAAAACGCAACAGAATCACCTGAGGCAACAGTTGTGAGAAATGCTGATTATAAATCGTGTGTGCGTGTGTGTGTGTGTGTGTGTGTGTGTGTGTGTGTGTGTGTGTGTGTGTGTGTAAGTTTACAATAAAAAAGGAATATATGTTGCGAAGCTAACTATCAATGAGCAGCTTTCGTCATTGGAATAAAATATAATAATAAAAAAAAAGATTACTTAATTACCATAAATAATCATTAGCGACTGCCCTATTTATAACCTTAAATAATTGAATATATATCATATATTTATTAAATTCATTTTGTTTTATAATAATTTTAAATTGAACAAAATCATTTTTGGATTGTAGTATGTTCAGAATTAGCTGAATGTGTGTTTTTGCAGGAAGCAGAGGAAGACTCTGGTCGCACTCATCAAATGGCTCTGCTGCGGCGTTTGTGTCTGCCCATGATGTCGTTCCTTCTGCTAACCGTACTGCAGCGCACTGAACGCCACCAGGAGAGTCTGCGTCTGGCTGACATCATCGCATCTGACCAACACAGACTATATGAGGTGTGGCATCTAAACCTTTTAGAGAATGATTGTGAATGTAGACATGAAAAGTGTTTCTCTTTTTAAATTACCATAAGTGGTGAAAGTAAATGCATTAGATGTGATCTGAACTTTCTGTCTCTGTCAGGTTTTCTCTAAAGAGGAGCTACAGAAGTTTCTCCTGAAGATGAGAGAATCATCTCTACTTTTGCTGGATAAAGGCCTGGATCCACTTGGATATGAGATTCAGCCCTAGACACTGTTTTCTCATGCTGTTTATGTCCTCTGTCCTGTTTTGGAAGAAAATTGAGCTTCGTAATTTTGTATATGAATAAAGATTGGTTGCTTGTTTAGCTACAGATGTATAGTCACACTGATTTTTAAAGTATTTCTTCCTCTAAAAAAATAATATTAACAGTAACAGGTTTAGGATTTTCATAGTTAGAGAAACAACTTGGTATGTTTTCAATCGATATATATTAATTAATTACAACGCTATACACACTCATACATCCATACAGGCATACATACATAGGCTACATACATACATACATACATACATACATACATACATACATATATTTTACGAGTTTTGATTTCAATTTATTGTAGATAAAAACTTGACTGCATTTTAGTGATATATTGTTCGCTATAGGCTACTTAAATTCAGCGATGTTTTTTTTTCTTCTTTTCTTTAAACATACACTGACTATCGTGAGAAATCGCTCCAAACGATTCAGTGCGTGAGTGAGCTGTCCGAATCATCCAGACTGAACCGATTCAGACCGGTTTGCTAACCCTTGTTATGTCCATAGACCTATGCTTATGTCATTGAAAAGAACCGTTAAAATGATTCATTTGCGATGCGGCCATCGTAAGTTTTAATTATAAACAGCTGACAGAAAATACGGGACGCGACTTGAGTAACTTTTCTTTTAGGCTTTTCTTATCATATAATGACAGAGAGTGAATTAAATATAAACGGTGCCGAGACCCAAATTATTAGAAAGTCTTTTCACAGCTGTCACGATAGCGTCCAATGGAGACGCGAGTTCATCCGATCCGTCAACTTTAACCGACAGTCTCGCGCAGACCACAAATCTAACGGAAGCTTTTCTGTCGGAGGGCCTAAAACCTTCAAATGACACACCACAGATCATATCTCCATCTCTGTAAGTTTCCCAAACCACAATACACGAGCGTGTGAGCTGTTTATCGTGCTGCATAGTGACCCACACATAGCGATCAATTACGGTTCAGTTCAAAGCAGACGAAAATATTGCGAATCTCTATCTCACAATTCGAATACAAACACCCAGTTTTGTCTTGTTTCTTGCAATTGCGAGTTTATATCTCACATTTTTTACTTTTTTTTCCATACGAAAATGCATTTGTAAGTCCTGAAAATGTACGTTATGTGTTTGAGTTCGGTTTGAATGTTTCAAGTTAACAAAAGAAAAAATTATGACGTAAGTTACCATTTAGGCCAGGATGCCTTTTCGAATGGCTACATATAATTTCTGCACTATTTTTATTATTATTATTTACTGTAGGGTACGTGCGTGTACGCCATCGCCATGCATTATGCAAGTGCTCTGGATGCTTTGCCTTTGAGAGTGTTGATCCATCAATATTGACCTTTACAGTCAAGCCAAAAGGTTGACCTTGTTAACTTATTGACATTATATTCTGTCTTCGGTTGCTTTAGTTCATTGAACATATCACATTCAAGCTCCAGACCCGAAACTTCAATATAGTCTGAATTTTCATCAATATACCCATTTACTGATAATAAACAAAAGTTAAAAAATAAGCAGCTTTGTTGTAAGGGTGGGCCAATACGGAGTTAAAAAAAATCAATAATGAGTTCCTGTTTTATATATTTATAACATAAATCATAACATGATATGATACGAGCTATCACACAAGCAAGGATCTTTCAACTTTTAATTTGCAGCACACTTTTTTTTATTTACACGGGTTAAGGGTGAAGAGGGATCAGTGGCATTAGGAGTTGTAGTTGTGGCATTACTCCTTCTCCTCATCCTCTATGTCAACCAGAATGAGTTCTGGAAGTGGCTCCAATGGGGAAGAAGTGACCGGCTGAGGCTTCCGGCTGGGAGGACGTTGCAGAGCATCGACTTCATCAGGTGCATGAGTGGGGCTCAGAGGAAGTCGTTTGGGAGGATGCACTTTGGATGAATAGCGTCTGAAGAAAAACAGTACATCAGGTGCTGGAGTGGGGCGTGGAGGAACCGCCAATGAAAGCTTCTGTGATGAAGAGCGTTGAGGGGAAACAACTTCATCTGGACATGGAGGAACCGCCAACAGTTTAGGAGGATCCTCTTGAAGCGGAGAACATGGCAGGGATATCACATCCTCAGGTGCTGGAGCTGGTCTCTGAGCTTTTGTCACTGGCGGCAGGGGTTTGAAGTGTGCGGCTGCTAGAGTGAGGTGTCCAGAGACACTTGGAAGCCTTGGTTCTCCCTCTATCGGCTTTAATATGGAAGAACTGACCGTAGCATGTAGAGGCTTGACCTCCACAAGAAGTGGCTTTGGCTTTGTAATCTTCCGCTCCTTCCGTTTTCTCCCCTTCCTTTTCTTTTCTCCAGCTTCTCTAAGCTCACTTCCTCCCTCCATCCACTTTTCTAGACCGTGCATTTTCACCTCTCTTTCCTCCTTTCTTTCTCCAAGGTGTTTCTTCCTGCACTTCTTGTCAGGGGCAGTGAAGTTGAAGGCCTCGCACTCCTCTTGAGGTTTCTCTACTGCCGCTAGTCCTTGCGCTGCACACTGCTGTGCTCTCTGAGGCGTCTCCCTTCTGCGGAAGAAGTGAGCAAAATGCTCAGACAGTTGTCTGAATATACTGCTTAACAGCGCCATTGTGGATATCTGTCGAAAATATCTGAAGAAAGTCTTGAAAGTCGTTCAATCTGTGCACTCCTAACACACCAACAGCAGACCAGAGTCAGAACTGCAGTTTACAGATGCCAGAACGGAATCTCCACGATGATGTCACAATAGTGAGCTAAACCCTGCTGGGCGAGAAGAATTCCGAGCAGCTCCAGCAGCTGCAAACACACACACATTCACACAAGTGCCACCAAATTTAATACTGACTGTTTCCAAACAAGTTTCCTTAACAGGGGCAGATTTAGTGATTTTGGGGTCACCAGGCAAAAAAAACGTGGCCCTATACACTGTAAAACATTTAAGGCCTCTCCAATTCAAAATGTTCTAGTGACTGATCATCTACATTTTTCAATTGGCCAAATTGAATTTCTGTGAATTTAATTTTATCCATTGTGGCAACAGCACTGTAAAAAAAAATGTGTTCACTCAACTTACATTTTTTAGTTATCTTTTTGCTTTGACTCAGTTAAGTTTTATTAACTTACTCTACAAAGTATTTTCAACTCAAAAAGTTTAGTTGATATAGGTAAAATAGTTGACCCAACAACTTATTTCAAGTAACTTGTACTTGCAAAGTTTAGTTGAAATATGAAAACTTACATTTTCAAGTTATCTGTACTAAACTTTTTGTTCATTGAACATCATCAAAGTAGTCCATGTGACATCAGTGGGTCAGTTACTCTTTTGAAGTATCGGCAATACATTTTGGTCCAAAAATAACAAAAACTACGACTTTATCCAGCATTGTCTTCTCTTCCGCATTTGTTTGAATCCCGCTGCTGACGTAAGACGCTGTGGACTTGTGTACGCGGATCTAACAAACCCACTGATGTCACATGGACTACTTTGATGATGTTTTTCATACCTTTCTTCTTCCCTTTCTGGCACGGACTGTAGAGTGTGCATACACTTTCAATGGAAGGACAGAAAGCTCTCGGACTAAATCTAAAATATCTTAAACTGTGTTCCGGAGATGAACGGAGGTCTTACGGGTTTGGAACGACATTAGGGTGAGTCATTAAAGACAGAATTTTCATTTTTGGGTGAACTAACCCTTTAAGTTTTTTGTTGGAAGAAAAATTTAAATATGTTTAATGAAATCAGTGAGCTTTCTGTTCCTTCTTTAACAGCCTACGCAACTAGCACATTCAAGGTCCAGAAAAGACATACTTAAAGTAATCTAAGTGATTTCAGTGGTTTAACCTCAGTTTTATTAAAGGGGTGGTAAACCACGATTTCACTATTCTAACTTTAGCTAGCGTGTAATGTTGCTGCTTGAGCATAAACAACATCTGCAAAGTTACAACGTTCAAAGTTTAAAGCAAAGGGAGATATTTGCTTTTAAAGAAATCAGTTTCTAAGAACTACAGCAAACGGCCAGTAGGCGACTACACACATTCCTCCAGGGTTGGTGACATCAACAGGCTCAATATTTACATAAACCCCTCCTCCGAGAATATTAAATAAGGGGGGGGTGAGGCCATTTTGTACCGCGGCGCTGTTGTGGTATAGTTAGGCTGGAGTGTTGTTGCCGCGATGCCAAGGAAACGCTGTTATTTTCATCCGGATTGCAGGTCTGGGGTACTTGCTCTGTTCAGCCTTCCTTGGGACGGGGGTGCGTTGCAGAGTGTTTAACATACCACATGTTGCACGTGTGTATGAGACAGCGGGGAACAGGCGCGTGCGGGGCTCCCTGCAGCACATCTCACGAAGGAAAACTTCCACCATCTTCGCGATTTCAATGCCAGATTTGCACAACGTCAGCAGCGTGAAAAAAACACTGCCGGTGCGTGGATGCATGACGCGCGCGCTGCACATTTCACGGAGGACAACACAAACTTCCACAAACTTCGCGAGTTCAATGCAGGATATGCACCACGGCTTGTCCTGAAAGCTGGATTTACAAACAGAAGCTGTTTACGGGCCACAACCTGTAAGTCTGATTTATATTTCATCGATGTGTTTTCCTGTAATAGGTTGTAGCAAGGAAGTAAACAGATGACAGCGCTGTTCTGCAAACCAGTCTGTTAAATGCTCATTCATACTTAACGTTATCCGACGAACACCTAACGTTACAAACACTAACGTTACAATCTCAACAGCGAACCTGGCATTAGTGTAAATGATTCTTTGATTAGAGCTTTTATGTATTGTTTATCTACAGGCATGCTAAACATGGTTCTGTGTGTGATTTGGCTAACTTACTAGTTAAAGCCAGTGCTTAGTGTTCGTTTTGGGTTAGTTCTTGCGACAGATATTTGGCTATAATTGTTCTAAAAATACAAAAGTTAAAGTGCCATTCAGTAGCGATCATTATAGATCCGCAGTCTTTACTCTTGAGGACTGAACAGGTTCTGCTCGATCATCTTCACTCAAATGTTCTGGGTCTGATTCGGGCTCATATGGTTTTATTGACGCCGTTGTTTCTAATACTGACCAAAGCACAGCCTCCGGTAAAGGTAAGGGGCGTGACGTTTCCGACAAACGTGCACTAGGCGGTTAGCGAATCACAACACACTGGGCCAGCTAACCAATCTGAGCCCATTGCGTATTTTTGAGGGACTGGCTTCATACAACCCGGAAAGCATCAGACCGTTTTACAAGGAGGGACAGAGCAGTGTAGAATAAAGGTCAAATATATGAAAAATAAGGAATTTTTTTTTAAAACGAATTATGAACACATGTTACAGTGCACCCCACAAACACAGTCAAGCCTTCAAAAGAATGTGTTTTACCACCCCTTTAAGCATTGTGAGCGTTTCATTGCATGTTAACATGAGCATAACAGCACATGCTTCTTGTGTGTACACGAATGCAGACACTGTTGCATGTAAATATATAAACCACTGGAGTCACTTGGATTACTTTAAGATTTTTTTTACTATCTTTGCAGACCTTGAATGTGCTAGTTGCATAGACTGTCAAAGAAGGGACAGAAAGCTCACAGATTTCATTAAAAATATCTTCCTTTATAATTCAAGGATTAACAAAAACTTTTTTTTTTTTTGGTAAACTAACACTTTTCACATGAATAATACCCCTTTAACTGTGAAATAACTTTAAAACGCATAACATCTTGAAAAAACAATGAAAATGGATGTCAGGCCATTAATGCAGAGAACTGTAAAATGCAAACACAGGCTCTTGGTAGAAAAACATAACACTTTACCTCCACAACATCTTCAATTCAACAGTGTATTTTTAAGGGAGTGCACTCTTGCACTGCAGGTATCGGCTCCAATGTCCATCAACAGCCTCTGAATCACCTCAAAAGTGTATCTGAGTTTTTTTGGGTAGTTTATGTTGAGAGCATAAAGCAATCCCATCATATTCATATACGCATTTGGTACGTCACCAAGTCCTCGCAGAACAACTGCTTCCTCAATGACAAGGGCCACATCACTGGGGTTGCAGGGAATGGGATCCGTCACATCTTCCACCACTGTGATGATTCCAAGAGTCATGCCCCTGATCATGTTCCTCAGAATCTGTGTGCTGTATTAAAAAATGACAAACTTCAAAATGTGCTTTCACATTCAAAGACTTAAACACAACATTAGTACACCAAATCTTAATTACCATAAGTCAACAAATCATATATTTTTGTATATTTTTCACACATTCTCCATCCACATACTTAGAAATAATACATTAACTTCAACTACTCAACTGCCTCCAGTGTGCCTCCTTACTTTCCACATACCTCACAGATCTTTATGAATTGTGATGGATTTTCACGCATGAACCATGGCAGCCCCTGCAGTACTGCAACCCTCTTTCGTTGATTTGATGCCTCCCCCTAAAGAAAAAAATGTTTACTTATAACTGTTGTTAGAAGTTGATTTACTGATTTGAGGCCTGTTTCATTGAAGCCAGTTTAAGTGTTTATTTAGCTTTAGTGTTTTTCCTTCGTTCTTCTTCAGGACACAAATTAAGATATTTTTGATGAAAGCAGAGAGCTTTCTGACCCAACTACGAACTACTACATTCAAGGCCCAGAAAGGTACTAAGGACATCGTTAATTGAGTCCATGTGACACCAGTAGTTCAAGTGTAATGTTGTGAAGCCACCAGAATAATTTTTGTGCGCAAAGAAAACAAAAATAATGACTCTGTTCAAAAATGTTTGCTCTTCCATATCAGTCTTTGACTCACAGATACAAGAGTGCCACAACGCATGTGTGTACATTCCTCTGCTTGTAAACAAGGTGCAGCAAATCTGGGTTCTACTTCATTTTGTGGTACTCTTGTGAGTGCACGTCGACTGACACGGAAGGGAAGAATTGGTTGAATAAAGTCAATATTTTTGTTTTAGTTTCTTTGTTTTATTTTCAATCCAAATATCTTAATTTGTGTTCCGAAAAAGGTCTTGCAGGTTTGGAACGACATGAGAGTGAGTAATTATTGGAAGAACATTAATTTTTGGATGAACTATTCCTTTAAACTGATAGAATTAAGTCAAATACTATACACTGTGAATAAATGGAGGAATTTTGCATATTCATAGTACTGTACTGTATAAAAAGTTACAATCAAGCTACAATATTTTAAATGATTAGTTCAGTTTAAAATGAAGATTACCTCATGATTTACTCAAGTCATGAAGATAATCTATATTTACTGTATCTGTCCCTATTAAATAAACTATAAATAAATAAATAAGTCATCCTAGGGGTATATGACATTTTTCTTTCAGACGAACACAATCAGAGTTTTATTAATAAACACTCTGATGCTTGCAAGCTTTATAATGGCAGTGAACTGCAACCAACAGTTATAAGCTCATTAAAGTGCTCCACACGGCTCGGGGGTTAATAAAGGCCTTCTAAAGCAAAGCGATGCGTTTGTGTAAGAAAAATATCCATAATTAATTGTACTTGCACATAAAACTTGTGCAATTTGTAACGTCGGAAGTAGCGTAGTGCGTTATGGCGTAGACTAAATATCAGCAGTATGTCGCATTACTCGCATAAGTTGCGCTTTAGACTTAAGTCAAATCCATATGTTTGTTTGGTCAGAAGCTAGTTATTAAATATGGATATTTTTCTTATACAAAACTCATCGCTTTGCTTCTGAAGGCCTTTATTAACCCGCCAGAGCCATGTGGAGCAGTTGATGGATGTATTTACTTTTTTAAGCTTATAACTGATGGTTGTAATTAACTGCCATTAACTGCCATCAAGTCCGGAAGCATCAGGGTGTTTTTTAATACAACTCTGATTGTGTTCATCTGAAAGAAGATTGTCATATACACCTAGGATGATTTGAGGGTGAGTAAATGGGGGAAAATCATGGGGCAATATTCATTTTTGGGTGAACTAATCCTTTGAATACTTCTGCATTAACAAATTAACTTCAATATTTGCAGCAAAAATTATGCTGGACAAATTATACGATTCAACGTGAATGCCGCAGCACAGAGTCGGACAGATTGTTTATGGTTCCTGGCCAAATGTTTTTTTTAGAGCAACCTCAGTTCTAAATGAACACACACAGTCTTTATAGATGCAGGGAAGTGGACAATTACTTGCGTGATGGCAGTGCTTCACCTTGTAGTGCCTTATGACAATGCGTTGATTGGTTGTTGTGAAATGGCAGAACTTGCAGCTCCACTTCATTGGTCGAGCTTGTGGCACTGCCTTAAGTAATTCTATGAAGAAAAGAAAAATTATGTCAACCAACATTTAATAAACAGAGTACACAAATCAAGATAAGAGTAATAGAACTACAGTAATAATGTCTCACCAAATTTCTTGATATATATTTATTGACATGTATTTATAAAATCAAAAATGTAATGTTACAGAGCTGTTTTATTTCCTCTAAACGATCATCCTAAACTACATTTGAGTGTGAGGAATGTTAGTTTTTTTACTGTGTTAGCTTGGTGGCTGTCTGAGACACTTGCACTAAGATAGATCAACATTAGAATTTATAAATAAAAGCTATACTTTCCAATCCATCCTAAATTGTAGAGGTGAATATGACCAAAACCTTATTTCACGGTAAGAGACATACATTTTTTTAATAATATGATTGACCGGCCAGTTTAAACGATGACAGGATGGACCAGATGGATCTAAACAACAGAGCTGTCCA
This sequence comes from Gobio gobio, assembly GCF_949357685.1. Classification (NCBI taxonomy): domain Eukaryota; kingdom Metazoa; phylum Chordata; class Actinopteri; order Cypriniformes; family Gobionidae; genus Gobio; species Gobio gobio. The sequence goes on along the minus strand of NC_137101.1, from coordinate 23,895,638 downwards.
TTAAAGATGCAGTTATAACGTATATCCCAAAGCTTGACTACTTGTACACAAAAGCGTCCATAAGAGTACATGCTTCATAAGAGAACAACTTTTCAGTTATGGAGCATCCAGTTTGAACACCGGAGGATTCGTGATAATCCTGCCGCACCACTCACACAGTTTCACATTAAATGACATTATATTTGTCAGCTCGTTGATATCATACTCACGCGTCGAAGCTGCTTTGCCTGTATGGTGATTAATGTTAGACTCGCTGATTTGGCGGAAAGAACTTGAACACGACAGTGATTATGAACGCGCGTTATGCCATTCATCCCTATCACGTATTTCTCAAAAAAAAAAAAAAAAAAAAAAATGAATTCGGTGTCATTTGAATACATAACGTTATATAAAAAAATGGGGGGATCGAAATATCCTCCGAAATAAATTTTAACGTCTAGCCACGTGCCTATTTGGCATCTAAATGAAATAATGTTGCATGATAAATAAAAGGAAAACAAGTAATAATTGACTAGTTTTATAGATTTTAACTATAGTTTGCTAACTATCAACTACATAAATGGCCAATCTGGGTTAGAAACTGTCCAATGTGATATAGTTAGTTAAGCTTATCTTCGTTGACATCTAAACGTTGATACGTAAACAATACATGGATGGTTACTTCATATATGTAATTTACAAGTTATTACACCAATATGAACGAATATTTACTTACCAGATTTGATGATGATGATGATGGGAGGATTATATCATCTGTTGATAAACTCGATCCTGCATGGATGAACGAGACCTGTTTCCAGTGTTGCCAACTCTCGCGAGACAAATAAGCAACCGCAGCTTCAAAAACAAGCCCAATATTATTAAATTATTTATTATCATCAATATTATTTATAATAAATATTTTTTTAATCAATAAATGGGCCTGCAACATATTACACTGAAACCTTTCGGAGTTTGAAATGCAAAAACAGATTGAAAAATTATCAAATTGCAATAAGGACACTCAATATCCTCCGATCAGCTGTGAACAGAAGAGGTTTGGAGATGGAAAAAGAGAAAAAGTGACAAGAAGGTCAATTATGGTAACCCATAGTCGGAGTTAATGCACACATATTATGGGTAGTAAGTAGTGAACTTACACTGCAAAACCTTGTTTTTGGACAAAACAGTGACCATAAATGTAAAGAAAAGAAGTTGCTTATATTTTCCTAACAAGCAACCACATTTTTTAAAATAAGCCCAAAAAACCGCGACTCGTGATTTTTGAACGCGACTTGCCAAAAAAAGAAGCCCAAAGTCGCGTGTTATACGCGGACTTGGCAACTATGCCTGTTTCCCGCTTCACGTGATCTCGCGATAAATAATGAGAACTTATATACTAACTTACTTAGCATACGGGTACTTACTTATGTTCTTAAGTTGAGGTGACACATACTCTAGTTAAAGAGCACCTATCATGGCATTTAAAATGTTCCAAATATTGTTTTAGAAGTCCCCAACAACAGTTTTGCATGCATGCAATGACAAAAAAGACTTTAGTTTTCTTATAATATGCATTTATTTTTACCTGTTTTGACAGCGATTCTCAAATGATTCCTTTAGTGATTCACTTTTCAAAACCCCGCCTTTACGTGACGCTAATCTGCGGTGATTGGTCCGATGACCCAGTCAGTTGTGATTCGTATAGTCTCTGCAGATATTTTCTAGCCTGACGTTGTCATACTCAATTCTAGTCAGAATATGAGTCTGAGACCGCTCCGTTGGGCTGTGATTATGGGGCGTGTTTCAACCGAACCAGGAAAGACCTCAATTGGATAGACCTACAACCAATCAGAGCAACGGAGCGACGCATAACGTTAGTTGTCAAATGTCATCAGAACTCAACTGCACTGTGTTGCCAAGTCCGCGGGTGGAAGCGACCCCAATTATGTGATATACAGACCCAGAAATTTTTAGCAGCCAGCCCTGCCAAAATGACACATATTTTACCCCCCAAATGCCTTTTTTTCCCCGGAGAACCCCCCTGGAAAGCTATAGGGCTTGTTTTTGGCTAGTTTTGAGGAACGTTAGCAATTGTGCGGTTTTGTTGTAAAAACTTGGCAACCCTGTCTGCACGCACGCTGGAATAAGTAGCCCAACGTTAGAAGAAAAAGATGAGTGTAAACGATCTTTGCCGGTGTTGTAAAAAAAGAATTTAAGGATACACAGAGTACTTACCCACACGATCATCATTTCTGAGAGAAATAGTAGTGGTGAATGCATATACGAACAAGTTCTCCGTTTAGGATTAGAACAAACTCAACCCAAGCGCCTTTGATGACGTGGATGATTACGTCAATGTTGATCATCTGTCCATCATCGTCTAAAGTCCGCCCTGACAATTTCATTGGTCCGAACAGTTTCTGTTCGGGCATAATTACTTCTCTATGGATCAAGTCCAGACCGAACTGCCCGAGTAAAAATGCTGTGGGCGGGGCTAAGTTCGGCTGGCATCCAGGCTAGATATTTTCGGAAATGGAACGCCCATCAAAGTCTTATAGTGACAGTAATTTGTTAATATGTGTCAGGAGTTATGAATATGAAAACCGCGTCGGAACCGTTTGATTGTAATATGAGCCTCAGCTGATCTCATTCATAAAAAAACTCCTCTATTCTCCTCACGAAGACTCGTGACAAATCAACATCCCTCAGGGCTTTTAGTTAAAAAGTGTGCAGATGAGGAGACATATTGATAGATTCTCATATTTCTGTGTCAAATTTCTAAACAGAGGAGTATTTTTTATTCAATACTTCCTCAAAATGCGCAGATATAGCCTAATCATGAGCGATGGAGTCTCTTATGTGTTGTTTTCAATTCATACTGGTAGCTGGAGGGCGCTCTGTGCACATGTAATCCATATATGGTACAGATAGACGAAGAAGATACCATGTGCCATAATAGAAGTCCATAATAAAAGCTTCCTGAGATCGCAAAACATGCAAATAGAGACATTTGACGATTAAATAAACACACAATCGCGACATGGGTTTTCTTCAAGCCACTTAGTCTTCAAATGCTCATCCTTGGGCAGATGAAAAAAGTTTGCTTTTGAGTCGCACTTCAGAACACAGCGTCTCGTCGCCATGATGTTTTCTAGTTTTCACTGGCGTCTTGGAGCGCAATAAGTGGGCGTATCGTATTAAAATAACTTGACAAGTTGACGTCATCTAGTCAGAGAAAAAGCTTCGGTCTTCTAACGATTCTTAAAAATGACTCAGAGTCGACTCTTACTTTTGAAAGAAAATAACTATATATACGGTGTACTGTCATATTTCAAAACTTTGCAGGATGTTGTTGTTCACTTAGATCTATGTTACATACTACATGAAAGGTAAATTTCAAAATTCCATGATAGGTGCTCTTTAAGTCAACTTACAGACTAGTTGAGACGTGAAAACGTAACATGTTAAGTTGAATTAACAAATTCAGAAACTGCAAGTTGTATTAACTTACAAAATTACGTTGAAATAACTAAAATGCGGAATTATTTTTTACAGTGAGTCTGTTAACATGGGCTCAATTAGAAATAATATGTTTCCGAACAAGTTTACTAAACAGGGGCAGATTTAGTGATTTTGGGGTCCACAGGCAAAACATAGAAACGTGGCCCTATACAATTGTACACATTTATCTGGATCAATCCTTGTGCTTCCTTTATCTTGCTGCCTTCACTATCGGAAATATATTTCCCACTTCTAAAGTTGTGATTACCAGCTCATCGCATCAAAATGTTGTCTTGAGTGCGTTCATGTCCAGTTTTTCAACTAGGAAACGATAATTCCGATAACACGTGATCAATTTTACTTGTACGCAATTGTATAGCAGCTGTAGGCTATATAGTGAAATGACCTTGTTGTGGAATCCCATTTAAACAGGTAAAACAGTAGTGTACACTGTAAAAAAATGTAAGGCCTCTGCAATTCAAAATTTTCTAGTGAGCGATCACATCTAAATTTTTCAATTTGCCAAATTTAATTTCTGTGAATTGAATTTTATCCATTGTGGCAACAGTCTGTTAACATGGGCTCAATTAAATAATATGTTGAGCCAATGGAAAAATATAATTTACCAACACTGTAAAAAATGTCAGGCCTCTCCAATTTAAAATTTTCTAGTGACCGATCACATCAAAATTTTTCAGTTGGCCAAATTGAATTTCTGTGAATTGATAAAATTTAATTCAAATTCAATTTGGCCAACTAAAAAATTTAGATGTGATCAGTCACTAGAACATTTTGAATTGGAGAAATGTTTAACAGTGAAACTGTGAGATTGGTCCAATTAAATGTTTTAAATTGTAGTCACAATTGTTTATTTCTCACTGCCCAGAAGACAAAAATGACTAAAAACATAAATATATTAAGCAAAATACAGAACAAAGACAACAGGGTTGACATTTTATCACATTACTTTATTAACAAGTAAATTCCAACACAGGATATTTGGTGAAAATACCTTATTTTCAATAAGGAAAAACTGAATACATTTAATACGTCATCTGCATAACAGGATGTCTTAATGTGGTTAAGAAAACGCGGCACTGCATAGGCTAAAAACCTTACATTACATTAATGACAAGTTCCCCTGCATCACATCTGGCAAATGACAGAACAGAAGTTTCTTCATTATATAATGAGGATGAGACGAATGAATGGACGAATAAGAAAATCACGAGCTTGACGTGTTTGATATTAAAAGGCAATAACTCAAGCCCTGAAAGAGGCCGACGCCAAATGCAATCCAGAGCCATAGAGAGAGAGAGTTGCGACAACGGAAGTTCAAAACGCTTGATAGTCACGTGATTCATGTAGACCTCGAATAGTTCCAGGAAGTGCTTTGACGGGCAATTCAAATTGATAGTCACAGTGACAGAACTGCGATTTTTGGTAAATAATAGTCAATAAATGCATTAATTTTCAATAATTTTATTACACATCGACATGTGTATGTAGCATGAGTATGTAGTTACAGCGATGTTGTTTTTAAAATATATTTTTTTTAATGATGAATAATCTACACAAGCAGGCTTTAATGTACAAGTTATTTTGATTAAAATGTGCTGATAATTTAAAATCTTACTGATTAAACGTCTTCCCTTTTAAAAGTGCATCACAAACGGTCTGTTCTGCTGTAACTCTATGGCGCGGCTGCTACTTCCGGGAACTATTGAGAGTCTCCGCGAGCCGCCATTGCTGTAAAAAAAACCGTTCCATTGGAGTCTATGGAGTTGTCGCAACTCTCTCTCTCTATGGCTCTGATGCAATCTAACGGCACCGGGTCGCATGGCACACATATCACACAAATGACTTAATTTACTTATTACCTATTATTTTAGACATATAAGACATGAGGAAAATAAAACGATTGGCTACCATTAGAGTAAACGAGAACACACTCATGAATGCATGAACTCGTGATTCTACAAAATGTCTTTTAAACTTCATACCGGGTCATGAAGCAAAACTCTGGAGAATAATTTCAGTGCTAAATACTCACCAACGTCTTTGTGAGATGAATTTCTCTATTCTCTTGGGAATGTCTGTTTCGGTCTTCAGGACCCAGGGGCGCCGCTAGCAATTTTGGGCCCTATGAAAGAATTTGATGTTGGGCCCTCTACCACACCAACCTAGCTATCAAAAATCTTTGTCTGCAATTTAATAATACTGACCAATTAAGCTCCGCTCGCTCAACCCAGAATGCCCCAATTGGCTGATGAAACATTGATTAAAATTAAGGTACAATTTATACAAAACAAAACTTAATGAAGTGGTCACAATAATGTCTGATCAACTCAATTCATCTTATGATGTGTCCTATCTCATGCTGTTCACTTTTCATAATCGACATAGATTGACAGATTGACAACATAGACATAAAAAGCAACATTATAATATTTAAACATAAATATAAAAATAAATACCTTAATGGCTGCAACAATTATTGCACAGAGAAATGTCATGTCGGAGTGGGATTTGAGTGAACGTAGTTTTTACCGGTGAGCGTGAGCGGTTCATGAGTGAAGCGTTGTGCTGGATTTTGCCGGAAATGCGCCATCTTTTTTTTGTATTTGTAACTCTTTGGTAGATTATACATTTATAATGCTTTACTACTAGTACTGTTACTACTAATAAAACCGATCTCTGGGGGCCCCAAAAGTGTGTGGGCCCTAGAATCGTCCTAACTTTCCCCCCCTTAGCTGCGCCCCTGTCAGGACCTGCTGGTTCGGCTCAGCTTGCGCTGCCGCTGTCGCGCTCCGCATTAGAAATCTCCACAAGAACGGTTCCCTTTCGAAAGGGAACTCGCACTGCGTCAGCTTGACGCTACGGGGAACGCCTCCAGCGTGACAGGTGCCTGAAATCACTATCGAAAAACGTCAATCCTATTGACCGGCAACAGCCTATGATGTCATCAAGGCGCGACCAGGAAGTATATAAGGGCGCCTTGCCAACATGACAGTATCTCTTTGTCTTCAGGGACTGTTTTGCCTGTTTCGCTATTGGGAAGCATCAACAGAGAAGGATATGAAGTGTGCGAAGAAGCAGCGACACTTCCACAAGTGTGTGGATCCGTGCAACAGGTACCTTACACCTGATGACACACACACACTCTGCGTGTACTGCCTGGGGGAAGAGCACGCACGGGATGTTCTCGAGGGAGCATCCTGTGTGAACTGTGAGCGTTTTCCCATGAGAACGCTCAGCTCTCGTTTGGCTCTCTTCTCGAGGGGAGAGAGCTCAGCAGCTGGGAACGGCCCCGCTCGTGCTGAGGCTGAGCGGCGGTTACAGACTTGGGGTTCCCAGCTGGACCTGGCTCGTCGTCTGGAGACCGGTGTAGTGTTGGCAGACAACGAGCCAGATCGCGAGGGGCGGACCTCGGAGGAGGAGCAGGATTTGCGCTCCTCCTCCTCGTCCGCTGCTTTTCCATTTGAGCAGAGGATGGTTGAGGAGGCGAATGAAGCGCCTGAGGCTGAGGCTTCTCAACCACCCTGTCCCATGTATGGGGAGCTGTTGGAGGTGATGGAGCGTGCTGCAGGTAGACTGCAGCTGCCCTGGCAGCGCGCTAGGAGAGAGGACGCGCGTCCGGGTAGGCTGGACGACCGTTTTCTCTCCGCCCATGACCAACCAGCTCTCGGGAGCCTTCCATTCTTTCCCGATCTCCACCAAGAGATCGTGAGAGGATGGAAGAAACCTTATTCAGCTCGGATCCATCGACATCAACGGGCTAATTTCGCTGATGTCGAGGGATTGCCCGAGGCGGGATACGTGGCGTTGCCGCCCGTAGACGAGGCGTTTGCGAACTACCTCGCCTCCGGGCGGCTATCGACATTAAGGGCTCCCACCCTGCCGTCTGAACCTCTCAGGACGTCTGCGCGCCTGAACGGCAGGGCATACATGTCGGCGGGTCATGCCGGGGCAGCCTTACACACAATGGCGGTGTTACAGGCTTACCAGGCAGACCTGCAGGGGGACCTCGATCAGGGGGTGGGTCTGACCCCTGAGGCGGTAGCCGAGTTGCGCCGGTCCACAGATCTGTCTCTCCGGGCCACCAAGCAAACCGCTTTTGCCATCAGTCGTTCGATGGCGGCGATGGTGGCCACGGAGAGACATCTGTGGCTCAACCTGGCGCACATCGGGGGGAAAGAGAGAACCTTTCTCCTCGATGCCCCGGTATCGCCCTCTGAACTTTTTGGCACCTCCGTAGAGGCGGTGGTGGGTAAGTTCAGGGAGGCGAGGGCGCGCTCGGCAGCGTTTAGGACTTGCATACCGCGGAGGTCCGGGACAGCGCCCAGGCAGTCGGGTGTCCCGCTCCCGTCTCAGTCTGAGGGCTGGAGACAGGGGCAGCGAGCCAGCGTTGCCTCTCGAGCGCCCCCGCCGTGGAGGAGCGGGACGCAGAAGAGGCGGGACACCCGCAACCGGAAGAGGAAGGAAGCCGGGGCTGGCAACCGGGACCAGCATAGGCGGCAGACTCCGCCCCCGAGGGCGCGGAGATGAATGCTGCTTTTCCCTTCCTCTCACGTTCTCCCCGGGCGCTTTACATCAGGCCGGTGGGCCTATGATGAGCAGGAAATGTAAGATTCTGACGGCCCGCCTGGCTTGGTTGTCGAAGCGCCCCCCTCAGGTCGGCGGGCGGATACTAGCTCTGTGGCTGGATTGACGCACCGCGAGGAGCGATTGGTGAGTCCCCCTCTATGAGGGTGAAACAATTTCAAAACTATGTTTTTCAGGACTTTTTGACCGTCGCTCCCCTGAGGGGTTGCTTGGGGAGATTTTGGATCATCGCGGGATGTCGCAGGGCCTGCAGCTCCCCGTGAGTAAGCTAAAGAACGATCTTCTTTGCAACATTATGTGGTTGTGTGTGTATGCCTCACTTTTGCTAGTAGAGTCTTGCTGCCTCTCCGTGTTATTTTCCCACTATGTGGGTGATTAATTTGTGCTCTTGCCCAAGGGCTTGTAGTGTAGAGGGCTAGCTGTGTTTTCCTAGCGTAAAAGTGGGAAGTAGCTGAAGACCGGGTACGCGCTAATGCGCGAGCTGTAGTAAGATCTGCGCCCAGCTCTGCGGGGCTTTGGGAAAAGGGGTTTCGGGGCCTCAGTGTGTTATATTAGAGGTAATAATATTTCTTTCCCGAGCCCTTAGTAGATCTAGTGCGGTATGCCGCACCACTTGGCCTAGGCTTTGTCAAGGATGGGGGTGTTCCCTTTTAATGAAGGTTGTTCGCCCCTGGCCTGTCCTTTGATATGAGAACATGGCGTGTTTTATGCATCCTTGTTTCAGCCTCCTCTTGTTACAGAGTCGTCCGGCCAAGGCCCACCCCCTTCTCTGCGTTCTGGGGTTACGAGTAACGCAGTCGGGGTGTTGCAGCAGACAGCGACTTTGCCAGTGGTCGTGGGGCGGAGTGAAGCGTCTTTCGCTGGTTTTGCGATCAGACTTTATCTGCCGTTTCCGCCTTTCAGAGCTTGGTGGCCGCCATCTTTTGGCGGCCCCCGGCCTCTTCCTGGAGGATGTTCGGCCGGTGGGTTCTATATTTTCTAAAAGAAAAGGTATTGTTTCACCCTTGCTCTATGTCTCTGCTCCACCTCCTTTAGGGCTCGGGTTGAACTGAACATCGGATAAACCTCTGTGAAGGTTCTGGTCGGATGCTCCCCTGAGGCCCGAGCATTACCAATGGCTGACGCCCTCGCACTTATGGTTGGCCGCTGCATGGAAAGTAAGACAGGCGCCCCGAGGCAGGTGACGTAAGTTGTACTCCCCTCGCTTTAGAGGGTCTTTGTTTAAGCACTTTCGCTGAGTACACTGCTGTTGGCAATGTGATTAGGTCCATGTTTGTAGGCGCTGCCCGAGAGACTGCGCCGTCCTAGGGGCCCTAGGACACGGCGATGCAAGTTGTCCCTAGCTGCCTCTGGGATGGAGCCAGCCCCAGGTGCGGGCATAGGAGCCAGCTGGTTGTTAGTAGCCAGCTTCGGCAGTCTGGGCAGTTGGACTTCAGAACAGGTAGTAGGCATCAACCGGCCTCCCTGCAAGGAAGTCTCGACGCCGTGGCCCACGAGTGGGCCCTGGAGGATCTTCTCCACTGGTGTCGACGTCAGCAGTAACCTCGTCAGCTACTCTCCTTGGGGATGAGTTCCCAGGTGTGAACTGGATTTCCAGGCTTTGTCAGCAGCAGACAGCTGCCGCCAGCCCAGGCGCAGCAGCCAGCCTTCTTAAGGCCGCCCTGAGGGGTAGGCTCCTGGTTTGGTTTACCTTTACTCAGATGGTAGGCCCGATTGGCCTCCCTGAGGGCCTGCTGTGGTCAGCAGGCGCTGCCTGGTCTCCCCCGAGGGGGCACGACTAGCATTAAGTCCCTCGATGGCTGGTATAAGCTGCTAGTAGGCGCTGTATGGCTAGCACGAGTGCTAGTAGGTAGTAGGCCTCAACCGTCCTCCCTTAATGCAGCCGCTGGGGCGGTGACCATGAAGTGCCATGAGTAGCATATTCTGGCTTGGGCGGCTCGCTCTGCTATCAGGTGGAGGCATTGCGCCTCCCTGAAATCGTTCCCCGGTCCCCAGGTTCGGTAACGGATCGTAGCACGGGATGCTATCAGGCAAAGCTGCACGGGGCTTCCCTGTGGGATTCGCTTGGAGTAGTAGGCCCCATGTGGCCTCCTCTGAGGGCACGCTCCTGTCTCGTGGTCTCTGGATAGGTCCAGTCACTGAGCAGAGGGCTGTGATGGAGAAATGCCCGGCATTGTTGCAGGTGGTAGGCCCGTTAGGCCTCCCTGATGATGCAAGTCCCTATCTTCCCTGCTACCTCGAGGGCTAGCACGACTGCGATCAGGTTTCAGGCCCGTATGGCCTTCCTGAGGGCGAGCTCCGCTGTTGGACACGCGAGCAGTCGGCAAGGGTTACCAGGTGTAGGCTCCTCTAGGCCTCCATGGGGAACGAGTTCCCCTGGCGGGAACGCACAACTGGCTTTACGCTGACAGCTAGTGGTCACCTGCTATCAGGCTGCTATCTCTGGCCGTTCGCGAGACCTGGAGGCGGTGTTCTTACCCTAGCACGACGAAACTTACTGCTGCTATGCGGTCCCCACGGGAGGGGACTTTCATAGTTTGCCTACTGCATGGTTACCTACCAGGCAGGCTTATGAGCTCCTCTCGAATGAGGGTCTACTATGAGCTTACGGCCGCTTGGCGCTGGTTAAGGGTTGTAGGCCCCTCGGGGCCTCCCTGGCATAATCAGCCTGTAAGGCCTCTGGCCTCCTAAGCACGTTTTAAAGTAGGTGCTTGGTAGATCCGAGGATCGAGCGGCTAAACTCCCCTCGCTAGCAAGGGTTATATAGCACTTCGCTGAGAGCTGCTCTCCGGGATAACCCGTCTCTGAGATCCGGCTAGTGGATGTTACTGCCTTTCTTGCAGCACCCTAGCGGGATGCCTCTTCGGAGGCGAGTACCAGAGGCTCTGTACTGTACAGACAGGGTTGACCGTATTACGTGTCCCATAACAGACTGGGTCACCTGGTCAGGTCTCCCTGGTGGCATTCGGTGAGAACCTCCCAAATAGTGACTGGCATAGGGTTCCCTCGTAGTTCCCTTGCCACGTTCCCTTAAAGGAACCCCTTCTAAGTCGAATGGGTGGTTCCAGGCCTTCGAGCAGGGCCTGGGAAGGACCTCATGTGTGTGAAGGTTCCTTCTTGGGCGATAGCTTGGGCTATGGCCGTAGGGAGCGCTGTCACTGACAGCCTATTGTGACCAGAAGGGGAGTGGTTCAGGCATTTCATTAGAATTTGCTTGTCTTGACAGTTGTCACTGCCAGTGGGCATGCACTCCCGTCGGCATGGCGGCGTGGGTATTTCGTTCCCCGTAGCGTCAAGCTGACGCAGCGCGAGTTCCCTTTCGAAAGGGAACGTCTCAGGTTACGAATGTAACCATTGTTCCCTGAGAACAGGGAACGAGACGCTGCGTCGCTGTGCCATGCCGCAGGGCCTACCTGCCGAAAACAGTCCCTTCAGACGATTAGATACTGTCATGTTGGCAAGGCGCCCTTATATACTTCCTGGTCGCGCCTTGATGACATCATAGGCTGTTGCCGGTCAATAGGATTGACGTTTTTCGATAGTGATTTCAGGCACCTGTCACGCTGGAGGCGTTCCCCGTAGCGTCAAGCTGACGCAGCGTCTCGTTCCCTGTTCTCAGGGAACAATGGTTACATTCGTAACCTGAGACGTTTTCTTCAAGCGCATTTTGCGCATGCGTATACAGTTTTTCGGACGTAGGACTTGTTCAGCCAACATGGATTTTTCACTTCGACTTCACAGATTGACTGAGCACAATTAAATATGTTCGGTGAATATACAATTTTAATTTTGAGTGAAGACCTTAAGCTATGATTAGTACAATGCATCTTTTTGCATGGGGATAATTATTTGGAAGTCATTTATTGGGCCAATATGTAATGATCAATTTTCACAATTCTTCCCCCAATTTATTTTTACAGTGTATTTCTATATACAGTAATTGATGGACAAAGTCATACACACAAAGGCAAAGAACCATCAGGGTCACACAACATTTAAATAATGCAATAAACATTGACTAAATAACACAAAATGTAACTTAAATCACTCTAATGTACATTACTGATAACATAAAAGGGAGAAACAAAACTATTTAATTGTTTGATGTGTCATATTGAGATTTTTTTTACTGTTTTTTAAAGTAAATTATACAGCAATTCAGTTTTTATCTCCAAAAATCATTAAATTGAAAGTATTTTTTAAAGTTAAATGGCATATAATGTAATGCTAAACCATGTACAATTTTCCACTGTAGCCTGTTAATGTAACTTACAGTTAATGTTCGTATATATTATTCAGAACCGAAAAGTATCAAAAATTATTGTTTCATTTAATTAAAATTTCACCTCAGATTTGTGTCTGCTGAGCATTGAGTTGTTAGCTTAGCAACATGCTAATGTCAGACTCTATTTGAATGAAACTGAATTTTAAACACCAGAAGAGTGCAATTTTTGAGACGCATGCAAATTACTACACAAGAGTTGCTTGCCACATAGAATCTTTTAGTGTTTTTTATTTATTTATTTCATTTTGGTTAGGGTTCTGCCTTCGGGCTATGTATTGGCTGTTGACAGCAAAACGACTGAAAAAAAATTTTTTTGGAACGGAGCTACTTTTTGCCTTCATTAGCCACATTATTCCTCTTCTCCCTCCTCCCCAGTTTGCTAGTCAATTTACACAAGGAACATGACAAATGTTACATTCAGCTCCCTTATTACTCTCAAAACATCTCGAAAACGACTATCAACCCCCCTCCAGCCAGTTTTTCGCACTCTCTTCAAACGTGCCACGGCGCTGAGATTCATTTTTTAAAAGGCTGTGAATATTCCAAACATGACAAACGAGATGTTCACCATTGTCTAAGAATGAATAGTTATATTAGAGTGAAACGGCAACCTCCGGCATTGATAATGTGAGTTTTCGCATTAATTCAGACATCATTCTGAAAAGAGTGTGAGGGGGGTGAGAATGATGACTAAACAGTGACAGAGAGCAGGGCGAATGGCTTCCAATCACAGAAGCCATCAGATGAGTTCACTTTGAAAAGACAACCTTGGTAAATATGAGGCAGTGAAGATAAATGCTTTCTTTGAAGCCACACATTACAACTCTGAGTAAGACGGGAAGAATTAGCCTGTCACATGCAGACTAACCTTGAAAGATAGATTTTGAATTAAGCTGCCTCTGCCTGGCAAATGCTGCCGTGACATGAAAAGATGTCATTTGTTTTCAGATTTCAAAGAATCTGTTGTCCTTGAGTCGCATCATTATTGTAAGTGTCATATTAAAGGAATAGTCATAAATTCTGTCATTTAAGCTCCTTCAAACTTGTAAGATATTCTTTCTGTTCTAACCACAAACTGAGATTTTTCAAAGAATGTCCTTGCTGCTCTTTTCCATATAATGAAATTGAATGGGGACTGGTGCTGTCAAGCCCTTAACCATTATTTACTGAAAATCTTACCCTGTTCTGTAGCTATATAATTTAGGCTATTTTCATGGTTATTATTTTTTTTACATTCATTTTTATATTTTTGAGGGGCATTAAGTAAAAAACAAACAAGCAAACAAACAAAAAAAACCATCAGGTGATACAACTGTCCTGATATCACAATGAATAAAAAAAGTCTATTAAAAGGAAATTCATCATTTACTCACCCTCAAGTCATTCCAAACACTTAAAGGTGCAATAAGCAATTTCTGAGAAGCACTGTTGAAAGTGGATCGGACCGAGCACCACAACACACTTGTATGAGCAGTAAGGGGCGTATTCACTCATGAGGGGGAGGTGCTTGTGTCGCATAGAGACAGAGCGTATTTAGGCCACGCCCACACCGGGGGGGAAAACAATCCAACGCTCTCCATTGACTTTGCATTGCGGGAGGCTGCCTCATTGTCATTTCGGACTTACAACAAAAAACAGAACAATGTCTAAAAGCTGATATGTGACAAGGTGTACAGCAAACAAGCTAAAAAACACAGAAATACGTTTTTATAAGCTGTCGACCCCAAAAAAAAATTGTGAGCGTTTAAGAAGATAAAAGTGGATACAGGCAATACGAAGTGAAGCTTCAGCAGGAAGAATGGGTAAATTTTGGGATCCTGACACTCAGTATGCCTCAATATGTGTGCAGTAAAAATGTTGTCACTGTTAAGTCAAATATCCAAATGTCCGTTTTATATATTATATTTACTGTCGCTAATTCCCTCTAGTCGTCATAGTTCTCCGTGTAATATGACCCGCGCGCTCTGTCTCAATGGCCTGAATCCACTTTTTTGTACTTAAACACTCGTTTTTTGGGTCAACAGCTTATAAAAAAGTCTGGATTTTGGATTCTGGGTTTTGTTTAGCTTGTTTGCTGTACACCTTGTCACATATCAGCTTTTATACATTGTTCAGTTTTTTGTTATAAGTCCGAAATGACAAAAAGGCCGCTTCACGCAATGCAAAGTCAATGGAGACGGTTTGATTGTTTTCCCCCCCGGTGGGCGTGGTCTTCAGATTATGACGCGTGTCGCTCTGTCTCTATACACTCTTAGAAAGGATGTGTTAAAAATGACACAACCCGTGTTAAATTTTAACACATCTGTGGGTGAGCTCCAGGACCACTAGTTTTGTGTTAATGTTAACTCAAGCACTGTGTTAATGAGTTTAACACAGTAAATGTGTCAGAAAATTTGAACACAAAGATGTGTAAACTTGTGTAACTATCATATTTTGTGCTATCCTTGGCTACACTAAAAAAGGTACCTAAAATCCTACACAAAACGTTAGAATTTGAAAATAATGATTCTCAAGTCACTTGTTGTTAATTTTATTGTAAAAATATATATTATAATGAAATATCAGCAGTTAAATTCAATGCAGAATATAACAATAGAATTAAGCAGTCAAAAAGGACATGTCCAACTGAGGACAAAACAGTTTTTACACAATCTCATTAGGTAACATGACACATTAAACATTTTAATGTCTCACCAAAGAATTAATTTGGAATATAAAAGCAATATTGTGAAATATTACAATTTAAAATAACCGTTTTCTATATGAATATATATAGTAAAGTGTAATTTTTTCCAGTGATCAAAGCTGAATCTTTAGCATCATTACTCCAGTCTTCAGTGACGCATGGTCCTTCAGAAATCATTCAAATCTAATATAATTTCTGATTATTATCAATGTCTGTACTATGTACATCTTTTCCACAGCATAGAAGTAAAAGTGATCATAAAAATAAAAAGTCTGTAAAAAGCCAACACAATGTTCTTGTCCACCTTTGGGGATAAATTAACTTCTCCAAAGATTGGTTCCTGTTCAGAACTTGACTGACATCAGAACGTTCCCAGGATGCATGCGTGTCCACAAACATATATGTGCCCATGTCTTCTCAGATAGCGGTTCCAACACTATAGAAGCAGGAAAGAGAGAGAGGAAAAAGTTACACGAGTGTCAAATTGTTTTTAATCTCCAACAACATAATATCATTTGGAATATATATTTGTAAGTAACAACCTTTTGTCAGCATATTCAAACACTTCAGCTGAACTGCAAACTTAATTATGCCAGACTCAAATTTTAATACTTACATATACTTATTTCTCCAAAAATGCTGTGATGCATAGACGCC
The DNA here is from genome assembly GCF_949357685.1 of Gobio gobio. NCBI lineage: Eukaryota > Metazoa > Chordata > Actinopteri > Cypriniformes > Gobionidae > Gobio > Gobio gobio. Next base: position 23,879,922 of record NC_137101.1, on the reverse strand, counting down.
AAGAATGCAATCAAGGTTTTAGGCAATTCCAGCTTGTCAGGAGCGAAGGAATATCTGTTTGAGACAAATACACAGTAAGACACATGCAAGAAATCACCATGTGATGATCTTTTTCTTCCCATCAGTAGTTAACTTAACCCACCTGTGCGCTGATATGCTGGAATGATATTAGGCATCTTCCTGGCCAGGAGGGACTGTTCGACCTAATAAAAGATCAAAATAATACAAAAATAAAAACTAAAGTTGTTTGGAATGCTTGATTTGGTATGAATGAATGATTTAGTGACTTTTACTGCAATGCTTACCTGAATAAATCCAATCTGGTGAGACTGAACATAGAAAATGCTCCATCTTCTGATTGGTTCATATTTGCTGTGTAATAAATATAATGTTAGACATAATGCAAAAGTCACTTATTTGATAAGTTAGCAAATTTTCTCATCCTACCTAGCCTGGCCCTGCACCCCACCAGTTAAGTTAGCTCCAAAGCACTTATAACTATTGCTAATCATTCAGCAAACTTTCAAATCCACTACAACTATTTTAGACATAACCAAGTACATTATTTTAATACGCCTTTACAGGTAACATTTCGTGTAAATCGGCTAACATTAACTGAACTTACAATCCACAGTCTAAAGGCGCGGTCACACCTGACATTACCATTGCTTGGCAACATTTTACGTGCAAAATCCATTAAAGGTATCTTCAGTATCGGGAATTTCATGTGAAAATGGAAAACATGAAGTTTGAATCAGGTTTTCCACGCAAATTCGCTGCGTTGACCAACATAGAAGCTTTATATTGGTCAACGTGACGAGTTTGCTTGGTTTAGCTTCAGCTAATAACATACACTGCTGACAATGGACGTTTATTGTCCGCAAGACTTCGTCGTGACGGCGCTTTCAAACCAGTATTAAAATAACAGCAGCAGAAAATATTGTTTTTGTAATTAATATGAGTAAAAATATGATTGCAGGTAGAGCTTACCTTAAGAATCTTGCTAGCAGTCACCGCCACGATTCGGCGCGAATCACATCCTCCCTCGCTGGTAACCGAAGCGTTTTCAAGTTCAGAAGCAGTTTTGACGCGACGGGTAATCAGCCGATTAACTCAATGAAGTGATATGATGATATGATAAATATCTTATTTTCAACAATATAGAAGTAAAAACGTAATGGTCGCTGTCCTTAACAGATTATGGGCTGGCTGACTGGATTCTATTCAGTCAAAGTCCCCCCTAGTCCCTATTGGTTCAGTTAGCTCATTTAAATAACAGTCGCATATAAAAATGACACATGAAGTGTGTTAGCAATCTGTCTACACATATTGTGTTAAATGCTGTGAGTAAATTCCCAAGTTGTGTTAATTTTAAACTACACATTGATATGTGTAATAGAGGTTATTTTTTTCTACACATTTTGAGTTAATATTGACACAAAATGTGTAAATTGGAGTGTTACACATTATTTGTGTAATTTTTCTACAAATTCCTTCTAATGGTGCGTTCACACCGGACGCGATTCGCGCGAGTGATTTACATGTTAAGTCAATGCAGAGACGCGAAATGGCATTCTGCGGCGCGATTCGCGCGAATGAGGCGGCGAGATTCGCGATTCGCGCGATTGAGGCGGCGCGAAGGACGCGAATTGAGCGTTTTGAACGCGCGAATCGCGTGAATCGTGCGAATCGCGTGAATCGCGCGAAACGCTCAAGTTGAAAAATCTGAACTTTGGCGGATATTTCGCGCCGCGTTAACCAATCAGGAGCTTGCTCTAGTAGTGACAACAATGAGGAGAAAATCTGTATATTAATATCTGGTTCAGACAATATGATTATCACTGTGATAACATTAAATGACATGAAACACAACCCAAGTCTCTTTTTGTTAAATGCAAGTTTATGTATGATCAATAATACAAAAGTATAAGTAATGTATAACAAGCTAGGCTATACATGAAATAAAGCAAACAATGTAGTCAAACATTCAAAGTCAGTGCTAGTAGGTTAACGTTACAACTGCAACGTACAGTTATAGCCTAAAAATATAAGGTAATGAAACTTATCTTTGCCCTCAGCCTAAACGATTTGCCAGGGAACAAATTATAGATCCATGAGACCAAAGATCGGCCGTTACAAGACGAATTATAGCTCGAGACACACCACAGAGACATCAGAGCCAGCGGTAGACGGCAGAAGGACTGGCCGAGGAAAGGTTGCCCTCGCCGGCTTTCACGTGCGCTGAGCGCGCTGGAGCTCACAGCTCCGACAACGGCAGATAAAATGTTCAAATAGGCACTGTTTATGTAAATAAACCACAGATTTGAGCTTTAAACAACTACATTATCGACTGAAAAAGTCTTAAAACTACGTTTTGTCACACATTAACAGTAGATATGAACAAAAAAAAAGACATGTAAACACAGCCCATGTCAGCCATTTCTCAACGAGACGAGCTGCTGGCGGAAGCCCCGCCCATGACGCGAATTCGCATCTGTTGTGCAGTGAATGTCACGCGCGATTCGCGCGAGTAAACTCAAAATGTACAGGCGTCCACCTTCGCGCGAATCGCGCGTCCGGTGTGAACGCCACATAAGAGTGTAGCGTGTTTGTGGATTTGGGGGCTGAGCTATCCATATTGGGCTGTGGTCCTTTTGGGTAGGGGCGTGTTTGTTTTGGTGTTTTCAAATTTCAACTGCGTTTCTCAGAAATCGCTTACTGCACCTTTAAGTATTTGTTTACAATTGAAACCTGGGAGATTTCTGTCCCTCCATTGGAAGTCCATTCTACCAAAACTTTGATGCTTCAAAAAGTCATAAAGGGATATTTGTCTTTTGAAGATACATTATCGTTTTTTATGATTTTTGGGTGAACCCTTTAAATTGTTTGCCATAATCTTTTATCATTATTTCTGGGGGAAAAAATTACAAAAGACCAACATGCACCAAAAAAATAACAAATAAAACATTTCACAGTAAGGAATCCTGCAGACCTTGTGTGTCAAGTTCAATAAGTGTTGTAAAATGGCAATTCATTGACTTTAATGGCTTTAATTAAATTACGTTTTTATGACTAGGCATGGTTAGTTGTAAAATGGTGTGACTCGTCAAAAACCTTATCATATTTTCAAATAATTCATGCTAAAAGTAATAATTATTGACATCACACCTGCATCATGCCTTTACTGTACATGCCTTTACTGTACTTTACTGTACATGTTTTGACTAATGAGATTTAGTGTTGGGTTTGAGTCCACCTTAGTCGAGCCTGAGTTGAGTACGAGTCTTTAACCAGTCGTGCACGAGTCAAGGTCAAGGTCAATTTATTATTAATTAGATCTACACACACAAAAAAACATTCAGCACATAAAACCATTCTAACCCAATAAAACACACAAATTTCATTCAAAAGCCAAGGAATACAAGTAGGCGGGATTTAAAAACAACTAAACAATACTGTATTTCATTAAAGGGTTAGTTCACCCAAAAATGAAAATTCTGTCATTAATTACTTACCCTCATGTCGTTCGACACCCGTAAGACCTCCGTTCATCTTCGGAATATGAACAAGGCATCATGAAGCTTCGAAGCGTTATGAATCAGCGAGCCGAACCAGCAGTTTGAATCGCCAAATGTCAGCAGTTTGGCGGTTTGACACGCGATCCGAATCGTCATTCGGCTCACTGATTCATAACGCTTCGAAGCTTCATGATGCCGTGTTTTGAAATCGTCATCACTATGTAAGTCGTTATTTAGGGTTTTTTTACGCACAAAAACTATTGTCGCCGATTCATAAAGTTATTTTAGAACCACTGTAGTGAGATGGACTTTGTAACGACGTCTTTAGTATCTTTAATGGGTCTTGAGAGTGAACCGTGCATTGTGCCAATGGAGGTCTTTCAGAGCCATCAGATTTCAACTAAAATATCTTAATTTCTGTTCCGAAGATGAACAGAAGTCTTACGGGTGTCGAACGACATGAGGGTAAGTAATTAATGACAGAATTTTCATTTTTGGGTGAACTAACCCTTTAAGTCACTTACAAGATGCAATATTGAGTGTTTTTGTTCTATTTCAGCAGCGATAATAGTTCCAAAAGATCACAGCAGAACGCGTCACAGCAACAGCGTGTTAGTGAATAATTCAGCGTTTTGAATGAATCGATAGAATCAAAGATTCAATGAACTATTTGTAAACGACTGCCTCATTCTTGAATGAATCAGCGTTTGAACGAATCGACTCAATGACTCGCTCATTCAGACGGTCACCTGCTGCCACCTACTGGTGTTTTAGTTTCATCTTTCCAACATTTCTTATTTGTATATTCAAAAAATATTTAAAACAATCTCATTATTTAATGCAGTTGTAATTTTTCAGTGTAAATTATTTAATTTGACTGGTAACAGCCAGTGTCGTCTTCTAATTTAATTTATTGATCCAATTTAAGAATATAAAAGGAAATCTGAATCATAGCCTATATTTAAAAAGATTAGGGGGAAAATGCCCTTTTATAAAAGGTAAAAATATCACAAATATGCATATGTCAAAGCTGATTGAACACTGGTCAAGTCAAGTCAACTTTATTTATATAGCGCTTTTAACAATGTAGATTGTTTCAAAGCAGCTTTACAGTGTTAAACAGGAAAATAATGCAGCATAATTGTATTCAGCTGTATAGCCATTCTGGAAAAAACGCTGATGTCATCAGTTCATTTCAATTATCATACAGTGACAGTGTGGGCTTTAGATCAATAATTAGATCAGTAATTTAGTTTAAATGGTTAATTTAGTTTATTAATTAGATTTATTTCGATGTTTAGTTGAACAATTTAGTGTCCCCAACTGAGCACGCCAAGCCAGAGGCAACAGTGGCAAGGAAACCAAAACCCCATTAGGTGACCTAATGGAGAAAAATAAACCTTGGGAGAAACCAGTCGGGGTGCCAGTTCTCCTCTGGCCAATTGGTGAGAATATTGCTTCAGAATAAATTTTATTTACAACACACACAAAAAAAAAACAAAAAAAATTCCGGACAAGCACATTTTTTACTCTGACAAGTGGATGACAGATTTACTTGTCCGAAGGACAAGCACTTGAACATGCTTAATGTCGAGCCCTGTTTTAGGTGTTTTTGAGCAAGATGAGCAAAGGGTGGAGACTTGATAGTGTTTAACGTTCAATTATGTTGGAATTATTAGAACAATTTACACTGGGGTACCATTGTGGAGAAGAGTGAAGCATTTGCTGGTGGACTGATATAGCACATGTTATTATTGCTTTACCAAGCTAGTACAATCTAATAATTTAGTCATGTGATGCAAAATTATAAGAAATTGAATGAATTTATCCCGTTATGGAACCATATTAAATTAATTTATAGACTACTAAATTGGGATACTTAAAAATTACTTAAGTCCATGATTTTGAAATGATCAAATTATGTTTTTTTTACCTTTTATGTGGAACCGATGTGCAAGATTAAATCATGTAAATCCAACACACTTTTTTTATCAGTGTCCTCAAAATTTGTATGGCTTTCTTTCTTCAGTGGATAACAAAGGGATGTTCTGATGAATGTTCACGTTTCTCTATTTGAGAGGGAGTAAATTATGACCATGGGGTGAACTTTGTATCTTTGCCGCATTTTAAATGGCTTTATGGTGTACATCTTCCTACGCAGTTCACCTTGCAACTTTTTTTCTCGCACTTTCTCTTTAATTACTCTCTCAGTTATTAATTAGTTCTCTTTGAGTTATCACCACACGCAAGGCCTTTAACTCTCAAGGGAAGACACATCTGTCATCCTTCACGACCATGTGAGCGGTTTGTGTGTGTGCAGGAAATAAATTCACACTCTTCTCTCTTTCAAATTGGATGCTTTCAGTCTAACAGCCTGTGTGAATGTGATCATTATTAACATTATAATGTTGTGTTCTGTTTGACCGACTCTCACATAAGATGCATGACTGAAGTATGATGGTTACATGGTGTCCATTTACATCTTTCTCATTTCCTATTTCTTCTTTACAACAATCAGATATCCTGCATATCAAAGCTTAGTTCCAAAACCTAATGAGTCGTCTTATTGTCTACTCACTATAGGTTGCTAAATTGTCAGGCGTTAAATGAGAAACATTAAGTTTCTTATTTGAGACTACTGCCTAAAACAGTTTTAAATGAAATCAAGCTAATTTACATCAATACTTTTCTGTTTAGAATTATATACTGTATTCATATATTAATAACATTTCTGTAAACTTAGATTTTTGCAATGTGGGACGTAGTAATACAATTTTGAAATTAAATAAGTTTAAGTACAAAAAAAATACTGAAACTAAAACCGAAATAAATATGAATTTAAGCTAAATAGAAGTTTAAAAACGAATAAAAATGGTAAAAGCACATAACAAAATGACTGAAACTTAAAACTAAAACTGATTATATAAAAATAAATCCAATATATCCTATAATACTATACAAATAATAGGCTTCTAAAATAACAGTTCCCAATTAATTTAGAAGTTTACAGTAAGTAGCCATGTTTCCATTCACCTGGATGGAAACACCAAGAAGCCAAAATGTGCATAAAAACACATGCGCTCAATTAAATCAGATAATTTTTTTTATCTGATAAGAAAACATGCACATAGATGGAAACACTTTTACTGAATTAATCCCTCAAAGTGTAACAAAAAACCTCGGCAGTGGATGTGCGTTCATGCCATGTCGTAATTACTGATATTACCGTAATTAATGATTCTGAACCGACTCTGATCTTTTCGAATATTCCTATCTAATAAATTGCCTTATCGACACAACATCCTCAATAAATCCGTCTCCGGCGTGATGACTCAGATCTTTTGAATATTCCTATCTATTAATTGCCTCATCGACACGGCATTCACAATAAACCCGTCTCTCCAATCTTTTTTAATATTCCTATCTAATAAATTGCCTCAACGACACGGCATCCTCAATAAACCAGTCTCTCCGATCTTTCGAATATCCCTATCTAATAATTGCCTCATCGACGCGCCATCCTCAATAAACCAGTCTCTCCGATCTTTCAAATATCCCTATCTAATAATTGCCTCACCGACACAGCATGATGGCCAGAGGAGAACTGGCCCCCCGACTGTGCCTGGTTTCTTCCAAGGTTTATTTTTCTTCATTATGCCACCTGATGGAGTTTTGGTTCCTTGCTACTGTCGCCTTTGGCTTGGCTTGCTCAGTTGGGGACACAACATTTTCAACTAAACATTCAAATACATTTTCAACTAAATTACTGATCTGCCCGCATTGTCACTATATGATAATTGAAATGAGCTGGATAACATCACCGTTTTCTCCAGAGCAGCTGTACAGCGGAACCAAATTCTGTTGCATTATTTTCCTGTCTAACACTGTGAAGCTTATTTTGAAACAATCGGCATTGTAAAAACCTCTATATAAATAAAGGTGACTTAACTTAAAAAGCCTTCACGTGCTTGTAGAACTAGGTATAACTAGGTATAGCTATTACAAGGTATAAACTCATAATTTTCTGAGAGCCATGACTTGCACCACATGACCACTGCAGATTTAAAGTGTTCGACTTGAAATGGTGCTGTGCAGAACGAACGGTGTACAACATCAAAGTACCGCGAAAGCAATTAGAAAGCATACAGAGCTTTATTTACGGTAATTACGACATGACATGAACGTAGCAATTGGATAACCAACTTAATTGCATTTAATCTCAAATGTTGTTTTAGTTATTCTAAAATGCCTTTGTTAAAGTCTGTCATCAGAATGATTTGGTATAATGACTTCCCTGAAGTGTCTCAAACGATTGCCTTCACAAACAAAGGCAGTGTGGTGAATGGCGGCGGACCCTCAGGACACAGAGAGACACCTTCCTCCTATTCTTCAATGTAAACAAGCCAGTGTCTCTACTCTCCCTCTTATACATCCATCACACAATGATAAATATCTCAACGTCCTCCGTTCACAGAGACAGCGCAGACCTCGCAGTGAGGATTAATTGCAATACTGAACAACAAAACTGTACCAAAAACACAACATGCACTCACAAAAGGCATACATTTTATTTGTGCACTGTAATTCACGATTGTGGGGAACAGACCTAAAATCTAGCTTTTATTCAGCACTCTTCATCTCCATTCTCAACAGCGACCTTAAATGTCAAATTTAGCACTCGTTATGAATTCATTGCCACTTCTAGCTTTACGACATGTTTTACAGCAGTGGTATCAAACGTCCATTGGCTCTCGCCTGCTTCATCACAGATTGTGACATGCCGTGTTTCGTTTGAATGAGAAGTGCGCACCTTAACGGAGTGGATCGGGATAACATTTTCAGCGTTTAATCATTTAAATTCTACTCTGCACCTCATTCAAAATTATTATACCACCAGAGAGGTGTTAGAGTACACAGGAGGCAGACACAGACGTAACAGGTAATGGTTGTTTATTTGACCACAGTAGAGCAGACTAAGTAACACAGGTGAGTAAACTGGTTGCAGATAGACGTTGAATGGATATGATAGAGATAGTTACTGTCCTTTCTTTTGCAGATAGATGAACGTTGGAGCTTGGAGATCGCTGGAGAACTTAGGAGCTGACTGGAACACACTCAAACAGCAGACGAGGAACACAAAGGGAAGGAGACACGCTGGAGACAGGTAAGTATATGAAGAGAAGTCCTTGAGGTAAGCATAGCACAGAGTATATGCGAACGAGACCGGACATGGAGTGCTGTGTGAGTGTGTGTTATATAGTGCTGGTGATGAGTGTCGTGATGAGGTGCAGGTGGCGGTGATCAGTACTCAGGAGATGGCGTGCGTTGTGATTGGTGGAGGTTGGAACCTGACGTGTCTGTGACAATACCCCCCCCCCCTCCACGGCCCGCTCCAGAGGGCCGAGAACCCCGACACCGTGGTGGACGTCCTCTACCCCGCGGTGCCGGTTTCTCAGGGTGACTGTCGTGAATGGTCTGGAGTAAACTGGGGTCTAAGATGTCGTTCCTCGGGACCCAGGAGCGTTCCTCGGGGCCATATCCTTCCCAATCCACCAAGTATTCCAGCTGACCACCACGACGTCGGGAGTTCAAGATCTCATGAACTTCGTAGGCAGTTCCGTCCTCCAGGATGAGTGGAAGGGGGGGTTCGGCGGGAACCACGTCAGGTCCTGTGGGTAAAACAGAGAGATGGTGAGCTTTAAGTAGTGAGACATTGAAAGTGGGGTTTATACGATACCATTGTGGGAGACGGAGTTGGTAGGTGACTGGATTGACCTGCTTGATGATGGGGAATGGGCCAATGAACCTGGGACTCAGCTTTTTGCAAGGCAGACGCATTCTGATGTCTCTGGTTGATAGCCAAACCATCTGACCAGGCTGGAAGACAGGAGTGTCAGAACGTCGGAGGTCGGCTACCATCCTGCGTCTGCGCAGGGCCCATTGCAGTTGATGGTGTGCTGAGTCCCAGACCCTCTCGCTCTCTCGGAACCAGTAGTCCACTGCTGGAACGTTGGAGAGTTCCCCATCCCAGGGGAACAGTGGAGGTTGGAAGCTGAGTACGCACTGGAACGGGGTGAGTCCTGTGGTTGACTGCTTGAGCGAGTTTTGGGCGTACTCGGCCCAACCCAGGAACTGGTTCCAAGAGTCCTGTACCTTCCTTTCCGTCTGCCCGTTCGATTGTGGATGGTATCCCGACGTCAGGCTAACGGCCACACCAAGGAGGGAGAAGAACAATTTCCATACTCTGGATATGAACTGGGGACCTCGGTCTGAGACTATGTCTTCTGGTATTCCGAAGTATCTGAAAACTTGGTTGAAGAGTGTTTCGGCTGTCTCCATGGCAGTAGGCAATCCTGGAAGTGGGATCAGACGGCAGGATTTAAAAAAACGATCAACAACTACTAGGATGGTGGTATTACCGTCTGAGGCCGGGAGGTCAGTGATGAAGTCCACTCCAAGGTGTGACCATGGGCGTTCTGGAACGGACAGAGGAAGGAGTTTCCCAGCTGGCAGATGACGAGGAGATTTGGAGATGGCACACTCCCTACAGCCCCGCACGTACCTTCTGACATCCGAAGCCATCCCTGGCCACCAGAAGCGTTCTTTAAGCAACGAGAGGGTTTCATTGACCCCCGGGTGACCAGTACCAAGTGACGTGTGAGCCGAGTGAATAGTGGGAGTGCGTCGTGTCCGTGGGATGTACAACAAGCCTGGTGGACAGCCCGGCGGAGGGTTCGTGGAGGCATTGGAGGAGGGGATTGTTTCTTCGGACCAGGTAATAGGACTTACGATGAGGGAACTTGGAATAATGGGTTCTGGTTCTTCGGTTCGTTCATCAGGAGCATGAAGACAGGAGAGAGCATCAGCCTTAAAATTTTTTGTACCTGGGCGATAAGAGATGGTATAATTGAAGCGGGAGAAAAACATAGCCCAACGGGCTTGTCTTGTGTTTAGTCTTTTGGCTGATCGAAGATATTCTAAGTTCTTGTGATCCGTTAGCACCAGGAACGCATGTTTGGCTCCCTCCAGCCAATGCCTCCACTCTTCCAAGGCAAGCTTAACAGCAAGGATTTCCCTGTCACCGATGGAGTAGTTGACTTCCACCGGGCTGAGATTGCAGGAGAAGAAGGCGCATGGATGGAGTCTACTAGGCCTCCCCTGCTGCTGGGACAACACCGCTCCCACTACAGTTGTGGAGGCATCCACTTCCACGATGAAAGGCTCTTCTGGATCTGGATGGACGAGTAAGGGAGCGGTGGTGAAGGCTTTCTTTAGTTGTTCAAAGGCGTTGGTGGCTGCCGGGCTCCAGGACAGAGACTTGGGCTTATTGCGTAGCAGACTGGTGAGTGGATGAGTGATCGAACTGTAACCTTGAATGAAACGTCTGTAGAAGATGGAGAATCCGAGGAAGCGTTGGAGTTCTTTGATGGTTGTGGGTTCTGGCCAGTTGGTGATGGATTCCACCTTCCTCTCGTCCATCCGGATGCCACTGTGGTCTATGTGATAACCCAGGAAGGAAACTGATGTTTGGTGGAATGAACACTTTTCTGCCTTGAGGAACAGGTGGAATAGACGTAGACGGTTGAGGACCTCTGCAACGTGTTGGCGATGTTCGGCCTGGCTCCGGGAGTATATGAGTATGTCGTCGATGTAGACTAGGACGAATCGATGGAGAAACTCCCGGAGCACCTCATGGATAAAATACTGGAATACGGAGGGGGCGTTTACCAATCCATACGGCATGACGAGATACTCATAGTGTCCAGTAGGGGTAATAAAGGCAGTCTTCCACTCGTCCCCCTCACGTATCCGGATGAGGTTGTACGCACTGCGGAGGTCCAGCTTGGTAAACACAGTGGCACCACGGAGATGTTCCAGGGCCGCTGGGACGAGAGGAAGGGGATATCGAAACTTGACGGTGATTTTATTGATTGAACGATAATCGATACATGGCCGCAAGCCTCCGTCCTTTTTTGCCACAAAGAAGAAGCTGGAAGCAGCAGGGGAAGTAGACGACCTGATGTAACCTTGGGCGAGGGCTTCCTTGATGTAATCCTCCATGGCCTTCTCCTCCGGGATGGATAATGGGTATATCTTACCCTTTGGTACTGGTTCACCCCGGAAGCAGGTCGATGGCACAGTCCAATGGCCGGTGTGGAGGCAGCTTGGAAGCCCGTTGCGGGCAGAAGACATCTCTGAAGGGTGCGTAACACTTGGGGATGTCAACTGAGCGTTTTTCAACTGGACTTTCGATGGATGTGGCACAGAGAGTTAAATCAGGCAGAGACGATGGTGGAAGAGGAAGTTCCGTCAAACAGCGAGAGAAGCAAGTGTCGCCCCACTTCAGGATTTCGCCCGTTTTCCAGGAGATGGTAGGGTTGTGCTGCTCCAACCAGGGGCGCCCCAGAACCACGTCAGCAGTTGAATCCTCAAGAACCAGCATATGAGCCTCTTCACGGTGTAGTAAACCCACTTGGAGTGTAACTGGTCCAGCCACGGTGCGGACGCGCTTGCGACTGAGGGGTCTGCCGGTTATGGAACTGATCTTGTAGATGGTCGGAGACGGAGTGGTCTTGAGATGTAGTTGGCGGCAGATGGCACCGGAGAGGAAGTTGCCGGCTGACCCCGAGTCGAGGAGCGCGACCACTGAAAGGGAGACATTAGCGGCAGTAAGAATGACGACAGTGGTGAGTGGTTTCATCTTATGAGTAGCAGGAATAATAGCACTCACCATGGGTCGCGGGGGTCGTGTGGAGCATGCAGCAATGACATGCCCAGGTTCAACACAATAGAGACAAAGACGAAGGGGTGAATGATGATTCGGATCGCGTGTCAAACCGCCAAACTGCTGAAATTTGGCGATTCAAACCGCTGAATCGACTCAGTGATTCATAACGCTTCGAAGCTTCATGATGCTTTGTTTTGAAATCGTCATCACTATGTAAGTCGTTATTTAGGGTTTTTTTGCGCACAAAAACTATTGTCGCCGATTCATAAAGTTATTTTAGAACCACTGTAGTGAGATGGACTTTGTAACGACGTCTTTAGTACCTTTTAAGGGTCTTGAGAGTGTAGAGTACCATTGAGCCAATGGAAGACTTTCAGAGGCATCAGATTTCAACTAAAATATCTTAATTTCTGTTCCGAAGATAAACGGAGGTCTGACGGGTGTCGAACGACATGAGGGTAAGTAATTAATGACAGAATTTTCATTTTTGGGTGAACTAACCCTTTAAATTCAGTAGAAAAATCGCTCTTCTTTATAACATAAGGATCACGTCTCGCATATGTTGTGATTTTCTGTTTATACCTTTTTAAACCAGCACAGTACGGACTTTCCTCCATCTCGTCCATTCTGCTTTTCACTTCCTGTCCACCTGAATTTTGCCCGTCATCAGAATCACGTGTCTGCAAACAAGCTATTCAGACGCCCCCTTTACTCACTTTGCTCGAGTGTGACGTCATGGACTGCCGTCTGCCAATAGTAGTCCCCATCAATCCATGACGCAGTGTCTTGTTCCCCTTCTCAGGGAACCATGGTTACAGTTGTAACCTTAGATGTTTTGTACCTGTAAAGGGCCTTTCACACTGAGCACGATTAAGCAACGTGAATGGGTGTCGCGTTGACGCTCGTTAATCGAACCAATAGATCCCTTTCAAGCTATTCACGCCAAATGTTTTGTATTTATGCCGTATTACCAATGAGACAAGGCTGTGTTAACTCATACTGTAACATCCCAAAACATTAGCTCCAAAACCTAGTGAGCTGCCTACAACATTTTAAAGGGATAGTTCCTCATGTCATTTCAAACCTGTGCCTTTTTTCTGTGCAGTGCACAAAAGAAGATATTGTGAAGAATTTTGATAGTCACTGGGGTCCAAAACAACATCAGACCCAACTGACTTTCATTGTATGGGGAATTCAGACAGTTTTCTTTGTAACTTAATAACCTTGTTTTTGTTACAGTTTTTGAACAAAATAACTAGCATTTTGGTTGAACAATTCTTTTAGAGAATCTTAGGCACTCTCTAAATGATGATGCCTTGTAAGATTTATATGTTATAGACAAATTCTGAGGCAGCACTGCAGCACATGTATCCTTTGTTGATAAAGAAATCCCAGAATGCTTTGAAATCAGTTCAATGAAAAGTTTTATGGTGGACAGAGTCTTTTCTGTAAGCGACAGATGCTGTTGATAGCGATTAACTTCTAGAACCCAGAATATTCCTTAAAGTTTTAAGAGAAACTTAAAAAAAGTGAACTTTGTAGAAAAGGGCACTTTAAGCTCCTCTGTGGTCTGCCCTTTTTTAAAAGAGAGATCTTAGAAAATTATTCAGCTGATATTTTAAACAGATTTGGCATTCTGAGGAATCTCTGTGGATATGATTAATGAGGGAAAATATGCATGCTCAGGAGAAGCCATCTGATCTGTAATAATAGGAATTAAGAGTGATTTGTCATTTGGTCATATTTCAGGTTATGGAAATGTTCTTAAAGGAGTAATATTCATCCAGAATATTACTTTTTTTTTTTACTAGAAACATTCCTTCTCCAAGTAGGTTGCTTCAAATGTGTCTTCAAATATGCTCAGTAACAGTACCTCGTGTTCTTACTGATTAACATGAATGAGAATATTGGAATTTTAGGAGTGTCCGTCCACACTAAAGAACATGAAAGCACTCTCAGATATATGTACAAATGTAATGAGACCAATAGGGATTATAGGGTCTATACCACTTTCTAAGTACACACATTTAACTCAAACACAATTCATGTTCATAGTAACAAACTGGTTGTGGTTACATGAATATATGGAGCCCCTTAAAGGGTCATGGTGATGAAAAAGATTATGAAATGGGAGGAAAAATTATATTCCAATGCTTTTGCGTTCTCTTGCAAAACTTTTGCACTCGCCTGAGAAACTTTTCCACAAGACCCTATATTTGTAATGTCAGGTTTCAAAAGTGTGCTTTACAAACTTTACATCTCGATATGCATTTTGTTTCATGAAAATGTGGGAACGATTGGCTCTGTGAGTGCTGACGTTATTCAGGAAAAGATGACCATGAATGTGAGCGATTGGATTCATTACTCTCTTTATCTTATCAGTGCAATCCACTTTCTTTTTCTCGCAGTATGTGTCCGCTGGTGCAGAGTGAGTGGAGCATGAGCTGGCATTTTCAATTAATTCTCTATGGGAGCTAGGGGGCAGGATTGCTCAGGGGATTGTGGGATTGACAGCAGGGCAGAACAAGTGATGAGAGCATCAGATAGTTGGGAAATGCGGAACTTATGTAAATGAAAATAAGAGCCGGCAGCCAATCACTATGACATGATGACAAGCTAAAGCTGTCAGAAATGTTGGGATTTGCAACACCTTATGGCCGGAAATCGGAGATATCAAAATGTCCCATAAGACTATGAATGGAACACAGCATTATTCAGTCTTACACACACCACCTCTTATCCACATGAAACCTTCAAATTAACCTCTCATTCCCCCAAAATGACCAGCAGGGGGCACTGATGAGTTTAGCTCCAGCCTCTGTGCAAAATCCTGAGCTCAAGGCAGGACAGAAAGAGACACAAACATGATTTAGTATCTGGGTCATGAGAAATAATTTAATTTCATTGGCTAGGGAAAATATTTATCAAAATGTGCGAGGCTCACATGGCATGTAGGTGTGAAACAGCAAGAAAATGACTATGATTACAGGCGAGTAGATAAAATCAACCCAAAAGCATGCTTTAACAAGTTATCGATATAACCCTGTGTCAAACTGATAGCAGGATTTCATAACACATTTGTGACTTCAAATAGCAAAACCGTGAGACTAATTTGTACGTCAACCCTTCAAAGAGTTCTTTCTTGATTTTGACCAGCCAAACCCTGGACTGTAATTTTTGAACATGGTTATGCTCTGTCTGCTTTCATTATGTTTTGATCATTTTGTTCTCCTTTGAAAGGAAAAGACCTTTTGGAAGTGTTTTTTTGTTGTTGTTTTATAAATGGGTTAACTGGGCCGTGCCAACTAGGGTAATTGACAAATATGCATAAGATTGTGCGACATAGATAAAAATAATGATTAAAAAAAATGTAAATGTGCCAGGCAGAAACTTATAAAAACACTGATTATCTCTTCATCACGCCACCTGTTAGTGGGTGGGATATATTAGGCAGCAAGTGAACATTTTGTTCTCAAAGTTGATGTGTTAGAAGCAGGAAAAATGGGCAAGCGTAAGGATTTGAGCGAGTTTGACAAGGGCCAAATTGTGATGGTTAGACGACTGGGTCAGAGCATCTCCAAAACTGCAGCTCTTGTGGGGTGTTCCCAGTCTGCAGTGGTCAGTATCTATCAAAAGTGGTTCAAGGAAAGAACAGTGGTGAACCGGCGACAGGGTCATGGGTGCCCAAGGCTCATTGATGCATATTAGGCTACATAGCCGCAGACCAGTCAGGGTGCCCATGCTGACCCCTGTCTACTGCCGAAAGCGCCAATAGTGGGCAAGTGAGCATCAGAACTGGACCACGAAGCAATGGAAGATGAATCCATTGCTTCGTGGCCTGGTCTGATGAATCCTTTTTTTTTTACATCACGTGGATGGCCGGGTGTGCGTGCGTCACTTTCCTGGGGAACACATGGCACCAGGATGCACTATGAGAAGAAGGCAAGCCGACGAAGGCAGTGTGATGATTTGGGCAATGTTCTCCTGGGAAACCTTGGGTCCTGCCATCCATGTGGATGTTACTTTGATACGTACCACCTACATAAGTATTGTTGAAGACCATGTCACCCTTTCATGGAAACGGTATTCCCTGGTGGCTGTGGCCTCTTTCAGCAGGATAATGCGCCCTGCCACAAACAAAAATGGTTCAGGAATGGTTTGAGGAGCACGACAACGAGTTTTAGGTGTTGACTTGGCCTCCAAATTCCCCAGATCTCAATCCAATCGAGTATCTGTGTGAGGTGCTAAACAAACAAATCCGATCCATGGAGGCCCCACCTCGCAACTTACAGGACTTAAAGGATCTGCAGCTAACATATTGGTACTAGATACCACAGCACACCTTCAGGGGTCTAGAGGAGTCCATGCCTCGACGGGTCAGGGCTGTTTTGGCAGCAAAAAGGGGACCAACACAATATTAGGTCATAATGTTATGCCTGATCAGTGTATATATATACCATATAACAGTTAACAGCCCAAACTAACCCTGCTTTGTCATAAAAAGTCAAATTTGACCTCAACAAACAGTCTATTTTTTTGTGAAAGATTATGCCAAATTAATGAATTGGGTAAAATAATTACTAGTTTATTTAATAAATTATATGATTACTTAATCATAGAAGAGATGTATTCAAGTCATTGAACTGCATTTTGAATCTATTTTTGCATAATTGATTGATCCAGACAAAAACGAGCCTCATGTCATTGACTTGCTAGCTAAATGTAGCTGGTATATGACATAACTTCACCATCTGAACTCAAAAAGCTATGCTAACCGCTATTATGGCCTTTCTTGCTCACAATTTCAGGGAGATTTTAATGGAATTACCCATCAAACACCTGATGAATCCACACACATGATTGGAGAAACATCTCCAACAACTGGAAGAACAGCTGCTTTTGACTAAATTGCCCCCGACAAGGCTTGTTTGGCACTTCAATGCAGCAAAAAAAATGAGCCAGTCTACATTTTAAAACTGTACATCTGTCAGTGAGCTTTTAGCTGTGCCTTTTGCAGCCTGCCTCATTACATAAAGAATGGAGGCCAGCATCTGAAGTGGGAGGGTTACATAACGCTCTCAGTCCAAAGAGTGTGTGATATTATGGGTTTGTTTCATGTAAAGGCAAGACAGATTCTGAGAATTTCGAAGCATTAAGCATCATGTTAACATCTATGGTGATGGCTTTAGGAGTGCTTCATAGAAATGCCACATGATTGTCGTTTCCCCCCTATAGACTTGCAGGCACCAACTCCTGCTGTACTAAATATTGCACATTTTGATAGGTGATTCTTTTGCGCATGCTTTTAAGAAGTCACACTAATACATATTAACTTAAAGCCATCTTGATAGAGTAATGGTTCACCTTTAAAAAACTGCCACCATTTACTCATGTCATTCCATTTGAAAATGACAGAAAGTAGCATAAATGTCATACTAAGAAAGTTACATAAAAGTGGTGCAGTATATTGCAAGCCTTATAATACATTTGTGTGAGGTACAGACCAACATTTATAAATAAGATTTGATGGTTTAAATCTCATAAAGTCAAAGATGTCAGGATGGTACAACTATCCTGATATCATAATGAAGAAAAAAGCCTAACTAAAAGAAAGAAAGTTTTGAAAAGAAACCCTTATAAAGTAGTTTGGCCTACTTTTTTAAATGCTTCACTTATAAAAAATAAAATAAAAAAACAGTCATGTGGTGCGACTCCCCAAAAACGTTATATTTATGAATTAAAGGGTTAGTTCACCCAAAAATGAAATTGCTGTCATTAATTACTCACCCTCATGTCGTTCCAAACCTGTAAGACCTTCGTTCATCTTCAGAACACAAATTAATATATGTTTTATGAAATCTGAGAGCTCTCTGACCCCACATAGACAGCTATTCAATGAACACTTTCAAGGCCCAGAAAGGAAAGACATCGTTAAAATAGTCCATGTGACTCCAGTGGTTCAACTTTAATTTTATGAACCGTCGAGAATACTTTTTGAGCGCAAAAACAAACAAAAATAATGACTTTATTCAACAATTTCTTCACGTCTGTGTCAGTCTCCTACGCTGTTGACGTAGTAAATACAGTGCAGCACTTCCGAGTTACGTCAAAGCTATGCCAGAACGCAGGCTTACCATTGGCCGATGCGGTTCATGTGAGCACCACAACACATGCGTGTGATGCTGATGCAGGAGCTGGCCAACATAAATTGTTGAATAAAGTTGTTATTTTTGTTTGTTTTTTGCGCACAAAAAGGTTGAACCAGTCACATGGACTATTTTAACAATGTTTTACTACCTTTCTGGGTCTTAAAATGGTTAATTAAATGGCTGTCTATGTGGGGTCAAATTGTTGTTTGACTACTGAAAACCCCCAATCATATCCTTATCAAGTTTTAACTCTTGTGAAACCCTGACAGTAGGACAGGGGCTCTGTTCCAGTACTCTTGTTTGACACACACATGCTCCGTCACAGGTGATTTAGACTGGAGTCCATCATGTCGCAGCTGTCATGTTCATGATGGATGCATGTAAGTAACTTCCTCCGTTTTTCTTTCTGACACTCCGGCCTTGGATTCAAATAGAGTGACTTATAGGAAGAAAGAAGAGGAGTGACTCTCTTTAAAGCTTTGAATTTGAAAGCACTTAAAAGTCTTTTGAAGGTAACTTATCGTGCAGATGATATTTTGCCGGGAAACACTCCCTTGAGGTTTATCCACATGCCATAGAAAAAAAAAAATGTGTGGGCCCTCTTTTCATCTGTGTTTCATAACAATGTAAATCCAAGAGACAAATCCCTTATATACTGTATATAGTTTTGATATAGCTGATTTGAACAGCACCACCCTGACCTTAGATACGACCTCAGAGTTAGATACGTCCATACATACCATTCTCATCTCTCATCTCAAGACTAATGGAAAATGAAAAGTTGTGATTTTCTAGACCGATATGGCTAGGAACTATTCTCTCAAAATCAAGGAACTTTGCTGCCGTACCATGGGTACAGCAGGCGCAATTATATTACACAGCGCCTGAAAATAGTCCCCAGCACGCTCTCTGTGCAAGCAGGTTGTCGTGTTGGTTATGTTGATGGTAGTTAGCCTATTTTCAGGCACTGTGTAATATCATAGTGCCGCTGCACCCATGGTACGGCAGCAAAGTTCCTTGATCCTTACGCAGGAATGAGAGAATAGTTCCAAGCCATATTGGTCTAGAAAATCGCAACTTTTCATTTTCCGTCGGTCTTAGTAAACTATATAACTATACACATCACAACATGTAAATAGGAAAATGTTGGCATTATTTTGTCCCTTATTGAGCAGTAAGCTAGCTGGAGCCATTTACCTCCAGTCTTTGTGCTAAGCTAGGCTAGCGGTGGGTGCGTCAGACAGAGTTATGGCACGCACAGAGATGAGAATGGAATGTATGACACTAGAGGATACGGTGAATAAGCTAAAGTCCCAAAAAGTCGGCGTGTTCCTTTAAGGCAGAACGTAAATATTAAGTCATAAGCTCTCCATAAAGTAACGCATAGTTGCAAAATATAACATTTACCCTCAGTGATCCAATGGCAGCCTTCAAATATGTGAGCAGAAGTTGTGTTGAAATGCTGTGAATTTCAGTTTATGCCTTAGGTACTGTAATTAACTGTAAAAATAAGTTTCCATTACATACAATACTTAATCATGAATTACAGTGTTTTTAAATGTAAATAACATTCAGAAACTGTATTTGAAACTAAATTAATAAGGACCAATACATTAATACTGATACAAAAATACTTAAACTCTGTGCGTTCGCTCGGCGGCTATGAGACATTTGTTGCACACTGCAGTAAGCTAGATCGATATAGACACAATATATTAAGCAGGACAATATATTCTTTGGTGTTTCCATGTTTCTACAAAATAAAAACAGAAATGGAGGGTAACGTGGGTATGATGTCATTGATAGGCGATGCACACGGTACGTGTCCTGGTTAAAATAGCCTATTTCTCTGGATTTAAACATCCTTGGAAACATTTGGGATAATGTAAGTACACAAGTCAACAAAGTATATAACATTGTTCAAGTGTTTTTTGGATATTTTTACAAATTGTGCCTTTAATCCTGATTGGAGGCTTCCATAAATATATAGTTCATACATAGAGTTGCTCTTCAGATGAGTTTAATGGTGCAACACAAAAATAGTAGTGCGTAAGTTGTAACTAAGTGCCCATTTACGACAAAACTAGGCTAAATTGTAACTTACTGGTGCAACAGGCCCCGGGGCCTTAATATAGTATACTATCTTAATATAGTATACTTATAAGTTGTGAGTTCAGTTTAACACCTAAGGTTAGGGGTTTATTAAATCCCTAACCTAAGAGTTAATACTAATATTATTAGTTAACTCAACTAACTTCCGAAACCGACTGAGGTCCTTGTTTCAAGTTACTCTGAATATTATCCCAAATGGCATGCAGCAGCCATTAACAACTCCTATCTGCGTCCCTTCCTTCTCCCGTTAAAACCATCAGGCTCAGCCTCTTTATTTCTGGATGGCTTTAAATTGGCTGGAAATTACGCCTGTCATAATCATTAGATCATGTTGCCTAGCAATATGTTGCAGTCCCCACGGCGACATCACTGTCAGGACCAATGTGCTCCCATCTGGTGGAGTGCATTGTGGGAGCGAGAGATTGCTTCCTCCAGCTTTTGGATCTCTGACTCGATTGTCCTGTTTAGGAAGGCCACCTGCTCTCTGATGTACCAGCAGGGATGGAGCATCTCATTTCTATAGGAGCACTTTTCTGTTGGATGAAAGCGTGCGAGTGTGGGTGTGGGCATGAACCAGATTCGGAACACACACCAACAGACCTTTTGCATAAGAGTGAGAGAACATGTACAAAACAAAGCACTGACCTGCACAGAACTGCATACTGCTCATACTTAGGTTTCGGGATATCAGTTGCTTGTTCATACAGACAGTATTTGATCCACTACTGAAAGCTGCAGTGTGAACAGGACATTTCCAGAAGATGGTGCTTTCCATTTGTTCTCGGTAGAGGGATATTCCTAGTTCCCACATGGAAGTTTTAACTGGAATGCCTCCTCAAGTCAGAGTTGCGACTGGGAAACTCGGCTGATGTGAAACAATCCTGACTTCAGAATCCAATATGGCTGCTCAGTGCATCAACGGAGCAGTAGTAATGCATGGGCATGATTTATCTGTGCTTTTTTATGTGTTTGTATTCCAAAAGAGCAAGCACAACAAAGGTTTGCCTGGATGCGTCCTTAGATTTCTGACCTGTGTACTGGAACGTGGTCAAATCAGGTGTGACACCATTCCCAGCTCCGACATCCCTCTTCTGAGGTAAATGGAATGCATCATTACACCTGTAAGTCAATGGGGTTGTGAATCTCAAACACTAAAGCCATGGTCACACTAGACTTTGAGCATGCAAAATTTCTAGGGACACTCCAACGGTTGTAATATGATGTCAAACTGCAGCTACTTTTTTTATAGACATAATAGGGCTCGGGCGTATGACGTCATTACTTTGCGTGGCGGCCATGTTGATGGCCTCATTTGCTGCTACTCGGACTACTGCGCACTGTTTATAGACGTGCTCCCTCTCAGTCGTGTGTCTTAATTTGGCGTTACTATTGGAAACCATGGTAAACCGTTGCTGCATTGTGGGGTGTAACACTAGATCACATAATCGCCATGGGAAAAAGTTCGAAAATGGATTAACTTTCCACCTCTTTCCTGCTTGGAGACGCAACCATCCGAGGTAACAAAGAGTCGTCGGCTCGCTTGGATCGCGCTTGTAAGACAAACTGTTACCTGGGGATCTGGTGTTGGCTGATCGCGGCTTTGACATAAAGGACAGTGTGGGACTTATGTGTGCCGAGGTAAAGATCCCTGCTTTCACAAAAGAACGCTGTCAGCTGGATGCAAGAGATGTGGGGAGCACAAGAAAAAATGCCCACCTCCGAATTCACGTGGAAAGGGTGATTGTAACCGTCCGCAACAAGTACACTATTTTGTCAGATAAAGTACCGATTCACATGGTGTTGCCAAGCAAGGACGAAGACATGACATTCCTCTATAAGATTGTGTATGTATGTTGTGCTCTGACAAACATGAGCCCTAGCGTTGAAATAAAATAAATGTGCATTAAATACAGCCATAAGTGTCTGTTGCATCCATACCCACAATCTTCAAAATAAATATACTTAAATCAATATAATGTGCAAAAGCAAGAAGTGTCACACAATCGCAATAACCGTATAATGTGCAAAAGCAAGAAGTGTCACACAATCAGATATTTTTCAGTGTTTATTTGCAAGTAGTGCAACCCGAGAACACAGAACGGTGCAGAATGCTTCAAGGTAAAAGGTTAACGTTACATAGGCTTCATGATCTGCAGCTCCTGAACCCATCCATTTGTGAACTGCAAATTTCATATGAATCCAAACCGTTAATAGTTCCAATTTTGTCCATAAACCGGTCCCTGTCTTCCCTATTTAACGTATCCCGGTAAATTTCACATCCTTTTCGGGATTTTAACATAGTTTTTCTTTCTCCCAACTCTGCTTCTCCTCGTTCGATTTGCTGTATGTTTACATTCGCGAGGCCATCAACATGGCCGCCACGTTCCAGAATGCAACGCAGCGCCCGAGCCCTATTCAACATACAGTATATTACATCCAAAATGTAAATATAAAGGCCCCAATATACTTCAAGCTAAATCAATGAACGAACTGATGTGACGTCATTTCGAACAAAATCAAGCCAAAACTGGAGTTTGTTTTGGGAGTTCGAAACAGCTTGCCAAAGCGAACTTTCCGGAAAAGTTTGCAACGGCTGGTAAACACCTTTGTACTACCATTGGTCCGTGGCGATTAGGTAATAGGTAGGTGTACGCGGAGGCTCCGCCTTCGTTCACACTGAAATCGTTTCCAGTTCATTTCTCCTGTTGAGTCCGTCAAAGTCAGATGTCTGTGAGTAAAAACATGAACGCACTGGAGAGCCGCTTTATAGTGGAAAATGAAGTTGTACTTCTGATGCAATGAGACACTGACACTGTTTTTCATATTTAATATGGTAAAGCTGCTTGATTTTAAGCAATCTATTCTCAGTAGCAGCTCGTGGCCATACATTTAGGAAGAGCAGATTCTGGGTCTTATCGCTAGTTTATGATAAACATTTTGTAAGCTATCCTAATCGCTGAACACATCAGACACACTTTTGTCCTTGCGTTATTCAGCCTGAGGGTGGCGCTCTAATGATGATTGACAGACTTTAGTATACACAACAAATGCATAGAATGGCATCTTAGAATTGCCTTAATGTATTTATTGTGTCCATATGTTGTTTTAGAACATTTTAAATTAATGAAAAAACATAACAAAGACCAAACATAAAACAAACACAATAGAATTCCTGTATATCAACCCGTTCTCACTCCCAAGGCGTCAAATTCCGAAGCATGGTCAAGTGCCTTCCGCGTCACATCGAAGACGCTAAAGTCACCCCTAGGCGTCACTATGTCGACGCGCTGGGTGCTCCATTCATTTCAGTTGTTTACCCAATGCGTCAGATCAAGACGCATGTTATTCTTTGCATTTGTAAAAGCAGACATGATTTTGTTCATATTTTATTCATATTTAAAGGTTACTTTTATATTTTGGAGCTGCTAACCCAACTCCTACCCTAAACCTACCCACTTCTAAACAATATAAAACACATAACAGGCAAATACAAGTACAGTCACATCTATTTATTGCAAAAACTGACCCAAAACAGTATAAAAGTATTAACTCATGTTGCATTCCAAGTCTTCTGAAGTCCCACGATGTCTTTATGTAAAGAACAGAGTTGATCTTAATGTTTTAATCGCTGAGATGATGATCCCGCCACTCCGTGAACGCACACATTCATATATAATTCAAATAATACACACGCCTCTTTAGCATGACGCATTCGGTCACAAGACACACGAGAACCAATGACATTTTACAATCAAAGCTGACGTAATGACGCAATTGGTCATGAGACATACGAGAGCCAATGCAATTTCACTATGAAACCTGACGTAACGGGCGGCAATATTTGAAATTTAATGTGTTCGTGATCTTCTGCGGATGGAGACGCTGATCGCTTTTGGGGATTTCCTTCACACAAATCAATCGCTTGGCCTCGGAATATTTGGAATATTTGTACTTTTTGAATAAATTGTGCATGCAGTCGACTCTGCCTGTTATATCTGCGTTTTATATCCCACACAAATGGGTAGGTTTAGGGATGGAATGGGGTTGGGTTACATGTTAAAACGTGTCTAGATAGCGTAAATAAAATGATGCTGGCTGATTAAATTGAGAATCACAGTCCAACATGTCATAATGGCAAAATCATAACCCAATATATGATCATCATGACGATAACTTTCCCATGCCCAGTCCAACATGTCATAATGGCAAAATCATAACCCAATATATGATCATCATGACGATAACTTTCCCATGCCCAACGCTTCTGTTTCTGACGCCAAAGGTTTCTCATTGAAATGAACGGAGCACTCAGCGCGTCGATATAGTGACGCCTAGGGGTGCCTTTAGCGTCTTTATTGTGATGCGAAAAGCACTTGACCATGCGTCGGAATTTGACGCCTTGGGAGTGATGTATATACAAGCTATTCAAATGAGCATGTTTAAATGAAAGGATGTATACTTTGTAACAACTCATAATGTAAAAACTGCACATAATGTAATAAGCATTACATTGTTATTGTAATAAAATGTTCATAATGTAATAATTTCCTCAAAACGTAATAAAATCTTGAGCTCATAATGTAATAACAATGTTTACATTATGAGAAATGCATTACATTATAAACTCACCAAAAACATATCATATTTTTTTATTGTAATAGCTTTTAAAACATAAAAAATATTAGTGTTCCCTTACAGTCAATTTAATATATATATATATATATATATATATATATATATATATATATATATATATATATATATATATATATAAATCAAGTCTTAAACTACCTGTGAAATGGAACAGATTTAAATATTTATGCAATAATTATTATTTTTAATAAAAGTTATTCCTTTATAGTACATTGAAACTTAAATCCATGATTTTCTTATTTATTTAGCGCATATTTACATATTTATCTAACCGTCATTCTTAAAAGTGTAGGCAGCGTCAGATGTTCACTAACAGTACAGTATATCGCTGCTCAGGTATTTCGAACGTTGTTTTATCTCGAAGCGTAGAATGAAAAAGACCTTCACCGTGAGTATATCGGGGCCTTAAGCATTCTACTCCACTTTATTGCAATACTCCAATCCTGCAAATTTTTAGTTTGCGTTATTTTAATTCAGCTAAGGGGTCACACCATGAAGTATCAATCTTCTATTGGTCATGCGTCTTCAGGTTAAACAAATTCAACGCAAGTAAATTTGCATGTATTCACTTGCTTTTCTGCATTTGCATGTGTATGGATGGAAGTCACTGCAATGAAGAGTGTAGTGTGGCTGCCCCTTAGCACTGTGAACATAGCCTTTCTGCAGGAGGCAACAAATGTAATATGAGTAAGTCATTGAATTAATCACTCAACTGATTCGTTCAAATACCAAACACAACTTCAGAGTGTTGCTTGGAGACACATGGGGTAATCCTGCTTTGACATTGACATTGAGAAATATTTAATGAATTTAATTTAGTTCATATTCAACACTAACTTATTCTTTATTGAACCGTTTTGGGGGGTGTGACGAGATTAAAATGTGACAAGATTTCTCGTTGAGTGAAAAGCTATCTCGCGATATCGCCTGGACGGATCGTGAGGGTGAAATTAGCATATATGCCATTGCTACGTTTACATAACATCATCCACTGTCGTTTTGCTTTTTTATAGAAATAAAAACGATTTACCGTAATTCAGTTGGAAAGCGATCGCTTCAATTGTAAACTATTATAAACGTCTGCTCTTCTCTGCACTGTGTGCGACTGCGTCTGAGCTGCAGGAATCACAGATCACTGGTCACGTGACGAGAGTAAAGGTGAGATGATTGACAAGACCGTGGTGGAAGATTTGTGCGCAACAGAGAGTGTGATAAATGTCTTATTATCTAGAATGCGCGCTCAGCACCGCCGCTCCATATACACAGAGTAGGTGCGATCATGAATCAAAAGCGAAAGTAAATGCAAGCTCTGTGATTCGCGCAAATTGGGCGACATACAATAGCCAGTCTCCAAATATCAAACTTATCTGGGCTGTGTAATTGTAACCACCTCTTAGCTCTGCTCTCTGTTTTGCTCTCTGTTTGCACTTTGAATATTGAGAGAGTAATTTGATTATGGTTGCACTTATTGTTTGCATTTAATAAGACTAAGAAAAAACTGTTATTTGTTTTTGTTATGTATACTGTTTTTATTTCTGTTCAATTTGTGGAAAGGAGTTCAATCAGGAGGTCACACACAGCCTCAGTCAGAAGTTCTGGAAGCTGATAATTAATGTACAGTAAGGTCTGAAGAGACTCATGTGAAATCATACAGGAGAGAAGCCAGTCAGTTGAGTTTTTTTGTTACAGTGCTTGTATTGTTGTCTTTCAATGCATATGATAATTAATTCTCAGAAAGTAGAACTGAAATGACATTCCTTACAAGATGATTAGTTAAAGAATTTCAAAATGCACCTGCAGACTATTTTTCCGGTCATGAATTTTGTCTTTGAGGATTTCTTTAAAAAAAACTGGAACGCGTTGATCCGCATTGATTTTCCGAACATCCTGCAGAACGTGTTTTTGCATTCTACTATGTGCTGCTTTGCGAATCTACCAGACTCTCGTACATTTCATTTGTACATAGAGTGTGGCCACTCTCCATTGGCATCAACTTCCTTGAAGGCGGAAGCTCTGTTGAAGTTTAAAACTATTGGATCTGCCCAGAACCACTCTGGATCTGCCATAACCAATCGCTAACGTTTGGTTGTGACGTATGTCATCTCAAACTCAAACTAGCGCACAACATCAACTTTATCGTTCTCAGTCACTCCCTCTGTTCGCTGATTGGACCGGTTAAAATTTGACAGGAGAAAACCAGAGAATATATCCCAGACGGAGTACTGAAGGAAAATGAAAATTGAGCGGAAGAACGTCGGAGGGCGGAGCCAGGCTAGGAATACACTACAGTCTAAGCAGATTTAAAACACTACACTCTAAAAAAAAAAAGGTGAAGCCTTTGAAGCACCAAAATGGTTCTTGGCTCGTAATCATGGGGAACCTTTTTAAGTGCTATATAGCACCAATTTTGGTGCTTCAGTGGTTCTTCGTCGGTTATTTGACTAAGGTGCTATATAGCACCGCTAACTAAGGTGCTATATAGCACCACTACCATATACAGAACATGTTAAGATATGGTGCTATATAGCACCAAAAGTGGTTCCTCTATGATTACGACGAAGAACCATTTTTGGTGCCATATAGAACCTTTTTTTTTTAGAGTGTAGGCATCATACACGTGAATGGTTACAGAGAAAGCATCTAAAATTTGTTCAAAATATCAAATATGTTTCATATCCTCAGACTAGATGGAATCATAGTTTGAAGCTAAAAAAACTTTTAAAAAAAACTTATGCCCATCATACATTAGGCAATTTTCTTTGAAATCCGTCCTCTCCCACTGGCCAAAATCTGTTTTTAGCAAGACTGCAAATCAAGGTTAAAATCATTTAATTTCTTGCATTTTGAAGCACAAAACATTGTTCTGTGTGAATGGCCTCTTACTCGTGTGATCGGCTAAACTGCTTATGTGTCTTTTATGTGGCTGAACTCTGGACTGGACGCAACTCCTCAATATCCTTTTGCCATGCTCAGGGAATTCCTAAACTTGTTTAAAACCTCCTGCCAAACAATTATTTTTGCCTTGTCAAGACGTCCTCCTCTTTCTCGCCTTCTCCCGCTTGCTGTCTGTTTGTCTCCTGCTCTCACTCATCGCTCGGATACTCCCATCTGTGGAATGCAGAGAGCTGCTCCCCTGTCTCAGGGAGCACTGGCCCTTGTTATTTCCCCTAAACATTACATAAAGATATCTCAACATCACCCTAATGTATTCCTCTCAGCAAAAAGGAAACCTTTAAGCTTGCACGCAGTACACCAGCATTCACAATGGTTCAGTTTCAGCACAAATTATGTTATTTAATGAAATAAAGTCTGAGAATAGAAGAGAGTATTATACATGCAGATATCAGTGAAATAAGCAGTCTTAGTTGGCCGTTTAACAAATAGCATTCCCAGCATGGAGTTAAATATCTCATAATAATATTTCTAAAGCAACTCAGGGGAACTGTCTTGGAAGATGAAGTGCTGACTTGAAAGCATGTGTTTTGTGTGATGATGGATTATAACAAAAACAAATAATAACTTAAAACTCATTTGGCTTGGTTTCAACCTCATTTGATCATAAAATGATGCTGCTTCGCTCTGTAACTAATCTACTTGAAAAACCTGGTCCTCTAATAAGGTCTGCACTGCGCAAGATTAAAATAGCTCTACTGCCATGATATGAGTTATCTTTTTCTTTATTTTAGATATGTATATGCATATATATACTATTATATTTTTTAACACGTTATGTTTGCATGTAAAATGTTTGCATATTCTTTTGATGAACTGTTTTTTTTTTTATTCCAAAGGCTTTTTTTTTGTGCAGATAGTATAACAAAAAAGTGAAAAACAACACGCAAAACAACATAAGGAAACAATACTGTTATAACTGTCACTTACCGTGAATGCAGTGACATGCAATTTAACCCATTTGTGCCCAAATTTTTCTGAATGGTTTCATGCATATAGTCATGCTAATAGTGTCCTATGTCAACATGTTCTGCATTTATTTTCCCCAGGTTTTAGTTTTTTTTTCTTGAAAATCGTATTTGAATGTGCGGCAACTAGGCAAATGTGTTGTATGCACCCCTTCAATGTCAAATTTGACTAGGAGGAGAACATTTGGCATCTAACTCAAAATAACTGCTTTCAACAGATCAATCTTTATTCATAAACAGATTTATTGTGTATAAAAGTCGAAGAACATTCGATGCAAACTCAAAAAAGCTGCATCTGTCTTATAATCTTTTGAATATGAAAATACAACAAACAACAAATACATTTGTCTTAAAGTGGTGGAACATAGTGCAGAACAAAGTGCAGCCATTAAGTTGCCCTAACAGGGCATTGTGTATCAAAAAGTTAAAGGAAAATAACTTAATATAATGACGGAAAAATTACATCTATATAACAAAAAATAAATAAATAAATAAATAGTCCCATAGTATTCAATGGCTGACTGTAGTAGGTGATTTCATATAATAATGTAAATTTAAACTCATTACTTGTCTGAATTTCCACATTATAATGGAATCATAAGCTACTAGTCATAAAAAGAATTAGGGTCCTTGACCGATTAGAATGAAATGCATCCATTCCAAACTGGATGAAGGGTTCTCAATATTTTGGCCCTTTACAAGACATAATATCATAAAATATGATATTTTCACCTATTGAATTAAGTTTACTGTACAGTAGAGATGTCAGTTAAAGGGCTAAGTTATGTTTTAGGTGGGATATTATGAAAGCAAAAAGCACTAAAGACCAAAAATCTTGGTTTATTAACCTGTTAACACAGTATACCCCATTTCCCCATTATACTTACAAGTCATTTGTCCACCGGCAACTATAGATGCTGCTTGGACTTTTGACTAAGTGTACAAAAAACTATAGATCTGTTGTAAGAATTGTTTTGTTTGGATGATTCTAGAGACCTTCACGATTATGTAGATATATACACTATTTGTCAACAAAAAATACTTATTAGTAACATGAAAATAACCTTTATTTGGGAGGGTTTGCCTTCATTATGCTTCCTGGAAGTAGGGGTAGGAAGTTGGCAGTCTCATGAGACAGGAAGGAAGTTAATACCTTTTTTTTTCTCTTGAAATCCTTTATTTGGTTGTTTTCTTGCGTGTCATTGAGATTAAAAACATGAATACTATCTAGAAAAATACTTACAAAAGTAAAATGACTATAGTTGCCGGTGGGCTTAAATGGGTTTTTAATATATGCACGATTAGCAATTTTCTATGAATTAATTTTGTATTCTACGCAGGAAAGAAAATGATATGTGTACATGAGGATATCATTTTCATTTTTATGTCAACTAAGCAAACATGTGATATGGGTTTTATTATCAAATTCTGAATAATAGCTAATAGTAGGCCTACTAAATTATTAGGATTTTTTATGGCACAGTTTAAATTTTTTTTTAATAACATTTAAGCTTTGCTTATGCTATTAAAATAAATAGAAATGTAATGGAACTTTGATTCATATCGACATCTACTGTGTGAATCACTTGCTTATCAAAGGTATATTAAAGTGTCTCCTATCTACAGCAGTACAGCTGCAGAAAATAGTTGTATAACTTTCTCCCAAACTGAGTTTCATTTTGCATTTTCTCCAGGAGGCGGCACAGCAGTCGTCTATAATGGAAAGGTTGCTCCGGGCTGACGATATGATGAAAGTTCCGTTACTTTCCTTAATTCTTTCTCTCTCTCTGTTCCTTTTCTTTCTCTTCTCTTCTCTAGCGGGAAAGCGTCTCTTCTCTCCTCCTCCTCACATCACATCCGGCTCAGTTTCCCGAGCAGTTTGGACTCAGTTACAGTGCAGCGTTATGAAGTTCGATTCATGTAAACGAATCGATTCGAGCGGTCGGTTCGTTTCAACGACTAGACTCACTGATTCATTTGATTTGTCGTCTAAAATTATTCTTAGTAAAACCTTTGTGGCATTTTGAAGTGTAGAAAGCGTCAACGAACTGTTTAGAAACGATTTGCCGAATTATTCTTCTAGTAATATCTTGGGTATGTAGCACGAAGCATTTTGCTTATTTTTTTGTTTGTGTTTAATGAACTTCTAATGTTTATTCACGGTGTTTTCGTTTACGTCATATAACTCGTAAGTTAGGCTACACTTCTACCATATCACTTACCTTACTTCTCCCAAAGTTGACCATATAGCCGAGTGATTCACAAACGCTTCGAAAGTTGGCTCGGATGAATCATCAAAAAGAACCGGTTCAAAAGAACGGCTCATTCGCGAATCGGACATCACTGTTACAGTGAGTGGAGCAGTTTTAAGAGGCTGCTGTGGATCTGCTGCTGATATGGAGACTCTTCCCATCCACAGACACTGATCGTGCAACTTTAGTGAGCTGACAGGACGGATTACGCACTTTCATGGCTGCTCTCCTGTCACATTAACAACTCCAAACATGTCCAAAAGCCTGAAGAAGAAAAGTCACTGGACTAACAGAGTCCACGAGATAGTGTTAACCAGGGGTCCGAGTGGTGATCTAGGGTTCAAGCTGCAGGGAGGCGCGGAGAATGGACAGTTCCCCGTTATTGGAGAGGTGAAACCGGACAGGGGAAAACTGCACCAGGACGATTTACTTCTGGAGGTGAATGATACTCCAGTGGCCGGACTGACCATTAGGGATGTGTGGGCTGTGGTCAGGCACTGCAAAGACCCTGTCCGACTAAAGTGTGTCAAACCAGGTTAGTCTATCTATCTATCTATCTATCTATCTATCTATCTATCTATCTATCTATCTATCTATCTATCTATCTATCTATCTATCTATCTATCTATCTATCTATCTATCTATCATCTGCTTAAGCTGTGAGTATTGACAAACACAACGTCAAACTTTTATTGTAATAATAGGACTGCATTAGCTACAACTACACCTGTTTGTATTTTCACGTGAGCCTGAACTTTTGCATGTATCATTTTTCATCCAATTGTAACATAAGAAGAAAGTACTAGTGTTGTTTAAAGTTTCACAACTGCTCGGACTCGCGTGTAAAAGTTGTTAGTTTGTTGCTATAGAAGCGGAGTTGGTGTTTCTGGAAAGGGGGCGTGTCCATCGCTACAGTAGCGCGTCCTGGTTATGACGTTACGTCATCTTCACGTTTACAACGTCATCGCGCTGCATGCCACATTCTATTTAATGTTTGTAAACTTCTTGCTACATTTACCCAAATTGAGCTTTTTTGTTGACACTGAATGTTTATCTTTCCGTTGTCCTTCGGTTTAGTCTGTGATATCAGGCTGTTATCTGGTTTTTGTGGGTGTGCCACGGTTCTGAAATACATCATGACATTACTATTTTCCCAAAAGGCTTGTATCTGAACCTCACAATCACATTGTCATGAATGATGCCAGTTAAGTTAAACAAAGTGCCTTATCCTTTCTGCTTAGTAACAGACCCATAATTGTAAGCCTTTCAGCTTCTTTGTGATTACTGGTTTAGCATGTGTGTGTGTGTGTGTGTGTGTGTGTGTGTGTGTGTGTGTGTGTGTGTGTGTGTGGCATATCTTTCTTTGACTTGTAGATTTTGCATTTCAAAACCCACCTTCAGTAAATGTCTTTTAGAGAAGGGTTTAGAAATGTTTGATCCGAGGACCCTCAACTCTATGATCCCTTCCTGAAATATAGTATTTGTTTTTCTTAATGTTAAAATTGAAAAATTAGTTTTTAACAACAAAAATACTAGCTTGTGCCCTGTACTATAAAAAGTAATGGTAACACTTTACAATAAGGTTCATTAATTAACATTAGTTAACATGAACTAAGAATGAACTGCACTTATAAAGCATTTATTTGTCTTTGTTAATGTTAATTTCAACATTTACTAACACTTTATTTAAATATTGCTAACATTAGTTAATGCACTGTGAACTAACATGAACAAATCATGAACAGCTGTATGTTTATTAACTAATGTTAAACTAATACAGTAACAAATGTACTGCTCATGATTAGTTCACGTTAGTTAATACATTAACTAATGAAACCTTATTGTAAAGTGTTACCAAAAGAATCAAGATTAATACCCTGATTTCCAACAAGCATATAGTACTGTTAAAAGGCAGAACGAATAAGTAATAATGTAGAATTAGGTATGACTTTTAAAAAAAAATTCAGACATTTTCTGTGCTATGGAAGCCGATTACTGCCTCAGTTGAATAAAATATAAGCTTATATATATAATTCACTAGATATACATATACTAGTATTCTATATATAATTCATAATAAAAAAATAAAAAATCCTCATAAAAAAATTACTTAGTGTATCATAATAATGAGAACCTTTCTCGTAATATCTCATAATCATCTCAGATGACATTACATCTTATTATTTTCAGAAAAGTTCTTATAACAAGAATTATTTGACATCTCATATTCAGAAAATGTATCATAATAATGACATCTCATAATAATGAGAAACTTTCTCATAACAATAATACTGTTAACATCTAATAAAAGTAAGAAACTTTCTCGTAATAATGATTTAACACCTCATCATGAGAAACCTTCTCATAATTATGGCATAACATCTAAAAATAATGAGAATTTTTTTTTTGAAAGCGGAATGTTTCAGTTATGAAAATTAGTTGACATCTCATAATAATGATCATCTAATTATATTCAGAAAATGTATAATAATTGCTTATCTCATAATAATAAGAAACTTTCTCATAACAATAGTACTGTTAACATCTAATAAAAATAAGAAACTTTCTCGTAAGAATGATTTAACATCTCATCATGAGAAACCTTTTCATAATTCTGACATAACAGCTAAAAATAATGTGAAAAAATATCTTTAGAAAGCAGAATGTTTCAGTTATGAAAATTAGTTGACATCTCATAATAATGATCAATTCAGAAAGTTTATAATAATTATTTATCTCATTATAATGAGAAACTTTATCATAGTAATAATGTTAACATCTCATAAAAATAAATAATAAGTAATAAATATTTAGAAAGCAGAATGTTTCAATTATAATATAGAATTTGGTAAATGTGACTTTTTTAAAAAACTTTTTCCTTAAATTAACAATGGAATATGGGAGCCAGTTTCCGCCTCAGTTGAGTGTAAATTTGATTCTGTAAATAATAGCAATGAAAAATCTTCTCATAACAACGACTTGATATCTCATAACAATGAGAACGTTCTCATAATAGCGACTTAACGCTATTAACGCATAATGTAGTTATTATTATGAGAAAGTTTCTCATTATGAGAAGTTAAGTCATTGTTACTAAGTCTAAGTCATAGTTTTTCAAGTTTTAGAAAATCTTTTGTTGTGAATTATTGGCCTAGGATGATTATCACTGAACATTCAGATCAAAGTTAGAGGCCCTACATTTCAAAAAGAGGATACATTTGATATCGTCACCTTGTTTCATTTCCATGACCTTTGAATTTTGCTGTAGGCACAACAAAATCAAGAGATCAATAACTTATATGAAGAACTTTCAGTTACAGCAATTTCAAGTCGCACCCTTTGCCCTCAACAGAGCAATTCTTGTTCAGCTTTAGAGGGTCAAGGATGTGCTGCTGTATAATTTGTATAGCAATAACAAGCACACATTATACAAAACCTAAAAAATATCCTAACCCTTTGGCCTCATAGTGGGAAGTAGCACTTTTGTAATTCGGTGCTTTTATGTGTTTAAACTGTTTTATTTTCACATTTATGTAGTAGTTTGAAAGAAATGGGTTTTTCATTTTTATACTCTCTATAAACTCTCTGAGAGATTGGCAAGGAAATGGAGATGGCAACGTTAATGTATTTGGTCTACGCTGCTGCTTCTGTTGATTATTTCTGCTGATGCCTGCTTTAGCAGATTTGCTACTGCTAATAGATACACAGACATGCTTGTGGGAGCATATACTATGTAAGAGATTTTGCTGCTGCTGCATCAAAGTCGTAAATCCTGTAGCAGATCTAGGCCAAGTGTGCCACACGAGTCCTGAAAAGTGAAGCCAAAGCGCCTCGATCGCCCCCAGGTGGCTGGATTCAGTATAGGTCATAAACCCCGCCCTCTCCATGTAATGTAATGTAGCGCCCACGGACCGTTGGCTGAACGTCTGATGCATATGGCAAACACTTCAGGATTTTTGAAGTCGTCATCTGATTGGTTGAATTCTGCAGGATGTCCGAGGAGACGTGTGTGTCGAAACAAATGCCGTGACGCCAAACTCCCTCGTGGAAGAAGAACGGCGTCGTGTTTACAACTGTGACAATGAGCGCTTACCAGGATCAACTAAACGCTGGATTTTCAAAAGTATATGAAGTTCGCGGCTCCATTGTTGCAGTAAACTTGAACAACGTTCTTGAATGAATAATTTATAGATGCATGCCGGTCTGTTATTGTAGGCACATCTACTTTAAATTTTCACTCCCCTAAACAGGACGCAACTGTGATTGGTTGCGTTACATGTCAGTCAAACGTCCTCTTGGGCGGTCCTTGACCAATGAAAGCTGCGATAGAGTCCAGACAAGGCTTTCTACGATAGTCAGTGTTACCGATGTTCAGGCGCAACACCGATTACATCACTTGCCTACTGTGGCACTGCCCCGCCACCATCGTTTAGATTTTTTTTTATTGTAATACAGTTATTTAGTTCAGTTAGAAAACAGACACTACAAATAAAAACGGAATGTGTCTGCTACCAGCGTAAGCCGAATGAGTCGCAGCAGGAGTCAGATTTCATTTATCACGAGAGTGAGAAGCTGACAGACAAGATGATCACAGAAGATTTGTTTTCAAAGCGAAATGTAAAAGCGTCTATTTAAGTAAGTTTGTCGTTGTACTGTTTAGTTGTTGTGTTTTTCATTAAGAACACTAGGCTAATGAACACACCATTCAAGTGACCCGCTCTCGAATTGACACTAATTCTAAACCAAAAGTAAAATGCGAACGGCCGCACTGTCATTCACGGTACGGTCCACTGGCGCGTTTTCAGTTCATTCTTATGGAAGCTTCCATAGGAATTCATTGAAAGCACTGTTTTGCTCCGCTCTGTTATGAATGCCCAAGCAGCCGTGCGCATTTTACTTTCGGTTTAGAATGAGCAATTTAAAATCCCCCGTCTGTGATACCGATATTACCGGTGTTGTCACACGTCGGATAACCGGAGGGAAAACTTCCTCACCGTCACATCCTTTGTCCAGACCTTCCCCCGTCAGTCTGAAGGTCTGGCTACACGAGACTAATGGGACATAGACAAACTAAACAATCGAATTACGCTTCAAATAATTTTTTTCCAAAAGATGGTTTCTGACATTTTAGGCAGTTTTTATCACGCTGATGTAAGTTCAAGTGTTCGTTCTTTAAATACGTTTGGTTTTAGTTAGTTATTTGATGCTATAAAAACGGGGGTGTGACGTTATGATTAACAGCTTAGTAAAGCAAAGTAGTCACTAAGGCACCAACAGGCTTTTTCCAGCAACTTCGGTAGGAGATTGGAGCTTTAACTTTAATTATTACTTTCCATAACTGCGGGAGCAATCTATGTGCGGGACCTTGATATCGCGGCTCCACTTTGCGCTCACTACTGCGCAGACTAGAGGTCTTCACGGAGCCCCCAAGACCCGTGGACCCGGGACCCGACCCAGGTATTTTTTCCAGATATTTTAAATGGTCAGCCAGGTCCGGGTCGGGTCCCAATCTATTACTTCGGGTCCCGGGTCTGTTTAACATTGTGTGTAATACCCGAGTCGATCAGGACTCGGAGAACACCTGCCCGTTATCAGAGTCAGTCAGCACTGCGTTTT
This sequence comes from Gobio gobio, assembly GCF_949357685.1. NCBI lineage: Eukaryota > Metazoa > Chordata > Actinopteri > Cypriniformes > Gobionidae > Gobio > Gobio gobio. Next base: position 23,842,974 of record NC_137101.1, on the reverse strand, counting down.
TTGTAACTTGCAATTTGTAAAATTAGGAAAAGAAAAGTGTGAGCCGGGAAATAAGGTTTATAAAAAGAAAGAAAGAAAAAACACGAGCGATCTCTCTCTCTCTCTTGCTCGCGCTCTCTCTCAGCCATTGCAAGCGCATGGTAATAATGGATACCTTCATGAGTGATGTGCGAAAAAAGCTAAAAAAACAACAACGAAAAAAACAAGTTAAACCCACGGGCACCTCTTCTGTCTGGGCATCCTTCATGGATATTGTGGACAAACATGAGAAAAAAGTAATTGCTGTCAAGTGTATTATGTGTGATGCACTGTTGAAGTCTGATTTTAACTTATATGTTAATAATTTATTTCAAATCAGCAACAAAATCTCAGTTGAACTGTCACATAAATGTTTTATATGACGCTCAAATTGTGTAAAAAAGCTCTATTTCAGGTTGCTCCAGCTAACGCGCATGTGCAGTCTCAAGCGCGTGTCATGTTTCTATGGCAACCCGAGCTTCCGCAGTGACTGACTTTAATAATAATATGAATGAACCGTCTTGTTTAATCTTAAAGTTTTGGCGAACAGTCTCGGCTCACAGAGATGATAGCAAATAAATAATGCTGACGTCAGCGGCCACCAAAGAGCAATCGTTATTATAGTTCAAAAAGACAAACAGTCAAAGTTATTATGCGAGTTAACGCAATTCGAAATGCAAATCTGCAAAGACGCATTTGTCATCCTTTTGGACTTTTAAAGCTGAAATGATGAGTGAATTAAGCATGCTTGGAATAACAAGAGAGGAATAACATGGATTTAACTTTTTGGCAAGGATGTGTAATGCATCAAGTCAATCAAGTAACGTTACAAGGAAGGGAGACGACGGCTATAGGTAAGACAAAAAGTTATATTTTTCGCAACTTGTTTATTGACTTGTTAATATCAGTTTATTGTGGAATATGTGACAATCGGATCCAGTCGGGTCTGTGTCTTCCCGCCGGGTTCGGTTCCAGCTTTTAAATAATAGACGGGTCCAAGTCGGTTCCGGGTACTAAATTTTTGGCATTTCTTGGATCTGCATGGGTCCGGGTCCAGTTTTTGAAATAATAGACGGGCCCGGGTCGGTTCCGTTTAGCACATTACGGGTCTCTTCGGGTTCGAATTTTTTGACCCGTGAAGACCACTAGCGCAGACTCAAGATGTCATTGCCAAATTTGGCGGCTTCACTTACAATGGAAGAGAGTGAATGTGCGTCATACATATTTTTTTTACAGTCTATGATCTAGGCAGGTGGAGCTGGGGGAGGTGGAGGGTTTCAAAGGACCTCTAATAGCACTCCACAGGATTAGCCTACAGCAAACAATGAATAAGACTTCTTAAATGTTGAGCAAGCAATCTCATTGGCCAGTCAGTTTGTGCCATGTGTTCATAATGCGATTGCTTACAGATTGCATGTAAAGGACCTTTCAGCCAGTGGCCTCTCTCTCTCTCTCTCTCTCTCTCTCTCTCTCTCTCTCTCTCTCTCTCTCTATATATATATATATATATATATATATATATATATATATATATGTGTGTGTGTATGTGTGTGTGTGTGTGTGTGTGTGTGTGTGTGTGTGTGTGTGTGTGTGTGTGTGTGTGTGTGTGTGTGTGTGTGTGTGTGTGTGTGTGTGTGTGCTATAGATAGTATCTATGATTTCATACTGGTAGTTAAAAAGTTTGAATTTTTGTTGAAGCGTATTTTTTTTCTCAAGTGCAGTAGCAGGGGCCTACTTGAGATTCATTGGACACAGTAGTAGGGCAGACACAAAACTGTGGTCGGTGTGGTCAGATGCCTAGGTAAGAACCCTAAGATGAGATGTCTTAAGCATTCATCTGTGAAATAACAGGTTTTGAAACACACAAACACACACACACACACACACACACACACACACAACATTTACACAGCCTCCTGGGATGACCTGGCCAACTTTTTGATGTCTGGGTTTTGAGTTATCTGTGAGACCGTTTGATGAAATCATTTTTCATATTACTTTGAAATGCTGCAAGGCGACCTTTAAATATAGTTTTGTCACAATATCATAATTACGGCACTGCACATTATTGTATTTATGTTTCATTCATCCCCTTGGGTAGGATGATATGAGGTTGACATAAATTATCATCTCTCAGCCGCCAGTTATAATTGTAAATTTAATTTCAGATTAGAAGATGTAATTATAATCATGCCGCTGATTTGATGTGTTAATGCGCAATGCTTCTGGTCATTTTCTCTCCTGTTTCCTGTATTCTTTAACCCTGGACTCAGTGTTTCATGTTCCTCTCTCCACCCACTGCTTGACCTACCAATCATGTAGGCCACATGCTAGTTTAAACCACACCAAGATGTCTGTATAACTGGGATGTGACGCATAGATAGCAAGTACACATTTTCTGGTACTCAGCTCATGGGGGTGGGCAACCTTAACTAGAAAGCATTATTTAAGCCTTGTGATGGAGCCGGCACCACAGCAACCGGAAAGCATGACATCATACATGTGTGGTTGTGGCATCTATAAAACTAGGCACTTCAGTTTGACATGAGTTTAGCTCTTCACCAGGCTGAATAAAAAGAGAATTTTGCTATGTACATGAAGGATGGCTTTTTTTTAAAAAGAGGTGTGTTGTTACTTTAAGTGACTGGACTCCAAACTAGTAGTGGGAATTTTGATTTATCTCAATGACTTGATTTTTTTTAATCTATTCACCAAAAACATCTGTTCAGATTCATTTACTGGTCGTTTCACTTACGTTGTTAAATCATAGAGGTGGAGTTGGTGAGAAGTGTCTTTTTTTAATCATTGTATTAAGGTCAGTGTATTGAGGTGTCAGAATTTGCTTTGGTAAATTGTAATTTTGACATGAAACATTAATGGCATAAAATGTCAAAATTCTGAGATACTAAATCATAATGATCTTCGAAATTCTGAGATAAGTCATGAGATCGAAATTATGACAGAAAATGAAATTATAAGATAAAAAGTCAAAACAAAAATATATATTCTTTTTCATAACTATGTGTTTGCAAAACTGCATAACTACGACTGTTTTATGGCATAAACTGTCAAAATTATAAGATACTAAGTCAAACATTTTATGTCAGAATTATGATTTACCAAAGCATTATTTTTTAAATTATGAAACAAAAATTAAGAGTCATAATAAGATTAAAAAGTAAAATATTTTGTCATAATAATGACTATCTCTCATAAATTTGACCTAAAAATTTCATTATTAAGACAAAGTTGAGATAGTTGAAATTATGAGATAAAAAGTAAAATGTTTTGCAATAATTATGACATTTTTATCTCATAAATTTTAACTAAAAAGTCGTCATGACAAAGTTGAAATTAGATACTAAGTCATAATGAGATAGTTGAAATTTTGAGATAAAAATTCAAATGTTTTAGCCATAATTATGAACTTTTGTCTCATAATTTAACTAAAAAGTCATAATTCATGAAGGTGAAATTATTAGATGTTAAGTCATAATGAGATAAAGATGAAATTATGAGATAAAAAGTCATAATTATGGCATAAAAAGCTAAATGTTTTTACTTTTTATTTTTTGAACTATTAATTCTCATCTCATTTCAACTTTGTCATTATTATGACTATTTATGTTAAGTTATTTATGGTTCTTCTTTGGCATCACTGCAAAATACCCATTTTGTAACCTTTTTATTTAGAGTGTAGAATTGATTTTAAACTGATGAACAATAAAAATGGGCAAAAATCCTATATAGAAGCAGCTACCTGAGTTATATCTTTTGATTTGAGCAGATTAGCAACCACCTAGAAATGACCCAGAACAGCAATAACCTACGATTCAGATCATCTTAGCAACTGCATAACAATTCTCCAGCATCATGGCAGCGAGTATGTAGAAGCGCGTCTCACATTTTCTTCAGAAAATATAAAGTCTACTTTATGTTTACTTGCAGCGAACCCACTGTGATGTTTGTTTATGGTATGGCACAGGACCAACTGCAGTGTATGATGTATCTCTGGGAATTGAGCAGACTCTAGCCTAAGGAAAGGCAGGAATGGGTTCCACCCCGTCTAGACGAGTGAAAATGTATTGATGTATCTCATTCATAGTCACAATCTCTATAGCAGCCTGCCCGTGAATGCTTGTCTTAACATATGTCTAGTCAGTTCTGTCCCCCAGGTGTTCGCATGGGACCCTGGTGCTTGTGTAGTAATGATGTGCATGCAGTCACCCAGAAATCCTGCCGTGGTCAGGAATACTGGACCTCTGGTGATCTGGAGCTGTCTTCCACCCTCAGCACTTTAGTTATTGTCAGTCTGCATGGTGCAACGCCCATGAGAGGGGTCGGCGTTTGTGATAATGGAGAGTCATTACTCTTTAACACTTCCTCCCTCTCTCCATCTCTTAGTCTTTCACTTTTCGTTCAAGTGGAAGGGAACCAGCTGTGGTGTTTTTAACTGTAACAGCTGTGAGCCCTCTTTTTTCTTCCCCTCTTTTTCTTACTTTTTCTCTTACACCCTCTTGATCGGTTCTATATCTAATAGATGATCATAGGTTATGACATTTAAGAGCAGAACGCACTACTGTAGCTACTCTATGTGATTCCATTGCCTGAAGGATAGCTATTGCATTGCCCATTTTAATGAAGAATGAATGTTGCTGGGGCCATTGAGCAATATGATATATTTATCTTTTTCTCAGTTTACTGTTATGTGATACCGTTGAAAGATTAGTAAAAACCACTGGAAATTAGAAAAAGCTGTCCAGGTATCTCAAGCTGGTAACGCAACACAACCCAGAAAAATGGTAACATTATTAAAAATCAGCAAATTGCCTTTCCATTTTAGTCTATTTTGTGTCAGGTACCAATCCAGAATATAATATATAATAATACCAATTATCTAATGTTTTGTAATAAAATTTTACTCTGTATCTAGCCAAAATATATTTATATAAATATATATATCTATATATCTATATATCTATATATATATATATATATATATATATATATATATATATATATATATATATATATATATATATATATATATATATATATATATATATATATATATATATATATATATATATATATATAAATACAAATGTATGACGTTTTACGTAATAAATGTAATTTACTAAAGCATGATTTTCGAAATCATGAGATACTAGTCATAATGAGATAAAAAGTAAAAAAAAATCTCATAAGATAAGATGTCGCAAGTACAACAAAGGTGTAAAATGTTGTCATAAATAATTATGAATTTTATTTCACAATTTAAACTTTTATGTCATACTTATGAAAACCAGAGCAGTTTATTCATTTATAGCAGTTTGTTCACCTAATTTATATAATAATTAATAATACCAATCTAATGTTTTGTGAGTTTTACACTGTATCTAACCAATACATCTTTTAGTGAAGAAAACATTATGTCAATGATCAATTTAATAATTAAAACATTAAAATGTAAATAAGTAACTTTATAAATAAATGTATCAGTGTTTCTAAACCAAGGAGCCAGGGCTCAGGATGACTAATCTAAAAAACACAAACTTTTTCATTAAAGAACATAAAGTTCTTGAAACATAAGAAATTCATGAATCAAGGTTAAATAATTTAAAGGTGCAGTAAGCAATTTCTGAGAAACACTTCTGATATTTAAAATCTACCAAAACAAACACACCCCTTCCTTCATTGTTCCGCTCCCAAAATACATGAACACGCAATGCAAACGTGGATGTCTCTTTATCATAGCTGAAGCTAAGCAAAACAATGCTTTGCGAAAAATAAAAATGAAGCAAAGATGACGAACAAACAGGGAAGAACAAAAAATGAAGTACACAAAATATACAGTACACAAGAGTATATACGAGCAAGAGCTTGTTGTTAGTCGCCAGCAGCACAGCAGCTCCAGACAAAAAATGACAGTCAAAACTATCCTGTTACTAGCTAACATTACAACAACAGCATATCTTGCTTCTGTGAAACATTGCAAAACCAGTGTATGAAGCAGAAACAGAGCAACCTCATAATCCGTTTACAGGCCTTCCCGCTTAGGTCTCTCCAGCTCTTGAAAGCTTTTCTAATATAACAATTTTTCTGAATTGCTAAAACACATTTCTTGAAACCATCACGCTATTTCTCAAAACCTTATGCTGCGTTCCAGGCAACCCGTAACCCGTGTTTTTCCAACCTGCTACCCATGAAAGTGCACTGGAACGGCAGTCAAACCTTTGAACTTGGCTTCCTACCAGTGAACTTGTATTAGATCGATGTACTCCCAGTTACGGGCTCTGACGTCACATAGCCCGCGAAGCAACAATGGCAGCCCCTACGGTACATTAAAAACCAAATCGTTTATTAAAATAAGGTATTGCTCTAACGTTATTTATCCGCAAATGTTATGCATTATCAGCAGCTTTTCTAGCATTAGCTAGTTTTCAGGCCATTGAGTGCAAAAATAAATTAATACCAAATACATTTCCAAATATACAAATAATACAAAATAACCGGTATAACAGCTTCTCTTGCCTTATGTAGAGTTTTTTTCTCCTCCGTTTCCCTTAAATAAGCAAGAAGTAAGCACCTTTGGCGACAGAAATGATTGTAAATGAGCATAAACCCCATTCTTTGTTTACATCTAGCCACTGTATAAGCAGTTTGCCTGGAACGCTACAAAGTCGTGAGTCGTGGTTTGAAGTCGTAACTTACAGGCTCAAAAACCTGCCTGGAATGCAGCATTAAACACAAAACCAAATCTTCAAACTACATTCAGAGAACCTCTGACTCTTCTGGCAAAATCAAACAATTGCCTCAAAACCCTTGTATCTGCGCTCAAAATCAAATAACGCTTTCAGATTATACACACAGCGATAAACACTACAGATCATTCATTAAACACTATCAAAAAATGGAGAACACAGAATCCAAAGCAAGCAGTTACATAAAAAAAGTAAACATATTTTGCAATTACATAAAAAGTATTGTAATACTGTATGCACTGCAAGTATAGTATTGTTCTAAATATTGTATAGTAGGACTATTGGCTGTCTGTATTCAGCAGGTTACAGTACAGTCAAAAGAGTAGTGCAACTGCAAAATCAAAGTTAGTGAGAGACTCATTCTGCCTCAGCATCACATCTTCATGTTGAGTCTGGCCTGGGGACTTAGTCCACATCACAGCCAATGTCATCTCTTGCTTGGCAAAGGAAAAAACCCTCTGTTGTGTCGGATCCAGCCTTGACAACATTCTCCACACCTTGCTCTTTCTTATACTCATCCTCTTCCTCCGTGTTCACCAATTCTTACACATCCTACTTTCCCTCTTATATTGTTTTCATCCATTGGTATCAAGCATAGACCATAAAATAATATGGACAACGCGTCTTCACTACCTTCCACTGAAGAAAAGTGAAGCCGCCAACGTCCGAATATGGCGCTGAGATCTTGCGCAGATTTGAGACCGAGTCTCTGCATAGTAGAGAGCAGGAAGTAGAGCCGCGATATCAAATTCCGCCCACATTTCACACAGATGCAGAACAATTCATTATGTCGGTGTGAAATAAACATGGAAATGTGGAAATTAAAGCTAAAGCTCCAATCTCCTCCCAAAAATCCTGAAAAAAGCTGTCAATCTCAGCTCTCAAACATGACCTCACACCCCCGTTTTTATAGCATCAAATAACTAACTAAAACCAAACTATTTAAAGAACGAACTCTTGAACTAACATCAGCGTGATTAAAAACTGCCTAAAATGACAGAAACCAAGTTTGGGAAAAAAATATTTGAAGTGTAATTTGATTGTTTAGTTTGTCTCGCGTCTATTAGAATACATGGAGGACCAATACTGGGACCAACCACCTGGGGGTGAACGAGCCGAGTCAACACGAGTGCGGCACGCTTGGTATCAACATTCAGTGCAACATTTTGAGTCAATTTTAGGCACTATGGACTGACTTGTATTATGTACAGTTGGTTTGATTACAACTTTAGAAATAAGTGTGAATAATTTTGAGTCATTGTGTGTGACAACTGTGTTTTAGTTCTGTTTAACTTTTGCCTGCCTTTGTTTAGCGTTTTGAAACATAAGTGCATCACAGTGTGGTACGTGTTTTAGTGAGTGAGAATGATGTGTTTAGATTTTTGCAAAAAGACTGATTTGCAAATGGTGTCTAAACTACCTGAACTTGTTTAATGTTTTACAGAAAGAGTGATTTATTTGACAAATTGGTTTAGGCTGTTGTGAATTTGGTTTAATGTTTTAGCAGAAAAATTGCCTGATCAAAAACCTTCTTTTTTCCAGTGATACTCCTCTGACCTTTTCTCAGTTGTAATCTTCTCTCAGCCATCTCTATTTCGAGAGTCTTTCTTCAAATCTCCCTCTTGCTCACTCTCTCTCCTCCCTATCATGAGTGGACACACCCCCTATTGCTGATTGGCTGAAAGTGTGTTGTGCTACTCGGTCCGTTTCTCAGAAATTGCTTACTGCACCTTTAATATCAGTGCAAATTAAAATCTCGAAAAGTCTTCAAATCGAAAGTCTTAAAATTCTCTAAACTGAAGTGCACTTGTCACAACCATTTTTCTAGAACATCACAACTCTATTGCATGTCTGCAAAATGTAGTAACTCACCCAAAACATTTAGTTCATGCTTCAAAACCTAGTTATTGTGTCAGTAAATTGGCCAATACCAACAAAATAAAAAAGTTTTTTAAGCCACATTGGTGAAAATGTTTCAATGTTTTTTCACCATTTGTTATATACAAATGTCATGTTTCCTCTACTATTTCGTTGACACTGACTGCTTTCTATACTTTACAAGAATGTCATCGATGAATGCTCTTGTGTATCATACTGAGCTTTTAAGATACAGATTTCAACAGTAGGTAAACATTTACTGGGAAAAGTCAATATTGTAGTACACAAAAAGAAAATGAAATTTTTTATTCATACAGTACATTTATTTTTGCAGAAATGTGTTAAATGTGAACTGAAATTTCACAGTTGCTTGTTCATTTTTACATGCTCTGTTATGTTTTCCCCTAACGCACCAACACACATTTTGATATATATTCCTATTGCTCTTCCGCTGTGAAATTTCAGTTTGCATGTAGCACAATTCTACAAAAATAAATATCCTGTAAAAACAAAAATGTATACAATACCGCTGTAGCTGCTGCTGTTTAGGGTTGTAAGTCGTGTGAACATTCCTCCGTGCAAACTCCATATATATATATCCTTCCAAACTTGTTTGGTTGATTGGTAAGCTTGTGATTCCTATTTCATGACAATGGCAGGGCATTTGCCAACTTGATAGACATTACAAACATTGCAGGTCAGATATTTATGGAAAATACATGCATGTCTGACCGATTTTGATAGTTGAATGAATCATTTTGCATGTGAGGGCTCACACACTGAAAGAATGTTTCGAAGTTGTGAAGAGATTGACAATTTCACTGAGAATCAATTCATCAGTTTTGCTCAGTAAGCTATGTGCATTTCACTTAGACATACTCTTTTGCACACATGTACCATTTGCTTAAATCAATAGGAAATTCAGATCTGATGTGAACAAGAAACTAATTGTTCAGAGTGGTGAATGTATTGTTTTGAGAGAAAAAAACTATTCTCATTCGTGAATTGAGCCAAAGCAATTGAGAAAAAACTGTAACAAAAAAAGTTTGAAACAAGCAGCTTTTTCAGCAGAATTACAGGAAATATTTTAGCCTACATATATAATGTTGAACAATATTATGGTCAACAGCAGGGAGCCTTTGATTTAAAAAATACTGACAACCACTGACAGTTACCACATTATTGGCAAATTGATACTGTAAATAAAATTTAAAACAAAAATACATTTTAGAGCGATTTTAGGATAGATTTTTTTATTTTATTTTATTTAATAAATGACTAATAGATTCCAATTTTTGCATAATTTTTTTTTACACTCTTAGGGCCCTATCATACACCCGGCGCAATGCGATGCCAGGAACGACGCAAGTGTTTTTTGCCAGTTTCAGCCTGACGCAGTTATCATTATCACATCCTGCCCCACGTTGTTTAAACAGCAAATGCACTCACACCCATCTGTTCACCTATGGGTGTGCCGGTCTGAAAATAAGTTGTGTTCAGGCGCGTTGTTGATGCCTTGCTATTTTGTGGCAACTGAAAATGACATTTTTTGAGGCCGTATTTTTTGTGTTATTTAAAGGGCACATTAGTAATATATGCCGCCTATAGGCCTATATGCACAACGTGCATACACTCTGCTTATTACACACACAGGGACACGCAGCAGCACACAAACATTTTTAAATATTAAAAATAAAAAGATTCCTCTCTGGAGAAGCGTTCATTCTTTCCGCTCGCAAATTCCGCCATGTAAATAGCAAATCCGCCATGGTGCAAGCACAACTGGCTTTTAAAGGGAATGGGAGATTAGACTCTGGTTGGTTTATGGCACATTACGCCCAAAACACACCCATTCCTCATTAAGAGACTAGGGACAATCCTTTTGGACCATGCTCCAACCGCTTTTTTCTGTCATTAAACTAGCAAAAGTGGATTTGGACACGCCCTAAGTGCACCTGCACCATGCACTTCAGACCATGTACTCAGATCGTTAAAATAGGGCCCTCAGTCCTCCATAGTTTCTATTTAATAGAGCACATCTCTAACAACATCTAATCTCACCCAGGATCGATCCATACAAAAGGATTTGTCTTAACCAAATATCCTGTTTAAGTAACTTTGTATTGTATGAGAGCTTTGGGTGGCTTATTGGATTTACCTATAATTTGTTTGTGGCTGCTGTAGTATTTGTGTTAGAGTGAATCATAAGTGAATAACGGGTAATCCAGTAAAAGCGTGTCTGAGTGGGCCAACAAATCAAGAAGATTTTCTGCCAGAGGATAGCACTGACACTTGTTTTGAAAAGGCTTGAGTCACTTTTTTGGCATCATACAGAGTAAAAGCGTAAGTTATGTTACTAGCACTTATAAGATGGACGGACAGACAGACAGACAGACAGACAGATAGACAGATAGACAGACAGACAGACAGACAGACAGACAGACAGACAGACAGATAGACAGATAGACAGATAGATAGATAGATAGATAGATAGATAGATAGATAGATAGATAGATAGATAGATAGATAGATAGATAGAACAATGTGTTGAGTGTGTGTGTGTGTGTGTGTGTGTGTGTGTGTGTGTGTGTGTGTGTGTGTGTGTGTGTGTGCGCGCGTGTGTTTTTATGATTTATGAGGACACAAATTTGTATAATGACACAGGTATTACACTGGTATTACAACGCAATGTCCTCATATTTAAAATAGCTTTAAAAAACAAACTAAACAATGTTTCATTAAAAATGTACAAATGCAAAATGTTTCCTGTGATGGGTAGGTTTAGGGGTAGTGTAGGGGGATAGAATGTACAGTTTGCACAGTATAAAAACCATTACGCCTATGGAATGTCCTCACTTAGATAGCAAAACAAACCTGTGTGTGTGTGTGTGTGTGTGTGTGTATGTAGCTCCATTGCTTCCTGCCATGTCAATTTATCACTCCTCCATGCCTGTCTGCTTGTTCACATACCCTTGCTCAAGGGCGTATGATGAATATATCCGATTAGCTGGTACATTTGGGTCGATTTTATTTCACTTTAAATTAAATCACCTGCAGAGAAAGTCATTTGCATTACTTGTTTTGGGACAGTTTAGTTTGTGTGGAACTTTCTACTTATTACCATAGACTTTAAAAAATATGGGCGTAGTGTCACCCATAGGATTCTAAAGAGCAGTTTTGAAGCGTAAAGTAGGGATGAGCTGGCCGTTGCCTTCTTGGCAGCGCGTCATCACGCGTCACTCCCGGATAACAGAAAATGGGCAAAGAGGCGGGACATGGGTGGAGCTGAGGTGACGTGATGACTAACAAACAGCAATCCACCAGTCACTCAAAGTGGCCATGCCCTTAATTATGCAGAACTTACAGGCTTTATGTAATGTAAACAAATTCACCCCCCTTATAGTTGTCATGAATGGCAAAATTAGCCGTATAGATCAAAACCACAATTTGTACCAAGCTGTAAACATGTTTTTTTTTCTGCTGTAAAGTTGGGCATTTTAACATGGGTCTCAATGAGAATCTGCTCCCTTCTTGAGCCTGTCTCTAGCGGCCAGTCGATGAATTGCCGTTTCAATCACTTCTGTATTGGCTTCAAGATAAACTGGGGGAGGTTGCTGCTTGCTTATTACATATGCAAACTTGTGTCCATCTCTCGTCATGTCCATTACTGTGACGGGCATGAAGAAAATAGTTTCTCAGCCAAGAGATCTGATCTCAGTTCTGTGAAAGACATGTCTGAGTCAGGCATCATATCTATTGTGTCTCGTGTTGCTGGATATCAGTGATAAGCAGCACTGTAGAGAAGATAAAGAAGGATCATTTGGAGTGAAGCTGTCTTCTGAGGCATGTTTGTTGAGGAAAGCGATCGTGCATTTGTATTTGTGGTTGGTGATTCCGATTTCCTCATGAGTCTGTCACTCAAGGAGTCGGCAGTCCTTCACTTTAATTTGTTATTCCTAAAGCTTGTAAGATGATAACGAATTAATTTCTTAAAACTCTCAACGAAAGTGCGATACCTCCTCCCACAAGGGTGCTTTTATACCAATTTGGCATCTTACTGAGGCTAATTATTTAGCAAAACCATGATTTTCCTTGCCTACAGTGAAGATGAAGGCTTTGTTTAGAATTGTAGCACTTCTTACTGGACTGCCTACTATGCAGTCTGCATTGAAAATGTACGATATGAAAGAGTATTAAAAATATTGTAAAATATTGTATATTTTACAATATACAATATGAAACAGTATACTCATTATATAGTTATGCACAATATTTTAATGCCATACTGGCTATTTTCTGAGATTAGAATTGTATTAGACATTAATTGGCCAATATTGGATATTTAATTGTGCATGCTAATTTCCTTTATACATTTAGATTAGATTTGCTGTCAACTAAAGCTCACTAAAGGTTATATTTAAAAGAATAGAATAAAATCAAATTGATCAGTTATTTATCGTTTATTGGTCATAACATACACTCTCAGAAAAAAAGGTACAGTGGAGGTACAATTTTGTTCCTTGGAGAACAAAAGGTATAACTGTACCTTTAAAGATACACAATGGTACAGTGTTAAAGGTACATTGTTAACAAAACACATAAACTGCTCAAATCAAAAGAAGCCATAAACAAAAAATTGTCATGAAGAAAAATGTTTGACTGAACTCATCACTGATTAAAACTATTAATAAATAATATTCACCATCAATACTTTCTTGCTATAGATCAGGCATTCTGAATTTTGATTTTTAAATACATTCTAGGGGGGAAAAAGTTTAGACGCACACAGATATCAAGAATCAGCATATGAATCTCAACAATGTTGACATACTTAATGCTGCAATGCATGCTGGGAGCCATGAGTTTATACTATGGTGGCTTAGTAGGGTTGGAGCTAAACTCTGCAGGACATCAGCTCTCTAGGACTGAAGTTGCCTACCCCTGACTTAGAGGTACAAAAATGTACCCTTAAGGGTACAGCCCCAGTGAAAAGCCATTGTACCCCTAAAGGTACAATTATGTACTTTATTTTCTGAGAGTGTAAAATTAATGTTCAGCTTTTTGTATTGTTCAGAATGGAAATACGCGGTATTCCTGTAGTTGTTTGTGTGCTTATATTTGCTTCCAACAGTCAGAAACAGAGCGATAAACAGCCAGAAAAAGTACTTGTGTGTGTGTGTGTGTGTGTGTGTGTGTGTGTGTGTGTGTGTGTGTGTGTGTGTGAGAGAGAGGTTCAGGGGATCTGTTTGGATCTGTTTCATTTCGACTGTAATTGCAGAAGGTAATGGACAAAAGAGGATAGGCTCCTTTCATGCACTCAAAGTTTCAAATACAATTAAGATTTATGTCAGTGAGCCGGTCTAGTTCTGTGAATATTTACACACTATGTAATGAATGTTTTATATTATTAAGAATTTCTTTTCATAGTGGTGAATGAGTACAATAGGTACTGATTAAATTCAGAGCTTGTGGTTTCAAGGTTCAAGGGTAAAAAACAATGACCTGTAATTTAGATATGTTCTACATGTGCATGGTTATGATTAATAACTCGGCGGATATGACAAGCCAAATTTTTACTGTTGCTGGAATTAAAAATGTTTGCCCACTTGCTCTCAGATTAAGATTTAAGATATTAAATATTGTAATAATTGAATTCTGCAAAAAGGTTATTGATGAAATGAATTGTATCTGCTCATATTCAACTTCGGGATGGAATAAGAAGTTCTGCAGCTTCTTTTGTTGAGAAAATAACAAGGCATGCTCTTAAACTCTCTCACAGCTTCCACCCTTTTACCATTTTGGCACCAAGCTATTTGTGGTCAGCATGGCCTGCCAACGGAGAACATCTAAAAGCTTTACCTCTGACATCAACAGCAAAGTCATGTGAACCTGAACTCACAAGGTAGAGAGTCTGGTCTGATCAGGTCTTTCTCCAAAAAGCTAGACTACTTTATCCCATTCTTTTTCCTCATTTAAATGAAAAGCATTTCTGCCCTGTGTGTGTAATAAGCAAAGTGTACGCTCATTTTGTGGACCCGCCTATAGGCGCATATTACTAACGCGATTAAAAAATACTGCGCTATTGACTTTAGACCAGCTTTTTGTTGGTCAATGGTGCAGTCGTTTTCAGTTGCCTCAAAATAGCAATACACCAACAATGCGCCTTAACACACCTCATTTTCAGACCAGAACGCCCATGGGCGCAAATGCTATCTGCACCTGCCGAAGGAAGTGAAAATGATAACTGTGTCAGGCTGAAACTAGCAAAAAACCCTTACGTAGCGCCTGGCGTCGCATTGCGCCGGGTGTATGATAGGGTCCATAATCTTTAGTCCAATCTCAATTTCCCCATCCCCATTTCCCTTTAGGGGGGTTCATTAAAATACTTAAATGCACCGTAACTGAGAATCTCATTAAGAACTCCATCTAAATCAGTACAGTTTTCTTCTGTGGCGTCATTGGATCTTTTGTTAACAGGTTTATTTCTTGGCTTCAGGTTTGTATTAAGTACGGTAGTAAACAATGTGTGCATGTGTTTAGGGATTCTTTAAAGAAAGTGTTCAGTAATTAGATGTTAAGGGAGTACAGCTGTCCTCAGCTGAGTAAAAAGTCTTTCAAAAATAGGCAATCATGTGCCACAATGTGTCCACTTGAAAATAAAACGCCCATCTCCCCCTTGACTCACTGTCAGCTTCTTCTTTCCTGCCTCCTCTCCTTCTCCTATTTCCCACATGTTTTAACTTCCTCCCTGCGTCAGTTTGTTTTTAATTAATGCCTACTGTATTAACGGAAGTACGTGAGTCCTGTTGTTGGCTTGGCATAGAACTGAGGAGGCTTTGTTTACCAGCGCTGAATCTGCTTGTCAAGAGCTCACATGATTAAATAAGTTAATTAACTCAAAACAAGTCTGATTGGAGAGGTCATGGTTTGAATGGAGGTCAGGGTTTGTACCTAAAATAAGTCTCTTTCACTGAAGGAGCACTGAGTTGGAATCAGACTAGAATCACATCACATTAGTGCAGCAGAATGCAATGAATAATATTTGTTTATACAGCTAATTTAATGTTCAGGTCAAACTTTTGCACTTTTATTGATATTACACTATATTGATATTATTGGGGAACTGATTTTTTACTTGGAGTTGTACTTAGCTCACTTACCTCTCATGTGCTGTCAATGTTTCAATGCTGAAACTTTGGTTGAATGAATGGCGATAATGTCATTCTAGATCATGATTGGCTAATACATTGCTCTTCCATTGTTTTTTACTTGTCTAATTAATCAAACTCTATATAAATGAGCTTTGAATCAACGGTATAGGGTATAGAGTGTTTGGTAAGGGTTAAGTATTGACCTACAGTGGTACAATAGGTGGACTGATATTTAGGCCTCTTGGCCCATGTGAGGAGCCCATCTCTGGATACATTACCATGAACGATGGGCCGCCATTGTCCTCACATAAAAAGGAATGCACAGTTATTCTAATGAAACGTGGGAAAGGGGATCACTCTCCTTCTTTTACCTCTCTGCCCCGTTCTCCCATTCACTGTTGGTATGCTGCGGTTTGTGAACTCTATCAGTCTTACATTAGTCATTCGAGTTAGTTGGCAGCTCAAGCATTTGGTCATGTTGTGTGTGTGTGAATACAAATGTATACAGGTGTTTGTGAATGTATGTGCTGTTGAAGTTGGTAAAATTGTAACAGCTATCCACAGCAAAAAAAATTTTCATTCATACTTTTGAACCAAACATTTCTGAACCACATTGTTTACTAAAGCAAAAGCCCCAAGAAGCTGTGAATTTATAACAGCTAAAGGGTGTTGTTAGGCATGACGTGGAGGCACGACTTAACTGGGCTTATTGCTTTTATGAAACGGTTACCACACAATGCAAATATTAAAACCAAAATATATGTATCAATGCAACTTTCATGAAGTAAAATCACTAAAAGCCTTCCCTCCGCCAGAAAAAATAGTCCCTGACCGTGAACAGCAACCACTGATCTATATAAATGTTCTCTATATAGATCAGTGACAGCAACAAAAGTTACATTATTACGCCATTGTATAGTGGCAATGACTGTCTTAATGAGTGAGTCAATCAATAGCAAAGACTTTTATATTGAAAGGACTAAAACCTGTTGTGTGAACACGGGAACAAGACACAACTTACAAATGAGCGCTTACGAAAACCCCTTTACAGTTAAGATATTGCAGCGGACATTCAACAGATTTTTTTATTATGAACATAGGACTGACCTAAATCTGATATGCTAAATCTGAATGTAGGTAATACAATCGGTCACTCAATCTCATCATAATAAAAGCTTCAATGAACAATATCAATGAGAACAAACATGTTTACGTTGCTAAGAGTGGTTGCTAAGCTATCCTACACTGTTAGACATTTCTGTAATTTGTACAGTTATTTACTATATATCACCCAGTATAATACTGTAAATTCTCTTTACAGTAAATAACTGTAATTCCCGTTGCATCATGGGTATTTTATATGACGTCAAACACCAAATACAGTGATTTCCTGTATTTTTAAAAAATAAAGTTTAATACTGTATTTACCACAACGGCCTATTTGGCACAATTGGGATCGACAGGATTTGCTTTAGATTTATATTGGGAACCATCAGTGCAGCGTTGAAAGTTTCACCCGAGGAGAGAGCTCACGGTTCCAGAGAACATATGAGCTGTGTCCGGACACCCTGCGAAGATTTTTTCATCCCCCGTGAGAACGGCAAACAAGCAAGGTAAGTGTGATTTGTAACGTACTATCCGCGGTTGTCTGCACCCCAATTTTAGCTTGTCAGCATTGGTGCTAAAAACTGAGGTAAATCTAACGTTTTATGAATTTATTGAATTAGATTAGGAACCGGTGCAGCGTTGTAAGTTTTGCCCGAGGAGAGAGCTCACAGTCCGGACAACATACTTTACATAACGTTAGGTTATCATTTGCTTAAACTTTGCTGCTAAAAACTGAGGCAAACCTAACGTTTTATTTAAAAAAAAATGAGTTTATTGAATTAGATTAGGAACCAGTGCAGCCAGCGTCGTGTGTAACGTTACTGCCCGAGGAGAGAGCTCACGGCCCGGACAACATACTTTACATAACGTTAGGTTATCATTTGCTTCAGCTTTGGTACTAAAACTGAGGTAACGTAAACCTAACGTTTTATTTTTAAAAAGACTTAACGTTAGTGAGTTTATTGAATTAACTTTACCAATACAATGAAGATTTTGTTTATCGAGCATATTAAGCGTACATTAGGACGACGTTAGTTAGTAAATTAACGTTGGCCACTAGTTGCAAAAATAATGTCGTTAACAAACAAAGTTTACATTTGGATTGACATTATTTATTTTACATTTTAGATAAGAAAACCAGGAGCCTGCCTGTGCTGTGCGACACTGGAACTCATACAGACACTGGAACTCATACAACTGTAAGTAACGTTAGTCCTCTTTGTTTCTCCACATATTACTGATAATTCAAAGTTTTTCTTGTATGTTTAGTCGGGTCTGTTTAACAGAATCACAAAATTATTTAGTTTTTCCACCTCTTTTTAGCTGTAACTAGCCATGTACCATGTTTTTTTTTCCATAAATTATATTATACTAAAATAATCCAAAACTGTGTTTGTCCAGGACTGACAGATTATAATTTTATTTTCTGGAATTGAAGCAGTCCTGGACAATTTTTGGATGATTTTGGCAGATGAAATATAATTTATGAAAAAAACATGGCAAAACTTTAGAATAATGTTGCTCAAGTGCAAACCTGAATACATTTCTGAACACAAAAGAAGATGAAGAATGTTTGTAACCTAACAGATTGAGGCACCATTCACTTCTATAGTAATTTTTTCCTACCATGGAAGTGAATGGTGCCTCAAAATTGTCTATTTACAAATATTCTTTAAAAGGTTTAGAACAACAGGGCGAGAAAATGACAGAATGTACTTTCTTTTTTTTTTTTTGGTGAACTATCCGTTTAATGACGGACCATTATTCTAAAGTGTTACCAAAAACATTTAAAGCAAAGGCACTAAGGGTGATGAAATTTAAAATATCTTTATTCTCTTAATTTTCTCTTGCTTTAAGTTTTTTTCGTGAGGAAAAACCCAGAGGAGGGAACAAGATGCACCACCAAAACCGGAGTGAGTCGGAAGACCGGGGAAGTTGTGAACAGGAAGACAACTGTAATCAACAACAGAGTGTCATCCTTCCTTCGCCACCTAATGGAGTTTGAATGGAAAAACTTGGACTAGGTGAGACACTTTTTTAATA
This sequence comes from Gobio gobio, assembly GCF_949357685.1. Classification (NCBI taxonomy): domain Eukaryota; kingdom Metazoa; phylum Chordata; class Actinopteri; order Cypriniformes; family Gobionidae; genus Gobio; species Gobio gobio. Next base: position 23,824,013 of record NC_137101.1, on the reverse strand, counting down.
GGATGTGTAATGTACACAGACACTTACGCTGCATTCACACAGGGCGTCATGCCGGTTAGAAATTTTGTCTGACCTGACAGTGACAGTGACGTATGGCATCAAAGCACCTCGAGAGCAATTCGAGAGCAGCCGCTAATACAGCCGGTGCAGTTTCTCCAGAGCGACTGCACGGACTTTGATGATGACACAGCTGTTCCCCGATTGGCCAGATTCTCCGCATGACAGCGATCACGTGTTTCGTGTTTATTCTAAAACCTTCAGTTCCTCTAATGCGCACAAATCTCTTTTTTATAACAGTTAAATCTCTTTTCATGTAGTTGCGATGTTATATTGTCATGTTTATCAAAATAAAACAGATGAAAAACGTAGACCCCCACTTCATTGATAGTTTAGGCTTGTATGTTAACTTTATTCTTGTACAAACACACGCTGTATTAAGTAGTGCATAAAGTATTACATGACAAAAAATGTCTCTGAAACATCTGCGCATTGACAAATATTGCATTTATTTCACTTCAGCTAATAAAGTGTGCAAACACAGTGCAAGCATCACTGCGGGAAGCAGAAAGTGTCAGTCTTCACGTCTCCGTTTGCAGCTCCTCCCCGCCTGCACGCGGCTACTCTCGCCGATTGGTTGCATCCGGCCACAGCTGATGTCCAACACACCTTTCAACTTCTGCCGCTTGCAACGTGAGTGAAGCGACGCGACGGAACCCACAATTCAGTTCAGCAACGCATGACGTCAACCATTCAAAGTAAATGAGAAGCGTCCCGTGTGAATGCAGCATTAAGTTTGAGGATACCTTACTAAAGCTAATGCAGTATACATGTAATCCATCCTGCAATAAAAGGTTACATTGTTGTTTTGATTAAATAGTTTGTGAAATCATGTTGAGGTGATTCAGTAATATTACTTTTTTGGAGCATGTAGTTTGTGCTGCTGCTACTATTATGTACTAATAGTTTTCTTTAGTTTTTTACTCAATATCAATTTTGTTAAGCTAATAACAGAGACACCTCTCTAATATGCAATCAGGTTCAGCATCACTACAAAGTACATTCTTCAAAATATTCATAACATTGAATCACCAGCTAAAACAAAAACTGAACATTTCATTTCACATCTTCATGAAGGCATTGCAGGACTGGATTAGACTAGACAGCATACGTTGAGCTAGGTGTACCTCAAAGTGTTAACTGTCTATAAAATAGTATTTTACCATTATGATGAATTGTAATGGGATTATTATTTTTTATTAAATTCCAACAGTGTAAAATGTTTGTGTATACTCAAATTGTATGACTAACTTCATATCATTCTTATCTAGAGGGACTTCTTGCCATAATGGAGCAGAATCCTGGTTCCTGTTTGAAATCATCCAATGTGGAAGATGGCACAGATCGGTACAGACATGAAACTTGTGTTTGTGTTGTGTTGTGATAACTTGTTTCAGAATTAATTTGCTCTTTGTTTATATTTTATTCATGTAAATGTGTATTTTGCACCAAAGTTACAGTATTCTTCAACCAACTATTTACAGTATTCTACCAACTATTTTCTGCAGAGTTTTTAAAATTGTAGCTCAAACAATAGTGTGTGGCGCTAGCTAGGTCATGGGTTCAATTCCCAGGGAAAGCAAGAACTGACAAAATGTAAAATGTGTATCTTGAATGCAATGCAAGTCGTCTGCCAAATGCATACATGTAAATGTAAATAAAATGTAAAATAAGTGCTATTGAATGCACTCTGATTACTTTTATACATGATTTTCTGAAAATAAGATTTGATTCGAGGATGTTTTAAAGTGAACTTTTTCCACACATTTACATGTTTAAGTTAAAGCACTTAAAATGTTTTAAATAAAGAATTTTATATTTCATAATAATTGTCTGTTTGGATTACTTCTGTAGGATAGATTAATGTAAGAATTAATGTAATTCAGTAAGTATTAATTATTGAATAGGATTAGGGTTAATGCACTGTTAACCAAGGTTTACAGTAACAGTACTGTATTACAAAATTACAGTAACATGTAGTTACTGTAAACTGAAATGCGGTTATTGTACTGTAAATCTCAAATACAGTAACTTACTGGCAACAGTGTTGCCAGTAAGTTACTGTAAAATCTCTTATAAATGTCTAACAGTGTATATAATATTTAGAATGTGTTATTATAGACCAAGTGAAAGAAAACTCTCAGTTATTGATTTTCCCAGAATCTGGTGTAACCTTTAACGAAGGCAAAGACTAAATCAGATGATCACAGGACTTTAAGTAAACAATAAAACTTAAAAAAAGACCACATATACTCAAATGACAGCTAGAATTCACCACCAGATCAAGCCCATGCTCTATGTTAGTAATCCAACCTTTCTTCTGTTTTGAGACAATATTTATGGGACTTTAAGGGTCTTGCTTGTTTTTCATTGTCTGAACTTTTTAATGTCTCTCTCTCTTTCTTTGACTTGCTTCCTCTGTTTTACCCTCGCACTCTTTCATGCGCCTTTAATCAAGGTCTGAAATTTATATTCTATGCTGTTGGCTGGTAGAGAAGTTCAGCCATTGACTTATGTAGGTCAGAAGGTTTAATTGGATCTTGCTTTATTGAGATGGAGCCCTTTGTCTAAACGTGTGTGAATGCAGATGTGCACACACACTCTGCAAATTGAAGGCTGCTGTAATTTCAAAAAAACAATATAATCTTTACCGCATTGCTGGTCTTAGTGCTTAGCATCCTAAAGGAGATGAAAGCACGGAAATGCAAAACAAGCCGAGAGGTTTAGATTTTCACTGAAAAATCTCCCTAAGTTTCTGCCAATGAAAGAACCACAGTGTAACCATTATGGACTTTTACTCTGGGAGTCTATTCAAATATAAAAAGTTATTGTGCTGTAAAAGGTGATTGGTTTGTTGGTAACAAACTGCAGGAGAAATTAAACTTATACTACAATCTTAAAATCTTAAAATGTATTGTTGTTAGTTACCGGGAGTACATCCCTGGTCCCTTCGTTGCAACACGTTGTGAACAGCGCATCATTAACAACAAACTTCACTTTCACCAAAGTCCCTTTCAAGGAAAGTCAGTTCACTTTGTGGCCATATTTGCAATGGCTTCGGCCAGCTTTTATGGCCATGCAAGACCAATTCATATTTACTTGGAAATACTGAAATCTCCAAACTTCTTGTCAAACTCACATTTAAATCACATATTTTTAGCAAAGTCAAATTTCAAGGTGGTCCAGCCAATGCCCGTGCTTTCCTGAGCGTTTTTTGTTTTGTTTTTAACCTAACACCAAATAAGAGTACAGTGACAAGTGAACCGATTCAGGTTTCTTCCTCTGTTTTTCACTGTTGCTTAGCCACATTGTCTGTTCTGCCATCAAGGCGTTTTCAGACTGAACAGATGCATGAACAGCCGTTCATTCAAATTAAAATGTTTATCGCACTACATTTTCGAGGCAAATATTCAGTCTTGGTGTGAAAAGGCCTTAAGGGTATTGACTGTTTCAATGGGAACCAGAGCTTCCAACGGCAGCTATAGTGATGCAATGACTTTACCAACTGGCAGTTGGCTCTTTTATTAGAAGGTGGGAATTTTTATGTCATATTGCATGTTACAGTTTCTCCCATTCCCATAAATGAAGCCCATGCGAGAGTCAACTAACACCACCTAACACTAACATATGATTCTGACAGAGATTGTCGTTAGACTCTTGCTAATCTAATGGTTTAAATGCAACTTAAAGGTGCACTGTGTAAATTTTAGCATTTTGCATTTCATGCAAATTGCATCCGCTCACCCCTCCATTTCGAAGCACATAGAGAAGCTACGGTGGCAGACACAGGACAAAGATGTCATCGTCTGAGACAGCAGAGAGTAGCTCGCACTCTGTCTGTTTAGGGCTACTGTAGAAACATGGCGGCGCAAAATGGTGACTTCACTGTAAGGGGACCCGCGGTGTATGTAGATAAAAAAGGCTTATTCTAAGGTAATAAAAAATAACCGTTCATTATGTAAGGTCTTTATACACCACTGAAAACATAGTTATGTATATTATATTGCATTTCTGTCAATAGATCCTCATTAATATTACACACTGCACCTTTAAGTGAGTTAGTTTTAGAACATGGTAGCTGGTTTCTAAATTATCGTTTGCTGGGGCTGATAATTAGCTGGTTGACCATATAAACATGTTTATAAACATGCTTGACCACCTTAAATTGGTAATACCATCAAGTAAAGCTTGTTTTCTTGTTGTTTAAACCAACTAATGACCCGCTTGAACCATCTAGAATCCTTGATACAAGAACCAGCTTGACCACCTTAAAGCACAAAGTGTGAAAAACGAATATACTTAGGCTTAAGACAGTAATACACAGCTACTAGTTTAAGCTGGATTTTCCAAAGTGATCCCACTGGCATTCTGTTAGTCGATTAGCCTTTTAGCCTAGCCTATACCCAAAACAACTGTGTAGTTACACATTTTATTTGTTTTTGTTTGCTCAGCCATTACAAATGGCTACATTCTGGGGTCCTACGCAGACTCGATGCATCACCCGATTGTATGGTAGGGTGGCCATACGTCTGGATTTTGGCCGGACAGTCTGGATTTTAAGCCCCCTGTCTGGCGTCCAGCGCAGCCTCAAGCCGGACACTCATTTGTCCTCCTTTTTGGAGTTGCGCTGAAAAGTTGCTAAAAAAAATCTTTATTGGGAAGCAGCAGCATAGCGTCTAATGCCGTAAGATCTCTGGTCAAACAAATGACTGGCTGAAAGTGGTGTCAAATAAATATCTGATACATCATTGATTAAAAACGTAAACAAGCCTCCACAACGTGCTGGCTATGTCATATCATAACATGCTGAAACGTCAGACCTCTTTTAATCCGGAATGGACGAAAGAGCAAGAATTTATATCAAAAAGCGGTTGAGACGCTTTTCATGGATTTGGCACTGTGCCAGATTATTTGTTTATTTATGTATTTCTTTTATTTCCAGAAGTCTAGAAATGTTATGTTTTCAGGCACTGTGCACTTTGCAAGACAGGTTCATCTCAGTGGCCAGTTTTTGAAACAGACATCACATTGTCTTGAATGAATACAAATACTGTGAACAAACACTTTTTTGCCTCTTACACATAGGTCTACTTCAAGATATATCGTAGATCAAATGGTCTGCCAATGAATAGAGTAGGCTATTTCAGAATCACTGTATCATGAAACCATTGATATGATGGACAAACTTGTATTGTAGTTGCGAGTACACCAGAGTCCTATGCAATTATTCTTGCTACACTAAATGCCGCAAAGTGTCTTCCATTTTGGTGTTATGGAATTGGCCACCCTATTGTAGGGTAGCATTATTGTTGTCGGATTTATGCGATACTGCTTTAGAATTCAGATAGTATAATGTTGCTGCCTGCCTTTTGCAACAGCCTTCTGTACGGTCTAGGCAGGAACAGAGCTTTAATGTTTGTGAGACACATCACATGCCCCAAACAAACACTAACAATATAATGTTCATTCCTGTGCTTTTTCAAACCCCACCGCACCTGTCCAGCATGTTCAGTACTGTAATCAGTTTACCCGATTGGTTCCTTAGTCATGAAATGCTTCTCTTTTTTCAGCGCACTTTAATGTGCCGCTTGAGGAGTTCAACGTCAGCATCTTCAGACTCTAGACAGGCTGTAATCATTGACTCTTCAATGTGCACCACTGTGAAAAAGAGGCTCAGGGAGATTGGTTGCTAATTTTAGCTCCACTATAGCACAGATGCTCTCTGCACTTAGTGGTGTCGAATTGCATCCACTTGCGTGTTTGCAGGTCGTGAAAGCATGCAGGTGTGAGATGTAAGGTTTTTGTAGCGTTGCAGCCCTCATGTCGCAGAGATCAGTGGACTTGCAAACGCACACAAATGGGAGAAGATATGGATATTTCCAAGGATTTTGACATTAGCCTTTTGTGTTTCTACATCTTGTTTGAACCTTGATTTTGAAGTCCAAATGTGTCTAGCTCAAAGATGTCTATCACAGTTCTCCTCTTTCCAATTGCTCCTTTCTTATCTTTTATTTCTTTCAGACTGGACTGAATTAACCCCTCAGGTCTGCTCTCTGTCCTGAGAAACTAGGGCAGGGTCTTTGTAAGCAGACAGCCTGACTAAGAGCATTTATAAGTGGGCATGTCTGCAGACATCTCAGTTTCCAAGTCTCCGAGAGGTCAATTAAAGCTATTTTTTCTGTTTGTGCATTTCGTTACTTAAAAACAAGGGCCTTGGAATATAGGTAATAATGGACCTGATTAAAGGCGCAGTTACATGTTCAGGGACAATGCAATGTGAAATCCACAAGAAGACATTTCTTTTGCACTCTGAAATTCTTCAAAGCACCAATTCATTATGAATTCCCGATGGGTTTTGCAGAGCAACGGTAAATGTGACCGCACCTTGACAGGAAAATCTGTTTTGGCAATTCATTATCAAGTTAACATTCATATAGTAATAACTTGCTATTGGTACTGTTATACTGTTAGTGAAAGCTAAGTCCTCCTCCCCAAAAATGAAAGGTTTCGTAATGCGGTATAGCCCATCATAGACAAGTTCTAGTCTCAGTTTCACAGTGAAAATTTTCATTTTGATTTAAGGCATATTTCACATATATGTTTCCCCATATAGCCCCCAAATGAAGAATTCATAAAGATTACATTATTCATAAATATTACATTTTTGTGGAAGATTAGTAAAGCACATTATATTTACATATAAAGCACACAAAAAGTGGTTTTATATGTCAATAATATTTGTTTCAAGATCTCTTATGTCAAAATATCTAAACAAAGTCTTTGTTGTCCAATGCTAGGAAGATGATGTCTAAAACAAAAGGTCTGAAGAGAATTAGGTCAACACAAAATTCTCTAAATCGATCACACAATGATAATACTGAAAAACTCTAGATCCTGAGATTTTCTGATTAAAAAGATTAAGCCTTTTTGATTATTGTACAGCACTTTGGTCAATGCTCCGTTGTTTTAATGGGCCTTTATAAATAAACCGAGAACTGATTAATCACATATAAATAATTGCTGAGAAAAGCCCTCAAATTAAAAATTCATAAAGATTGCATGGATCGTCCAACGTTATTTCATTAGCATACTATTAGCTGATTAACCTGTTAGCCTAGTCTATACCCAAGACAAATGCGCAGTTCAGCTCTTAAAATATAAGCTGAGGTCTGAGTAATGACTGCAGAGACCAGAGACCTTGTCTTTGTTCAGTCAGAATAGATGACAACAATTACCTGCTAAACTGAATGACAGCCCTCTGGTGCTAATGCTAATTTATGTCAATAGATAGAGAGCAGCAAGGCCACAGATGACTTTACTTAAAGGACATATCCTTCAGACTCTGTTCAGGGATTGAATAATTCCCTCAACATAAAAGAGAATCAAAACAATGAGAAAAATTTTGTAAATCATTAGCGTTAAGCATAAAGAGACACCATGTTATGTGTTACCTATTATCTTAGCTAAGCTCTTAAGCTACTTTCTCTATTAATTTTTCATTTAATTTTGAGCAATTCCAATCCCAAACATCTTTTGTTCATTTCATCAGCTCATTTGGGCTGAAAGAATGTAAAATTAAAAAAATTAAAAAATACTGTCTTCCTACTTTTTTCTATGTGACTGATATTCTTCTTTATTTAATAAAAAGATAAAACGATCTGACACATTTTTATCAAAGGAGTACACAACAGGACCTTAAACTCTTTCCCCATCAGAATTTAAGTTTCCTGTCAGCACCAGCATTTCTGATTATATTCACAAAACTTTCATGGCCCCCAGAATATTTTGACGTATGAATATCTCAACTGTCAATATATCAAAACAAAAAAACAAAGCCTCTGCTTAAAAAAAAAAAAAGATTATTTTTTTATCAACACTTGAATGTGGGCAAGAAAAAAAAACAAATCAAAAAGCTGACAAAAAAAAATCACGTTTTTGTCAAAGACATCCAGATAGAGTTCACAATGATGATCAAAACATAGATGGAGTAGATAGAGTCCATCAACACCCCCAAAGCTTCACAGTTGTATACCTCTTTGTGGGTTTGACATTTTTCTCTGTAACCATAAACACTTTTGATTTATAAGCTGCTGAATGTTTGATGACCGCGTTAGCTTACTTGTCCATTACCAACTTCTATCCGCTCCTTCTGGTTTGATGCTTGAGCGTGCCAAATTTAGCCAGTGCAACAGTTTGTCTACAAATTGGGAAATTGGAGTGAAATTATTCATAATTAAAAAAGTTTTTTTAAATAAAATAAACGTTAGATTTATGTAAATAATGTGGCATTATGGGTTCCCAGTTTCACCAAAAACACAATGAAGCAAAGTCTTCAGGGTTTGGCTAGGCCAAAACAATAAACAAAATGGCCACTGAATAAACCCAATTAGAGCTAAATAAATCCTATTAAAAAAGAAGGAAAAATTAAGTATATACACTATTTACAGAAAAAGGGCAACACAAATGCCACAATGAAGAAACAAAATGAAAAATACAACGAGTGGAACGCTAAACAGGGACAAAAGTCAAAATGAGTACACTTTACAAAAGTAGCAAGTGAAAGAATTTACACAATTTACAGATCAAAAGAACACTACACCACTATAGACTCTCTTCAATACAACACGCCAACCACATCCCTCATCCACATCAGCATCCATGGTGTATTTCAATGGATGTTCCTCTCCAGTCAACCAATCCCAAGGTAGGTATTGGAGCACAAGCACATTCAATTAAGGGAGAGAGAGAGAGAGAGAGAGAGAGAGAGAGAGAGAGAGAGAGAGAGAGAGAGAGAGAGAGAGAGAGAGACAGACAGATGCACACACGCACACACATCATCACACACATGGGAAAGAAAAAAACAGCAATATGAGCAATATAAATTCAGCAGATTTTCCCCATATATAACATTATTGATTGTTCGGAAACCTTTTGAAAACTGTAAATATCCTCTTTTTTTTTTTTTTTTTTTTTTGGTGACGCCAGTGGTGCTTCGCCTTTCAGTTTAAGTGATTGAATGCGTTAGTTGGGTTTTCTCTTGGCACAATGAATTCATTTTGGCACAGTTATTTTTGGCACAGCTGGGTAGTGTTTTGTAGCAGAATTTATTTTACATTCACCCAGCTGGAAATGCCTTGTAGTTGGACACACTGTAATCCATAATTGCAATGTGCCGTGGATCAAACACTTTCTCTTCTGGATGTGTTCCTCTTTCTTCCTTCCAGCTCCAACCATCGCAGGGTGTTTTTTCTTTGCCATTGTTGCCTTTTTCTTGCTCACTGGGGATTTTTTACACACTGATATGTATGGACACGCTGTAGTGTTATAATATGCAAAAAAGAATATGGAAATACGGATATTTAAATTTAAAAAGTTCATTCATCATTCAATATCAGCAGAGATTCTACACTACTTGATTATTTTCCTTTCGTATATGACCTATAACCTGATGACCAACCTTGGTGCAAAAAACGTGTCTCTACCTACATTTGTACAAAACTCTACAAAACATACGTATTTGACTGCAGTTTCCAGCTGAAATTAACAATAGTGGCAATAAAACGATACACACAATTTACGATTACGAGTGCAGATTATTGATGAATAAAGATTTGATTTCACATGGTTCCTTGCACAATACTATGTTAAGGTGCGAAAACATTGTTACCATAGTGCATTATTTGTAAACTAATACATTTTGGATTATTACACCACATAACCAGCTCTACATTTTTGGCTTTTCTGATGTAGTAAACTTGCTCAGTAGCTCACCTGGTACAGCGGTGCACATATGATGTGGAGCACTTGGTTACAATTCCTGTAAAACAAGCTAAAACGGCACGCGTTTTTAGCTCACGTTTGCTGTTGCTCACAATATCAGTTATAGGTGTAGGTTAAGGTTTGCTGTGCTCTATCGTGTTTTCAAAACTTCTACTCTCGTTCCACTCTCTGGACATTTCATTTTCAAACTGCCATGATACGTACATCCTCCCCTCTTGTCATTTTGACCCAAAACTATTTTTTTATTATTCTTTTTTTAATTGAGTGTTCATCGGAGTGGTCCAAGACCCTAGGACTTTTGTCGCACTTGAACAAGGGATGTGACGGTGAGGAATTTTTCCCACCGGTTAATAAATGTGTGACAACACCTGTAATACCGGTGTCACCGGCGGGTGCTTTTTAATTGCTAATTCTAAACCGAAAGTAAAATGGCCGCTCTGGCATTCATAACGATGCGGATGGCCGCTCGGGCATTCTTTATGGTGTGGAGCAAAGTGAGTGTTTTCAATGAATTCCTATGGGAGTTGAGTTTCCATAGGAATCAACTGAAAACGCGACAGTACGGCCATGAATTAATTACTTTACTTTCGGTTTAGAATTAGCGCCAGTTCGGGGGTGGATTGCTTAAATATTGGGTTCATTAGCCTATTAATGAAAAACACAACAACTAAACAGTACAATGACAAACTCACTTAAATAGGTGCTTTTACGTTTCACTTTGAAACAAAATCTTCTGCAATCATCTTGTCTGTCAGCTCTTCGCTCTCATGATAAATGAAATCTGACTCCTGCTGCTGGTCTGTGCTGCGACTCTCGTTCGGCTCAAGCTTTATTAAGCAGACACGTTCAGTTTTTAATTTTAGTGTCTGTTCTCTAACTGAACAAAATTATTTCATTACTATAAATACCTCAACACCGGTAACACAGTCAACACAAACTGTTGCATCAAGCCTAACTTGTACAATGAATACACCATTTTAGTTTTTACTGGATTCGAGGAGTTTTTTGCTTGAAATGTAAAAAAGCGACAAATCCTTCCCTTGCCAGTCAATTTGCCCCGCCTTAGGAATTAATGGAATGCGAGGAATGCTGCAGTATACATAGAAAAAACTAAAAATGCTCAAAATTCAATTCTACATGTGTATCTGAATGCATTATGAAGAGAATTGACTTCAGGACCCAGCGGAACAGCTCATTTGCTCCATAAAGAGCTATGAAGTCCATCTAGTGGCAAGAGTCATGAAATATCATGTTATAAATCTTTTTTCCGGCTAAGACATCCAATGTAAGATATTTTGAGCTGAATTAAAAGGATTATAAAAGGATATAAAATAGAGTTATTTTGAATTTAAGATGAAAGAATGTGAAAAATAATGTGCTTAAATTATTATTTATTTATTATTTATTGATAAAATCTAGTAATTTAAAAGTAAAAAAATAACAAAAATCTCCCCAAAAAAATTGCATAAAAAAATATTATCAAAATGAAATGAAATAAGCTTTCTGGACAAAAGGTCATTTTGACCCGCAAGGGAAGGATTTGTTACAGAGTTCAAGGGAGGGATGACTGTTAGAACTGCCACTCACTGAACATTTCACTTTGAAAGGGTTGAGAAATGTGCAAGATGCAACGTTCTGTCTCCATTAACTAAGATAAATAAAAACATATCGTTTGAAGGGCTCTTTCATTATGTTCTAAAGTTTAATTAAATAACTAAACAAAAACAATTTAGATGATTCAGGGTACATTCACTCAACATGAACACTGCAGTACTATGTTCTACATGTAGGGGCAGTGCTTTACAAGCTGAAAACACACACTCATTCACTTAGACTGGGAAAATAATACCACTCTACAATATATAAGGACCGACTGTGTCACCATCAATCTCTGTGATGGAATGCTATTTGCTTGTGAGGAATATGGTTTTGTCCCCTAATTGTCAGTGTTCCCAGTTGAATAATAGCTATTCAGTCAGACATCCCTACAAGGATAGCAAAACAACAACAATATGGGTTATGCGCAACAAAGTTCTGTATTCTGTAAAACAGGTTGCATCCCTTTCAGATCAGGTCTTTTGTATGTGCTTTGTTGAATATTGAGCTATTTTAATCAAGATGCCTTCAAAGTAGCAGATGCGATGAGACCTATTTTCCTGTTTGTTTATGTGACGCTTGGCATACTGTAAAGCCTAGAGTATAGTGTTCACTATAGCACTGCATTAAAATGAATGCAATTTATATTATTCCATGGCTTCTCTTTGCAAGTTAATTAAATCTTTTTTTGTATGGTGATCATTATACTGCATCTCTAGAGGATGGCAACATGTATTGTTTCCTCTGTTCGAGTAGGTCAGCAGTTTGTGGATTTGTGTAATGGTTCAGTTGGTGGAATATTATCAAAAACCTAATGGCACCTGTGTCCATGATGAAAGTAAATGCAACCTACTGACTCCTCACACATGCCCAATGTGTTTCTGGGACTCTTGTAGTCATGGTGCAGGGTAAAATGCCATTAGACTAATGCTATAAATGATTCAATTGTGTGTGAAGCACCACAAGTAGACACATAACAAAAGATTGACAACTGAGAGTAAGTCTGGAGCTGTTTTTGGCCGGGCTTTCGGTATTAGATTGTGCTGGCTTCTAATACAGACAGTTTACAGTGCTTTTTATGTGTTGGGTTTCAATTTGTCAGATAATGTTATTTCAGCTTGGCTTTGTGTGTGTATTTTAGTGTGCACCTTTTTATTACAATTTGCTGCAACGTACTGCTTTCTATTGTGATAGCAAAGCTGAATTTTCAGCAGCCAGTACTCCAGTCTTGAGTGTCACATGATCCTTCAGTTGATTTGGTGCTTTAAACATGTCTTGTAGTGTTGTCAAAAGTATCAATATTTTGATATGTATCGATACTGAAATATCTGAAATGGTTACAATACTCATTTTCTGCAGTATTGATACACCAATACCAGATGCACATTCTCGCACTCTCTTCTCTCCAATGACAAATTTACAGTCGGACACACACCCGCCTCCTCTCACTCACTCGTCTCATTCGCTCTGGTTGAATAGTGCTTGTATTGCACCAAAAGCGCGCACATTACTAATCTATATAAGTAGCGCTCTCATAAAGCCACCTCGCAAACAGTTTGCAAGTACAAAATGTACCTCTTTTTTTGGCTTATTGAGCGTAAACTGTCAAATACATACAAAATTATGTCAAGCTGCCTGTCTTGTTGAGTATTTAGGTAAATACAGTCAGTTTAGGAACGTAATATTTGAAAGAAGATGTTGTGTAACAGTATATTGGATCCGTGCGTTAGCTCTTAAAGTGACAGCAGCCTAATAATCCTGCTGCTGCTGTCTGTAATGTTAATCAAAGAATAAAAGACAAAGAAAATCACTTGCTGCTCTTGAAAGAATCACTTTTAAATAACCTGAAAAATGTAAAGCCATGTTTCATTTGTCTCCATTCTATTGTATTTTATTTGTTCTGTTGTTTGCAATGGATTTATTTATTCTTATTTTATTACTGACTGTTTACTTGTCTTTTTGTAAGCCTTTCTTTGTTGTGTGTAAGTTATTACAACAAAATTACCCATCAAAAAAATCGAGATAACAAATTATCTGTATGGTGGTATATGGCAGTTTTTCCTGTGGTATCGAAAATGGTATCGAATATTGATATTTTTCAAGGTATCGTATCGAAGTTGGAAATTCCAATATCATGACACTAATGTCTTGTATCAATATTGAACACAGTTGTGCTGCTTTACTTAAATGGTGAATGGAATATAAATATATTTCTAATTATTATTTTTAACAATTAACATCTTAACGTGCCTGCCATCTAGGTTTTGTAAGAGTAGTATGCTCTTGCTATAATATTATTTTCCATCTTTTTCTTTGATTAGTTTTTGAAAGAAATGGGTCAGTGTTAGTGTTGCAAATATGCTGGCCTATTACAAACACTGTGTACGTCACAGTCCACGTAGGCCCTTGACTGTTGCGTCAAACTGAAAACCAAAGCATTCTTTTGACTTCAAAATGTCTAGATAGTCAACCTGCTAGGTTTTGGAGCTCTTACTATAGCCATCCAATTAGAAGAAAAACTATCTATTATTAAAACCATTATTTTAGACAAAAATACATGTAAAAACATTCTCAATAAACACTTGTTTTAAATGCATTTACACGTTCTCTATTACCTCTCTCTCTGTCGCACACACACACACACACACACACACACACACGCATGATTTAATTTAGGGCTGTCTCAGCCATGCTGATAATTATTTTGCAGCAATATTAGCAGCCTGTTCTTTCTCAGTGAAAATCGTTAGATACCAAAATTAGACACAAAATCACCAGAAACAATGAGCTATTGTCTGTTTTCTAATGGAAATGAGCATATCAATGCACAAAGAACTGCTAAATGTTATACTTATGTCTCAGCTGCTTTGAGAATGGTGTTTTTTTTGCTATCTTACCATTTGACTTTGTGTCAGTTAGTTCATGCATGCTTGTTGCTCATCTTAGTGAGTTGCCTGTCAATGCATTTAATTTCTAACCTCCAAATATTACCCAGATGTGCTTATGAAGTTGCTATAGCGATGCCTAAAAATGTGTACAATCATATAACTTTTTGAGTTGTGAATTGTGTAATTTATGCCAGCATATGCTTTGAATGCGTACATGAGTCCTGTTCGTAGATGTGTGGGTGTGTTTTTGTGTACAAGGTTGTGTTATGCCCTCCTCAACCTTCCCTGGCACTCAAACCCACAGAAAGAGTAACATGCCAATGAAACTGCTGGGTTTGTTCAATAGAGGAACTCTCAAACTCAATACCCTGCCAGATTCAGTATTTACATATTCAGAGAAGTCAAACTGCGGCCATGTTCTCACTTCATGAAGCTGCCAGACTTACAGAAGCTTAAATGCCTTTGCACAGTCTGTGTAAGGCATGCACTATTATGGGGTTCTGGCCTTGATTCCCTCGTTAGATTCAATCCCCTGTTCACATAGGTTTTGTTGACTTCTTCTGTTTGAATCTTATTGACTAAATGGCATTTCAGGATGACGGAAGTTTTTGAAAGCTGTAGCCTTTACTCTTGTCCTGCTTTTGTACTAATTTTCACTTTATATGCAAAACTTTTGTGTTTTTTAACATGTTGTTATGTAGTTGCTAGGATATTTTGGGTGGTTGCTAGGTGTATGCTTACGACTCACATTATATGAAGTTCATGGGACCTTTTCAGCTATTTTACTGTAAAGCTGAACGTATACTTCGTTTTTTACGCGAGCACACGCACACAGTCAAATGCACTTTGACTTGCAAAGTACCCTTCTTTTGACTCGCATTTTACACTTCTTTTGCAATTATCTAATAAAAAATACAGTAAAAACTGTAATATTGTGAAATATTATTATCTGTAAAAAGGAAAACTCATTACTTCAGTCCCCAGCATGCTCCCTGTGCAAGCAGGTTGTCACATTGGTTATGTTGACGGAAGTTAGCCTATTTTCAGGTGCTGCGTAATATCATTGTGCCTGCTGCACCATGGTTCATTGATTATTACGCAGGAATGAGAGAATAGTTCCTTGCCATATCGGCCTAGAAAATCTATTTTTCATTTTCCGTCGGTCTTAGTACACGATGTAACTACAGAAGAGTCACTCTCACCAACTCTTTGGTCATTTTTTTGAGAGAGATGCTAATGGTCTAATCAGATTCAATGATCTATGCTAAGCTATGCTAAAAGCTTCACCGCCAGATCCGGAGATCAGCTGAATTGATTCGAAAACAGTAAAACTCAACTGTTTAACTCTAGGGGAGTTGGAAAATGCCTATTTTCAAAAAAAGTGGAGTGTTCCTTTAAGAAAATGTTGTGCTGTGCTGTTGTGCTGTTGTATTTTTATCGTAATACTGTAAAACAATTTTTTTCAGGATTCTTTGATGAATTCATAAGAACAGCATTTATTTGGAATATAAATGTTTTGTAACGTAATTCTCTTTACTGTCAATGTTGGGGAAAGTTACTTTTAAAAGTAATGCATTACAATGTTGCGTTACGTCCTAAAAAAGTAACTAATTGCATTGCTCATTTAGTCTAGAACTACAATAACCATCATGTTTGCACACAACGCCTTTGCATTTTAATCCAGATTTCTCTCAACATGGGGACTGGAGGGCTGTCAGTCAATAAATGGGAAAACAAAGTAACTTGCATTACTAATTTGAAAAAGTAATGTGTTACTTTACTAAAGTAATCTGATTATGTAACTGGTGTTACTTGTAATGCATTACCCTTGCTGATTAAAAGTATTAATTTATCAAATAAAAAGAACATCTTAATGACCCCAAACGTTTGAATGGTAGTGTATGTAAATTAATTGATATTGTAAATATAATGGATATCTCATTGTGCATTCTCATTTACCTTATTTTTACATCTAGATCTAATGCTATAGTTCATCTTTTAAAATACTAATAATTTAAAACCACTATTAAATGTAATCTTCAACAAAAAGAAAAATAAACATATTTAAATGTAATGTATTATTTTTTATTTATTTCGACAAAGGATTATATCATTTTAATATTGGTCATTAATCGGTTATTAATCGGTTATGCCATGAATATAATTATTGGCTTATTGGTATGCCAGAATTTTATATTAGTGCGTCCCTAAAATATTGTAAGTCAGATTGGTTCCAAAATGAATAGTACATCTCTCCTCAACCAGCCACATAATTTAACTTAATTTGTGTTTTTAATATGTTGCGAGATAAAGTTAAATATTTAGGTTTTGGGGTTTGTTCAAATCCCTTTATAAGTTTGAGCAATAGTAATACTGATACTTGCCTCTACAGACACCACTAATAAGCTGTAAACAAAAAGGTTGAAAATCCCCTTTAAAATAACACGTAGACCATATTCTCCCCCATAGAAAAGTCTAGAAAGAAGCTGTCTTCTTCTGACTAGTCATGGTGTGTTTCAGCAGGGGGTTGTGTGCTGCTGTGAGGAGCCTGAGAGAGTGATGACTAATGGATGGAGAGAGATATTTTAGAGCGTTAAAAGTGAGTGAGGAAATGACAGTTTAAACGAGTGGGAGATTCTGGCTGTCGAAAGGCCAACATCCGAAAGTTCTGTTTTGGGCCAAACGAACAATTTCTCTCACTTGTTTTGAAAGCGATGTTCAGTGCATGTCATGGAATAGAGTGGTCTGTTTTGCCAGGAATTCATGTGAAATAGAGAGAGGGAAAGAAGGAGAGAATGGAAAGAATAAATCAGTTTCCTGTGAGCTGTAGTCATCACAGATCCTCTGTATATTAAAGGGATAGTTCACCAAAAAATGAATATTCGGTCATCGTTTACTCAGCCTCATGTCTTTTCTAAAATATAATACTAAAAGATATTCTCTCTCCGTATATTTTTGTCCATTTATTTGAAAGTCTATTCAACATCCTAAAGACATCATAAACATAATCCGTATGAATCAAGCAGTTAAATCCAGTCTTCTGAAGAGACACGATCGCTTCATATGATGAAGCTTTTAATCACATATTGATCACCTTGTTGGTTCTTGCATGCATGTTGAGCATACATTTACCAGTTCTATGCATGCGTGTTGATCGATGTTTATATGTGAATAAACTACTGAACTTCTTTTTTTACCACTGTGTAAAAGAATTATTCAACACATTTCGAAATCTCTAGGTGATACTTGACAGACAGGCCCTATTGATCCTCTCTTCTGATGTTATATCGTGGTCTTCTATATTCTTTTGAATTTCAAAGCCATCTGACAGGCTTAGGGAGACGTCTAGCTTCAGGGAGACATCTATAGATGGGGGGAAAGGACTTCTAATTCTTCACACTCTGAGATGTAGTAATGAAAGATTATGACTGATTGCACTGAAAACGACTGCAGCCTCATTTGTGCCGGAATTTTCAGGAAAGTATTTATTTTTTATCACTTCATTTTAAAAGGTTACTGCTGACCTTTCAAGAAATCATATTTTCCCACATCAGGTCCAAAATGTCATGGCCATAACTGGCATATTGCCCCTTAATATTCAGATTAATGGTCAATACATTTTTTTTTTCTTCCAATGGCTGATTCTCAACCTCCAATCCTTAATACAGCCTTGTCTGATTTATCACTAAGCCTAAACTTAAAGTGCTAACTTAATGATTGCTGTTTTATCGTCTTAAAATATGAACCATATTTCATAAATGAACAGAACTTTATCAGTAATGTAAGTACTGATTGTTTGTTAGCTGGAGACTATGGGCCCTATTTTAACGATCTGAAACGCAAGTGTAAAAACGCGAAGCGCAAGTAACTTTGTGGGCGGGTCTCGGCGCTGTTGCTATTTTCCCGGCGGGATAAATGGCTCTTGCGCCCGGCGCAAATCTAAAATGGGTTGGTCTGAAGTAGCTTCATTATTCATAGGTGTGGTTTGGGCGTAACGTGAATAAACCAATCCGAGCGTCATCCAACATTCCCTTTAAAAGCAGGTGCGCAAGTTCCATAATGGATTGCTATTATTATGGCGTATTTACCAGGCGCACGCCAGGAGCGGTTCACAGCCGAGGAGACTGATGTTCTTAGAGCAGTGAAAGACAGAGAAGTGAAGTTGTAATGTTGTACATTATGGTAAAGGTGATTTCACAGTCTTTTTTTTTTTCAGTCTTTCAGTTTTTTCAGTTTTTCAGTCGCTTTTTTTTCCTGGTTCTTGACGGACAAACCAATTTGTCAGATGTCCTTATATACATATATGTCTTGCCACTATTGGGCAAACAGGTCTTATCCTTAATTACAATTAGCCTGAATCATTTGTAAGCTAGATTTATGCCTATTTTTTCACATCTTCGTGGCACACCACAATGATTTCCATCATCTCATGTGTTAATATTTTTTTAGTGTAACAATTTATGATTTGCAAAAATAACTGTTGCATCTGTGTAGATTACATGAGCAAAGTGTATGCGCGTTGTGCACGCTATACATTATGGTCAAGCATGCGCCCTTAAAATAGCATAATGAACAACGCGCAACGCGCCACTGACTTTAGACTAGGTTTTTTCTGGTCAGTGGCGCAATTGTTTAATGGAACAGCAAAATAGCACCAGGGATTGTTTGCGCCGGAACACGCCTCCTTTTTTGCGCTGAACCGCCCAGGGAGCGCAAGTGCATTCACTAGTTTAGCGACGTGCTTCTGTGGAGGGAAAAGCGCGCTTTGCGCGGGTGCAAAATAGGAATGACACATGCGTCGGTGTACAAAGTCAATTGCGCTGGGTGCAAGATAGGGCCCTATGACCGGATCATTTGAATCGGGGAGTTGCTGAATCGAGAACAGATAAAATATGGACAGAACAGATGAAAAACGGATTGGGCCAATTCACAAATGAATTGTTTTGTGTGATTTTCAAACCGATTTAGCAGGTTAATTGGAAAGACGCTATCGCGTCTCTGAGCGGGTGAATTTTTTTTTTTTTTTTCAAAATAATGAGGAACGACATGTTTTTATTAAATGTTAAAAGTATGATATTATGCTTTGGAATGTAGTTGTCACATGCCTGTCAGTTTGTGTTGTCTTTCTGTTTCCTAGTCACATGTTCCTTTGTTCCAGTTTCCCGCCGCTCGTCTGTCTCCATGGTCACCGTCATTATGAGTTCATCTGTGTCAGCTGTGTGTATTCATCTAGTTTGTGTTCCCTATTTAAGTTATCCTGTTTCCTTCGGTCTCTGTCCGGTCTGTGTCCGGTCTCGGTCCATGTATAGAGTGTGTTGCTAACCTACCTGTATAGAGAGACAGAGCGTATTTAGGCCACGCCCACAGCAATCCAACGCTCTCCATTGACTTTGCATTGCGTGAGGCTGCCTCCTTGTCATTTCGGACTTACAACAAAAAACAGAACAATGTCTGAAACCTGATATGTGACAAGGTGTACAGCAAACAAGCTAAAAAACACAGAAATACGTTTTTATAAGCTGTCGACCCAAAAAAACGAGCGTTTAAGGAGATAAAAGTGGAGACAGGCAATAAAACAGGAAGCTTCAGCAGGAAGAATGGGTCAATTTTGGGATCCTGACACTCAGTATGCCTCAATATGTCTGTGTGCAGTAAACATTTTATCACTGTTAAGTCAAATATCCAAATGTCAGTTTTATATATTATGTTTCCTGTCTCTGATCACGTTCCCCTCTAGTGGGCGTAGTTCTCAGTGTGATATAACGTGTCGCGCTCTGTCTCAATGGGCAGAATCCACTTTTTTGTCCTTAAATGCTCGTTTTTTTGTGTCAACAGCTTATAAAAACTTCTGGGTTTTTGGTTTTGGGTTTTGTTTAGCTTGTTTGCTGTACACTTTGTCACATATCAGCTTTTATACATTGTTCTGTTTTTTGTTATAAGTCCGAAATGACATCGAGGTAGCCTCACGCAATACAAAGTCAATGGAGACGGTTTGATTGCCCCCCCCCCCCCCCCCCAGTGGGCGTGGTCTTCAGATTATGACGCATGCCGCTCTGTCTCTATGACTCACCTGAGTACCCTTTATCATTAAAGGGGCTATATGCAACTTTTCCCCCAAAATAAACGTAACAATAGCCTTTTTATTTTACCATTTATGACTCAAACATCTCCTGATGAGCATACTGACACCTTGTCCGCTCACAGTGGGTGCACCTATAAGCCTGTATCCTATTTTTCCTATTTTCTGTCTGGTCGGATTTTTACCGCGCTGTCTGCGGATGTGACGTCACCACCGCTGCGAGAGCGAGCAGAAAATAAGAGCAGTTCTGTTTTTTGGCCACAGGTGTCAGTCGCGAGTTTAAATTTCAGAAAAACGCATATAGCCCCTTTAAACTTTGTTTGAGAATTGTATCAGCCCATCTTCGTCTCCCTGCCTGCATACAGTAGTGAAGGAAAAAAAGTAAGTTTAATTAAGTACAGTAACAAAGTAAAAATACTTTTTATTGTCCATTACTAACACACTGTGGCAGTGGAAAATGATTGGTGGAAATACAAAAATAAGGTTGAAGAGTTAAAATACTATTACAGTTTTTCTCAATCGATTTATCACTTTTCTCCAATCTCATGTCATGGTTCTCAAAACAGTTAACGCAGTAATCTGAACACTTTGTAATTGTTCTCAGGTTGTACATTTTCCTTAATTTCATGCAAATTACAAATCATGTTCTCAAAGCACTGTGCACAAAATTCTAAAATGTTTACACAATACAGCCAACCAAAACTTTAATATATCGGAAAAAACTATTGCAGGTCTTTGTATTGATTTTTTTTTACGAAAATCACAATCATTTGTGCTCCATTTTTCCAAACAAACAAAACTCTGTTATTTGTTAAATTCTCAGTTGCACTTGGAATGTTCTCAATTAGAGTTATAAACACGACTTTGTTTACACAGCTATCTCAATTACAAAAACTATAAAAGGGGAAAAGAAAAACAACAACAGCAACTAGAAAAGAAGAATGGGAAAAGGAAGATGTGTAAGAGTGAGCGGTTTTGGAGAGGATAGAGGAAGAGTAATATTGAGAGGACGAGTGGAAGATGTAGAAAGAGATGAGGGGAAAGGAATAGATGTATAGGAAGAGGAGATGGAGCAAGAAGAGTTAAGGATTTAGGAGAAATAAGAAGAGCTGAGGATGTAGGAAGAGGAGTAGAGGGAGAAGAGATCCAGGAACCCCTGGAAGGCAATGGTATTAGTGGAAAGAGCAAAAGAAGAAAATGCTAGAAGACATAGACAGAAGGGAAGGGGAGAGCAGGTGTAAGAGGAGGGAGGAGAGGTAGAAGGATAGGGTACAGACGGGTTTCAAATTAAATCAGAGCCACCCTAACTGACCATGTCATTAATTATGGTCTTTCCTTGAGGGAAGCTGGACAGAGAGTTCAGCCCAATAAAAACATTGTGCTGTACCAGCTGCAATCCACTGGTGTTGTGGCACACAACGCTGTCTTGGGGCCGCACAACACAGAAAGTCTTCTACATTTTTTTAAATCCCTCAGTGAATCCACTTTCCGCAGGGTGATCAGAAGCAAATTGAGCGAAATTGTTTAGTTGTTTGGGACAATTTCCAATTTCACCATTCAGCACTGGTGCAAGAGTGGTTTGAGCTTCAGCCACATTTCACAAAGGTGTTCCTTCCAGCATATTCTCCTCTTGGAGATGTAAAGTATATGATCGCAACCCTTACAACCAAGTAAGTGTTCTTCAAGCGATGGAAGAGGCCTGTGGAGAAGTTGAGGCACAAGAGCATTCGTGGCTTTTTTTCCCACGATGCATGACTCGTGAAAATGTTGATGAGATTCTTTGACCAGATGTAAATGAGAGGAAAGATCTATAAAGTTAATTGATTCAATGATTGCAGTACATTTATTTATTTTAGTGCTGTCAGCGTTAACGATTTAACGCACGCGATTAATTAAAAAACCCTTAACGCGTTATAATAATTTAACGCAATTAACGCAAATAAATTACAAAAGTGTGTGCAGCTGCGTCATTAACGTAATTTACGTCACGCTGTTAGATGATCTAAGATGTCGGGAGTTTATCACACTGAGCATCTACAAGCACCTGTAACCCTGGTAGGAAGACACGTCCATTCTAAAGGCCTGTACACACCAAGACGAATATCTCATCTTCTTCTTTTTCTACTTACTACTTCTTCGTTGTATCAATGTGTGCTCGGCAAGACCGTTTTGTGCTTGAGCTCCACCAAGTCAAGTTTTACTGTAACTTCAGCAGCTCCAGGCACGTGAACAAAAGCGCAGATCTCATTGGTCGGCCAGTTTTTAATGCACCACGTTAAAACAGAAAAACAAACCCATGGCGTTTAAAAAAAAAATTATGCTTTTACGCCTGGCGTTTTGCGGGTCGGTGTGCACACTCAGATTGGCGCCTTTTGTTTAGTCACAAGGCGTTAAACGCGCGCGAAAATCGTCCCGGTGTGAACAGGCCTTAACACTGGAACCCGATTCTGCTTCTGTTTTATAATCTGACCTTTAAACTCTGTAATCGAATTAATTCAAGCAATCAGCCCAAAACCGCTAATGTAAAGAAAGCCAGACTGATTACATCAGAGATATCAGAGAGAATAGAGACTCACGTTTTGTTTTTAGTATCTAGCGAAACGATCGGTCATACATTTTTTTTTTTTTTTTAAGTTTGCCTTTTATAAGCACAAATGCTCGCCTTGCTCTGTTCTGTGATGTGCGTTTGTGATGTCACGTAATACGCAATTACGTTGAAAAGGTCACGCTTGACGTATGCGGAAGTAGCGAGTAGCGAGTATGCACATACTAAGTCAAACGCTGTTTACAAAAAAGGGATTTAAAAGGTAAAACAACGATGTCGGATGATTTTTTTCACATCACAGAACAGAGCAAGGCAAGCATTTGTGCTTATAAAACTTAAACTTTTTTATTTATTTTTTAAATGACCAATTGTTTCGCTAGATAAGACCCTTATTCGTCGTCTGGTATGTTTTAAAGCCCTTTGAAGCTGCACTGAAACTGTCATTTGGACCTTGAACCATTTGGTGCCCATTGAAGTCCATTATATGGAGAAAAATCCTTGAATGTTCTCATCAAAAACCTTCATTTCTTTTCGACTGACGAAAGAAAGACATGGACATTTTGGATGAGATGGGGGTGAGTAAATTATCAGCAAAAGTTTATTTAAAAGTGAACTAATCCTTTAAACAAGATAAATGGCCTATGCTTAATTTCACGATAAATGTGCGATTAATCGCACAACAAAAGTGTGATTTATCCGATTAAAAAATTGGTTCCACTTTATATTACGTGGCCTTAACTACTATGTACTTACATCAAAAGATAAGTACAATGTACTTATTGTGCTCATATTGTTTTGCAAAACACTTTTGGTGATATTTAGGTGGGATACGGGTAAAGTTAGGGACAGGTAATTTTCAAAATGTAAGTACAATGTAAAAACATGTATTTACACAATAAGTGCATTGTATCAAATAAGTAATTTAAATGTTAGTACAAAGTTCTTAAAGCCACCTAATATAAAGTTGGTCCAAAAATGTTAATCGATTGACAGCACTCATTTATTTACTTACTATTTATTTTATTTTACTTTATTTTGGGGGGGTGAAAACTCATTGTTATACAACTAAACTCGTCATTACAGAACTTTGAAGAACACGGTTAAAGAACACGAAAAACATGTATTTTCATTCATGTGTTTGTGTATCTACAGCTGAATTTGTTATCAAATCAACAGAGAAACTGTATTTAGTAATCATGTGACTTCATATCATAAATAAAACCATATGCTGTAATAAAAAAGTCTTCATCACAACTGTCAGAATAAGTCTCGGAGTCAGATGCAAGTTCTCAATGTTTATTATAGAGGAATAAAGAGAGCGTCAGATGAATCACAAAGTCACAGTCCACGGCACAGAGACCACCCGCGGCGTCCCACGAAGTAATCCACTCTGGTCGGTGACCGGGAAGAAATCCTCACACGGCGAGAGACTGACGATAACCTCAGAACACTGGACGGAAGGCAAAACAACGTCCGACAGAAAAAGGTAGCTCACAGGAACCTGGATGATACTGGATCTCGCCTGAAAACAAAGCGCACCAGTAATACCAGAAAACAGAGCAAGGTTCACTCGAGGTCAAGTTCACAATATCCACAGGCGGGTAAACTCTGGGCTAAGACGAGCCTCCAGATGCCTGCGACCGAAGCTGAAGAAACAGAAAGAGCTACCGACTGGACTCGGACAGCGAGACTGAAACCAACCAAGACAATGAGCACGCGACGAGAGACAGGACAGAGTGCTATAAAAAGAGAACAGCTGATGAGACACGACAGGTGAACAATTACTGAAACGAGTGGGAGGAGCCAGTGAACCAGTGAGGAACCACCACCAACAGGTAAGACATACATACACACACGATCACCCAGGAGTCCTGACAGTATCCCCCCCCCCATGACCGGCACCGGACGGGCATGGAGGAGACTCACCCTGTCGCCGACGGAGATCCTCGATCAGACCAGGGTCCAGTATATCCCGGGCCGGAACCCAAGACCTCTCCTCCGGACCGTAACCCTCCCAGTCCACTAAATACTGAAAACCTCTGCCCCTGCGACGAGAATCTAGTAATCTCCTAACAGTATAGGCAGGAGCACCATCCACTAGACGAGGGGCGGGGGGTTTAGGGGCAGAGACAGGGGGATTGTTCCGGGCAAAAATCACAGGTTTAACCCTGGATACATGAAAAACTGGGTGAACCCGACCAAGAATAGGAGGTAACTTAAGCTTGACCGCTACCGGATTAATGACCTTAGATATACTGTATGGCCCAATGAAACGAGGAGCCAGCTTACGAGAAGGCTCACGGAGAGGCAGATCCTTGGTGGAAAGCCATACCTTTTGTCCACACACATAACGGGGTGGAGGTCGCCGGTGACGATCAGCCGCAGCTTTGGTTCGTCTGGAATTTTGCAACAAGAGTGATTTAGCTTTCTTCCAAGTGCGTCTGCACCTGCGCACGAAAGCTAAAGCAGACGGAACCGCTGCGTCGGGCTCCTGTGATGGGAAAAGAGGAGGTTGATAACCGACAGATAATTCAAACGGAGACAAATTAGTGGATGCGACGGGAAGAGAATTATGAGAATACTCGACCCAAGGAAGCTGTTGGCACCAAGAATTCGGATATTTAGACGACAGACAGCGAAGCGTTCGACCGAGATCCTGATTAGCCCGTTCGCATTGCCCATTGGTCTGCGGATGATAACCAGAAGACAGGCTGGCAGTAGCGCCGATCTGTCTACAAAACTCCTGCCAAAAACGAGAGATGAACTGAGGACCCCTATCTGAAACTACATCAGTCGGAATACCGTGTAACCGAAAGACGTGATTAATCAAAACCTGAGCCATCTCCTTGGCAGAAGGAAGTTTAGGCAGGGGAATAAAATGAACCGCTTTGGAAAAACGATCCACCACAGTCAATACGACAGTGTTACCATTCGACGCCGGTAAGCCGGTGACAAAATCAAGGGCTATATGAGACCAGGGGCGGGAGGGGACGGGCAAAGATTTAAGCAGACCAGCGGGAGGTTGATTAGATGCTTTATTACAAGCACAGACTGAACAGGCTAATACGAACTGTCTGACGTCCGAAGTCATAGAAGACCACCAAAAACGTTGACGGATGGCAGCCAACGTTCTCCGAATTCCTGGATGGCCGACAAACTTGGATTCGTGACCCCACCGGATGACATCGGAACGTAGGCGCTCAGGAACCCATAGACAACCCGCCGGACACCCCTCCGGAACTTCCCCCTCTCGGCCGGCCTCTCTCACCCGCTGCTCGATTCCCCACACGAGGGCACCGACCACCCTCCCCTCCGGGAGAATGGTCTCGGTCCGCTCCGAACCGGAACCCTCGAACAGACGGGAGAGAGCGTCAGGTTTAGTGTTTTTAGACCCCGGCCGGTACGAGAGGGTGAAGTTAAACCGCTCGAAGAAAAGTGCCCAGCGAGCCTGTCTAGATGTTAATCTTCTGGCTGAACGGATATATTCCAAATTCTTATGATCCGTCCAGACCAGAAAGGGTTCCGAGGTTCCCTCCAACCAGTGACGCCACTCACCCAGAGCGAGTCTAACCGCCAGCAGCTCCCGATTACCTATGTCGTAATTTCGCTCCGCTGGGTTTAACCGATGAGAGAAAAAAGCACACGGATGCACTCTCCCGTCAACAGAG
Source organism: Gobio gobio (assembly GCF_949357685.1). Taxonomy (NCBI): domain Eukaryota; kingdom Metazoa; phylum Chordata; class Actinopteri; order Cypriniformes; family Gobionidae; genus Gobio; species Gobio gobio. The sequence continues at coordinate 23,797,400 of NC_137101.1, read as the reverse complement.
GATCGCTGAGATAAAACGGCGCCTACCCCGACATCAGATGCATCCACCTCCACTATAAATTGTTTCGCCGCATCTGGAATAGAAAGAACAGGTGCAGAGATGAAACGGGACTTTAACTCATCAAAGGCCTCCTGAGCTTCAGTATTCCAACGGAAACACACTTTAGAGGAAGTAAGAGCGGTAAGAGGTTTAGCGATCTGACCAAAGTTTCTGATGAAACGCCGATAAAAGTTGGCGAAACCCAGAAATCGCTGAAGCTCCTTACGAGTGTCGGGCACTGGCCATTCGGCGACCGCTTTAACTTTAGCGGGATCGGGACGAATCTCTCCCTCGGCTATTACGAAACCCAGAAACGAAACCGACTCCTGGTGGAACTCACACTTCTCCGCCTTAACAAAGAGCTGATTCTCTAACAACCGTTGTAAAACCTGGCGAACATGCTGGGTGTGTATCTGCATAGAGGGAGAAAAGATGAGAATGTCATCGAGATACACAAAGACAAATTTGTTAATCATGTCACCCAGCACTTCATTGACCATGGTTTGGAAGACAGCCGGTGCGTTACAAAGACCGAACGGAAGAACGCAGTATTCCCAGTGCCCTGATGGTGTATTAAAGGCTGTCTTCCACTCATCGCCCTCTTTGATACGTACCAAGTGATAAGCGTTGCGCAGATCTAACTTGGTAAACACGTGCGCTCCCTGTAATAACTCGAACGCTGATGACATTAAAGGCAAGGGGTACTTATTCTTAACAGTAATGTCATTCAGCCCTCTGTAATCAATGCACGGACGAAGAGACCCGTCTTTTTTCTTGACAAAGAAAAATCCAGCGCCAGCTGGAGATGAGGAGCGGCGAATGAGACCGGCATTAAGAGATTCGTTAATGTACTTATCCATAGCCTCTCTCTCTGGTTTAGATAGGGAAAATATGCGACCCTTAGGCGGAGAAGTGTCTGAGAGAAGTTTGATTTCACAATCATACGACCGGTGAGGAGGTAGGGAAGTGGCCCGAGCTCTACTGAACACCCGACGCAGATCAGAGTACTCCGCCGGAACTCCCGAGAGATCAACATCCGGAACCTGAAAAGTAGAACACACAACAGGAGAAGGAGCAGGACCGAGACAAGAAACATGACACGAAGACTTCCAAGATAACACAACACCGTTCTGCCAATCAACGTGAGGATTATGTTTGGTCAACCAATCATGCCCTAAAATGACGGGTGATTGAGAATGTTCTAATAAAAAGAATTCAATCTCCTCACGATGATTGCCAGAAACAAACAGACTCACAGGGGGGGTGCGATGGGTGATAACAGCCATATGCTGTCCCTTTAAAGTCCAGGCGGAGAGAGAAGAAGACAGAGGAATAAAAGGAATATTCCATGATTTGGCCACACCGGCATCCAGAAAACTTGCCTCCGCACCAGAATCCAGCAACGCCTGTGAATGATAAGACTGTTTATAGTTTATGATTACTGGAAGTGTGGTACAGCTTACGGGAGACTTTAATGACGACACGCCCACCGAAACTCCCGAAGTCATCGGCGGGCAGACTCTTTTACCGGACACACAGCAGCGATATGTCCCGCCTTACCGCAATATAAGCACAAACCACAGGACAGACGACGATGTCTTTCAGTGGCAGTAAGACGGAGCTTGCCCAGCTGCATGGGTTCCTCCATTTGGAGAGAAGATGCGGGGAATTCCACCGGTTCAGAGACGGCGAGATGACGAAACGACCGGCGGATGTCACGTTGACGGTGGCGTGTCTCGATCCTCAACGCCAGATCGATCGCCGTCTCTAGAGATGTCGGCGGATCCCGTGCAGCGATCTCATCCTGGATAGCAGGGTTGAGACCCTCGAGGAACTGAGCCCGTAATGCAGCGTCATTCCAGCCGCAGGTGATGGCTAGCGTCTTGAACGCGATGGCATAATCCGTGACGGAAGAGGTCCGTTGCAAAAGTCTCACTAATTCGGCTGCTGCCATGTCCCCATGAAGTGACCGATCAAATAAACTCAACATCTCCGTTTCAAGAGCCTCAAACGAAGCCGTGCACGAAGCCCTGGCTCCCCATGCAGCCATTCCCCACTGCCTTGCCCTTCCGGTGAGAAGTGTCAGTACATACGCCACCTTAGATGATGAAGCGGCGAACCGCCGTGGCTGAAGGGCAAAGACAAGGGAACACTGCTGTAAGAAAGCCCGGCAAGACTTGGGATCGCCATCGAAGGACGGGGGTGTCGCCGCGTGTGGCTCGCGGTCTGCAGGTGCACTTTCGACTGGTGCAGGAGGAAAACGCTCACCGACCTGGGAAACCATCTGGTCTACCCGGGTACTGAGTTCAGTAAATTGTCCGGACAGAACACGAAAATCTCTGGAAGCTTCATTCAACAGAGATGCATGCTGATCAATGATCACTCCCTGCTGCTGAAGTGCGGTGTACATCGTATCCGAACTCTCCGAACTCGCTGACTCCATCGGTGGCGTGCTCATTCTGTCAGAATAAGTCTCGGAGTCAGATGCAAGTTCTCAATGTTTATTATAGAGGAATAAAGAGAGCGTCAGATGAATCACAAAGTCACAGTCCACGGCACAGAGACCACCCGCGGCGTCCCACGAAGTAATCCACTCTGGTCGGTGACCGGGAAGAAATCCTCACACGGCGAGAGACTGACGATAACCTCAGAACACTGGACGGAAGGCAAAACAACGTCCGACAGAAAAAGGTAGCTCACAGGAACCTGGATGATACTGGATCTCGCCTGAAAACAAAGCGCACCAGTAATACCAGAAAACAGAGCAAGGTTCACTCGAGGTCAAGTTCACAATATCCACAGGCGGGTAAACTCTGGGCTAAGACGAGCCTCCAGATGCCTGCGACCGAAGCTGAAGAAACAGAAAGAGCTACCGACTGGACTCGGACAGCGAGACTGAAACCAACCAAGACAATGAGCACGCGACGAGAGACAGGACAGAGTGCTATAAAAAGAGAACAGCTGATGAGACACGACAGGTGAACAATTACTGAAACGAGTGGGAGGAGCCAGTGAACCAGTGAGGAACCACCACCAACAGGTAAGACATACATACACACACGATCATCCAGGAGTCCTGACAACAACGACACTTTCCACAAAAAAAGAAATATTTAAAATAATGTTACGTTATGATGTTTATAGTGCAAAAAAAGTTTTTTTTTAGAAAAATCTGCATAGAAAATTTCAGGAAAAGCTAATTTAGATAGAATTTAATCTTTATAACCCATTAAAATATACAGTAATGGTGATTATTGGAACTTCAATAAACAAACAAAAAAAACAAAAAAATTTAAAATGTCTTTTGCATTACACACTAAACAGGTCTGATATAGGATGAGTTTCTTTCTGATCATATAATCGTATATAAATATTTCTCTGGGCCAGCTGGCTGAAGATTATTAAATTAGCGGGCAAAGACCTGTTATGGTCTCATACATGCAGATCAGTATTTATGATGCCATTTGTTTTGCTCCACCACTTTTTTATTTGTATATCATCTCATATGATGAATCCCCCTTTAAAGCTTCCATAGAGGACATCTGTTACTGTGAACGACGATTATTATGCCCCATAATGTGTTCATGGGCAGCACCTGTCTTTATTTAATCTATCATAACGTGCAATTTATGAAAACCTTAAGTAGGCTGACTGAAGGATGTGTGTGTGTGTGTGTGTGTGTGTGTGTGTGTGTGTGTGGTATATTCTAAACATCAGGATGCTAATCCTGTCATGTCTCTGTCAGCATGCCAAAGTGCTCTGAGTGGAATAACAAAAGGACAGTTTCCTTCACTTTCTTTCATCTCTTTTCCATTTCTCCAGCTCTTTCTGGAGATCCATTTAAACCTGTGGTGCTGCATAGATCTGAAATATTGATTTTTTTTTTTTAGGCCTCTCTTAAGGTTAAAGAATTTTTTTTTACCCTGAAGTTGCTCTTTCATAGATCACAAGACATAATGGAGCTCCTACTAGCTATGTTTATTTTCAACATCGCAAACATTTATCCAAAATTTAGTTTTTTGGAGACATTAAAATGTGTATATGCGGTCTTGCTAACAATACTGTAAGAGCACAGAGCTATAAAATGGAGATTTTTGATGAGAAATGCACTGAAATCCATTGATTGCATGCAGTTCTGAGAATAGTTTGACGCATTTTCAAGATCTCTTCTCTTCTGAATCCCTAGATGAGACCTGTGAGATGATTTTTGATTCTTGATTTTTCTTTTTCTGTCTCCTCACGTCTTCTCACCCCAGCATTGAGTGTATGCCTCCAGTAGGAGGTGTAACTGAGTCACAGTTGAGCAGAGAGAAGAGACACTTCTTCTATATAAAAAGACTCTGTTGATGAGAGGAAATGGAAAAAAGGAGGGAAAGAGGCTGTGAGTGAATGAGAGAACATGGCCAGAGTTTTAATGAGAGAAAAAGGGAGGGAAAGATGAAGAGAAAATCAAGAGATGGGATGCAGAGAAAGTAAGCCAAACAGAGGGATGTCGCGATATATAAACAGAGGGAGAGAAAGAATGGAAGAAACAGAGACGGAGATGAAAAACATATGGGGATTCCACATCATGAATCTTTCATCTCAGCTATTGAACTATTCACAAAGAAATCATATGTAGCGGGATCCGTATCTATATTTATTTCTTACAAAAATCAACACAAACAATTCAAATTTGTAGTTTTTACTACACGTATCACCTCATGCTTTAAATTTTTGCCGTCCAATTTTGTTTTTTAGTGCAGAATGAAAACTTAAATAAAAGTAAATTTAAGGTGTGTAATTTCTGTGCCGCTAGTGTCAACCAATTGAATTGCAAAAATAGTGACGTTTGCCAAACAGGTAAACCCACACTATTGATTGAGAAAAAACTTGACACGTCGGATGCCCAAACAAACAGAGCTTATATTCTACAAGAAGTCTGCCGACAATTACTTTCACCAAAACAAGGCCAAACAAAATGAAGTGAAACGAAACAAAACCAAACACAAAACCAAACAATGGAAAGCCAAGCTAAACCAAAAAACTAAACAACACATCATCTTCGAAGAAAATTGCACAAATGTTTTAAAAATAGATAGAGGAGTCAAGTTCAAACAAGAATGGGCAGAACAAATCATTAAACATGAGCAGGAAAAAAGATGTGTAAACTGACTCATGCTGGGTCAGAGAATAGCCCAACTAAAAACAGCAGTCAGTCACTTCAGGAGTCTACAATGCACTCCAAGAGTACAAAGACATTCGATTGCTGAAACAAGGATGCAATAAAGGAAAATAACACATTACCATGTATTCGTTCTTTTTGATTGACAAAAGGAACACATGTACTATCATTAGAGATGTTCTTTTTCAGTTAGAGATCAGTAATTTATTGAGCTTTTCACAGAGTGGTATCGTTCTTCCACCATCCAGTTTTCCAGATCTCAACTGTGCTCAATCAGTGGTACTATACTTGCATGAAAACAAGCTGTGAAACTCTTATTTTAGACATAAACATGTTTATTTATTTAAATGTGTAAAGGTAAAGAAAAACTATTTATTGGACAGTATCTTCGGTCCTTTGTTTGTTCGTTTGTTCATTTGTTCATTCATCGTCCTTGACAATTGTTGCTTATCAGACTGTACAATATGATTACAGGGAGATCTTTGGTAAAAGCATGACACTGCGACTTTTTACTATCGACATACAGTCAAACCAAAAATTATTCAGACACCAGATATATTTTTTTACTTGTGGGTGCAGGAAACTATAGTTCATTTATGTAAGTGAAGATAGCAAAATAAAGTAAACTGCGACATATTTTACCCAGAAATCCTTTATACAGTGGACTACACGTAAAATTGATACAAATGTGGGACCAAAATTATTCAGACACTGGGACCTGACCATGTTTTGCTTAAGTGTTTTTTCTTTAAATGCTAATGCGACCTTTTACACCACAGACTGAACAAAATTAAGCATTGCTTGGTAATTGGTTGACCAAAATTGGTATTGTCTAATTGTGTGCTTAAATGTAACAGTTGACAGCTGATTGGTTGATTGTAATCCATTACATACACAAGTTATCTGACATTATCAAGATGAATTTGTTCTGACACATAACTCTGAGTTCTTGTCATATTGTATTACCATTTTCTAAACTATAGCTAATAAACTGTGATAATGTGAGAAAATGTTGAAGGTGTCTGAATAAATTAGGGTTTGACTGTAAAGTCTGGTCCTCATTGCCCCTGATTCTGGTGAAGAACCGCCTACTTACAACGTGTCTACACCATTTGTGACAGTTGCCGCGTCAGCTTGAGGCGTTTTAAATTTTTTAGCCGTTGCAAATTAAAAAAATAAAAAATGTGTCGTTTTTAGCCATTGCAAGTTCTTCGTGTCAGAAGTAACCTGGGCTGCATTTCCCGATAACGTTGTCTCTTAGCGCGCTACGAAGACTCTAAAGGTATAACTTAACTAAAGGTATCCCATTTCTAGGCGTGTTCCCCGAACTATACCTTAGGAGGTTGCTTAAGGTATACCTTCTTAAGTGCGACGTTAGCAGGTGCTGTCCGTGGCGGCGGTGCTGAAGTGGCTTATATCGATAGCTCAAGAATCGATTATTTACTCTATGCAGGGGTTGTTTCACTGCTTTATGCGAATTTTTTATATTTTATTTTTTTTAAAAAGAAGCACTTCAGAAATAGTTGAACTTGCAAACTAAATTTTATATAATTCTGACATGAGTACGCGAACCAGCAATTTCATGCTCAACCGCATCATGCGTCAACCCGCTACACTAACTGGCAGTATGCCTTCACTGGCATTTGAAAGAGTCATTTATATTATTACAATATATTTTCCATAGTGTGTTAATTTACTCCACAATCAGGGATGATTGCCCAGCAGCTGCATTACATTATTGTGTAACTAATTTCTGTTACTGAATGAACGCACCGCCACCCGAGGTGTTACTCAGCTCATATCCATCCCCAACCACCTCCAGAAAACTCCCCACGGCATAAAAACGGAGAGCCGCCAGCAGCTGGATTTCAGGGCTGAGAGGGTAGCTCCGTCCAGTTTGTCTCGACAAAGTTGGACCAACAAGATCTAAAAGCTGCTCAATTTGCTGTCGTGGCAGGCGAAATTTATTTTGAATAGCGGCTTCTGACATGGTAGCCAGGGGACTAAACTTTTCACGTATGAAATAGTGCATATACACTAAATGGCTCCGCGGACGGCGCCTTCTTTGATTCAGCACAACTATTCGCTGTCTCGCTGCCATAGTTTGACCAAACTCCCCTCCACAATCATTCCCTTTAAATAGGCTCCTAAGCTTTTCCTGTCTAATGGTTTGCCAGCTAATGTACCTTTGGATAATATAATTAAAAATCTAACAACCATTAGTGTAATGACATTTGTAATCCTTTCATTAAAAAAAATTAGCCTGATTGAACATTGGGTGTATATTACAACTTCAGAATTATATTCGTATAGACTGACATGTAAAGACGCTTTTTGCACAGTGGTGGCCACTAGTGGAATTAACTGTCAATAGTGATAAGGTATGGCTAAGAGTGGTCCAGACCAACCTTACGAAAGTAATACTTACAGAAGGTATTCTTAACTAAGATAGTTTCGGGAAACACGTATTAACGTTAAGGTAAACCTTAAGGTATAACTTAAGAACGACGTAGTGTTAAGAAGGTTTCGGGAAATGCAGCCCAGATCACTTGAAGTACATCAGAAATAGAACAGGTCATCCGTTTACTGTTGGGAATTTGTCGTATATTGCGTCACTTTGCCCTGCGCCGCATCCAGTGTAGACAGCATCACTGATTTTAATGGGTTCTATTTGCTTTTGTCGCATCGCATCACGCTGGTCGCATCCGGTTTAGGCTGTCTGACTTGCATGTAAAGTGACCATCCTTTTTATTTTATGTGCTGTTTAGATGTGGGTATATCTGAAATAAATTATAATACAATGTTAATCCGAGGCCAGGTGTTTTTGCGCTGTGTACATCTGATGGTCGATAAGCGGGTCCCTGACTATTAGGGGTCTAAAACAAAGTACAAAATGTTGAATCCACGAGAATAAAAAGTAAAGTGTGCCTGGGAAATAGCCTTTATGTTTGCTTTGGCAGGAAACCCTCTGAGACTGTGGCCTCTTTTCAAGTCTGTCCTTTTTCTCAAATAGTGTACATGAAAGGAGGGCACAAAGCTTTCTCTAACACTTAATGTGATAAATAGAAAAGTAAATCTCCCAGAGTTAGACTTAAAGGTTAGGAACAGCACTGATTTAGCAGGGTGATATTTGTAGGGCGTGAAACATTTTACTCAGACTATTAGTCAAAGATTAAAGGAATACAAGGGATTGTCAGTCGTGACAATCGTGGGGCAGTCGTGGCCTAATGGTTAGAGAGTCTGACTGGTAACCCAAAGGTTGCTAACCCCCAATCACTCCCCGACTGCCCACGGTTCGCTACTCACTACTCCTAGTATGGGTTACCACACTTGGCCAAAAAAAGAAGCATGAATTTGATAAGGCGGCCATCATTGATTCCAGCGCTCTCCCTAGAGGATTTCTGCTGCTGTTGTGTGTGGTAATCAAACAAAGGCATAATTTGAAGAGAGGCTAATCTATTGTGACTGTTTCCTGTTAATGAGGTGAAATTAACTGGCCCTTCAATCCCACGTGGGTCATGACTCTATCAGCACTGTGTGAATTAAAGAAATTTAAACAGATCTGATTCACTGCTAAGAGCACCGGAAGGATAGTTAAAGGTGAAGTGTGTCATTTCTTTGATGTTAAAATGATTTCTTCTATTCTGGCTTAATATGCTGAGACAATTAGTTGTAGGTTTAGTGAACACCGTGGCTCAGTGACGCTTTTAAAACACCTGATATGTTTATTTGTGCGTCCTGACCAGCCTGACACAGCCTTCCATCAACAACGGCGAACGTTGCGTTACTATTGATGCACATGGCCTTACGATCCTACATCGGCATCCAAACACAGCGAATCCAATGCATTTGTGCAGCTCGCTGTAATTTGTATAGACAGAGATTGAGCAGTTATTAGCTCGGTTAGCTGCTATTTCAAAAATCTCAAGTTTGTGTTCGTCTTGTTGGTCACGGTAACCCTGCCCCCAGCCCCTGACGGCCCCCAGGCTATTTAAGAACTACTTTTCCTGGTTCGGAGCTGGTGCTTTGGGTGGGGAAAGACAAAGAACCAATTTTAAACTAGGCTCTGGCTCCGAACCAGCACTGCCTTGGTGGAAAAGGGGTATGAGTGATTTTCTTTTGTTGTTTGATTAACATTAACGACACAGACAGCCGCAGGAATATTAGGCTGATGTTACTTTAAGACCTAATGCACGGATCCAATATACTCATACACATTTGATTTTCTCCAAACTGTTTGCATTCACTAAAGACATAAATGACTAATGTAAATGCTTACCAAGCCAGACATTTTGAAATAATTTTGTGTGTATTTGTCCGTTTAGGCACACACCCCAAGCTGGGTCATGCTTGAATTGAAAAACATTACATATTTTGACTCAAATTAGTAGTTTTGAGGCAATTAAACAGGCAATTATGAACCTGTTTACACCTGATACCTGTTTACATGCGTTTTGATCAATTGGATCACAAGTAGACAAAGGAGACACACACCCGTTTACACCTGGTGTTTTAATCCGTCTCTTTTGCCCACTTTCAACCACTTCTGTCCTGATTCTTCAAGGGGAGGGTCTATGGTCCGGTAAACATTGTGCTTGGTGCGTTGTTTTTACCACACTATGTATGCCACGTTTTAGATTGTGTTTTAGATGATTCGGGAACATATAGCGGAGCATATAATAAAACTAAGCACTATACAGTAGAATTGCAAGATGATTTATCAGTGATGAAACTCGCATGTTGAACATGTAATAATACTATTAATAGCAGAATCAAGAATATTTTATTGGCATGTGCGCAGTACACACTCATGGCTGTTTAAACACATTCGACCACATGAGCGTTTACACTATGAAAGCAATCCGGTCAAATGCGTTTTCGACTACCTCTGGAAGTGGTCGAAAGTGGACATTCTCAAAACTTTTAGACCCTTTTTACACCTGTATTTAGCGTCGTCCACTTGTGATCCAATCCACCAAAACACATCTTAATACCAGGTGTAAACAGGACCTATGTGATGTGTTCAAGAGATTTAAGTTAGAATTAAATTTACACATTGGACAATTTTTTAAATTTCTTTCACTCTTTTCGCAGTCAGGGCTCAAAGTGCCATTACTATTTACAACATTATAGTCAAATTCAGGTGCATCTGTAAATATGATCATTATGTTATAACTTGAGAGAAGAAATTGCTGTGTTGGACTTTGTGTTTGACCAAACAATGGAAGTTGGGACGAAGCAGAATTCTTCTTCTGCTTGAGGCGGGACCATAGCTCTACTTCAGCAGGTTTTTCGGTAGCTTTGAGGAGCACACCTGTTTGGCGCACAGCTGAGCTGTTTCAGAACATTGCTTATATTAATTAATGCAAATAGTGCATGAGAAACCGGTAACATTTCTACTATTGTACCGAGACAAGCATCATCATGACATTTAGTGTTGTACAACACTGCTCATCTGTTCAGCAAGCCATCTCTGTATCCTATTAATCTACCAGCGTGTGTTTGTGAGAGTTTTTGAGAGCATTTTTCATAAATCGTCATGCTTTCTGATTACTTCTAATTATTTCCCTGCTCTGCGTTGGAGTGTGTTTATGTTTTTGGTGCACGTACGTACGTGTGAGTGTGCATATTAGCGCACAGAGTGAATCAGTATGTCGTTGCGAGCATTACAGAGGAACATCAATTAGATGATGCTCAGCAGGGGTGAGGCACAGTGGTTGAATTGATTTCATCTGCATATAGATGATAGGTGATTCACACCCTATCTTACTGATGAGCCCTCGTCACACACACTTCAACACGCCCCTCAGGTAGCGTGTGAGTGTTTTGTGAACTGGGGACAAGTAGAGATTGATATCTAAAACCATCTAATGATATTTGGTGCTCTAAGAACAAACAACTATGTATTTATTTATGTGTGTGATGGCCTGAAAGCTGATGTGCCATATGGGTCATTTAATAACAGATGTTTTTCTATTGAGCATCTGTGGAGGCCATTTGAGTATAATGAATGCATTGTCATGGTCAAGAAACCAGTTTGAGATGATTTGAGCTTTGTGACATGGTGCGTTATCCTGCTGAAAGGAGCCATCAGAAAATGTGACACTGTGGTCATAAAGAGATGGACATTTGGTACTAAGGGGCCCAAAGAGTGGCAAGAAAATATCCCTCAGACCCTTACACCACCACCACCAGCCTGATCGTTGATATAAGGCAGGATGGATCCATGCTTTCATGTTGTTTACGCCAAATTCTGACCCTACCATCTGAATGTCACTACAGAAATCGAGACTCAACATTTTTACAATCTCCTACTGTCCAATTTTGTTGAGCCCTTGCAAATTGTAGCCTCAGATTGTTAGCTGTTGTTAGCTGACTTGACTGGCACCTGGTGTGGTTTTCTGCTGCTGCAGTCCATTTGCTTCAAAGTTCGACTCGTTCAGAGATGCTCTTCTGCAGACCTCGGTTGTAACGAGTGCCTATTCTCCTCTGACCTCTGGCATCAACAAAGCATTTTCGCCAACAGAACTGCCGTTCACTGGATATTTTCTCTTTTCAGATCATTGTCTGTAAACCCCAGAGATGTTGTGTGTGTGAATCCCAGTAGATCAGCAGTTTCTCAAATACTCAGACCAGCCCGTCTTGCACCAACAACCATGCCAATACAGCAGACATGTAGTAGGCTACCGAAACGCCACATAAATCTCAACGGGCAAATATTTCAGATGGAACGTTCTACTAGGCTTAGAGAAACCTTGCAGATACATTTATTAAGAATATCAAATTACTTCCTTGCTTTATAAAAAAGTATTCCTGTTAGTATTCCTTCAGGCCTCCCTTCTTAAATGGTGTCTGACTGGATGCATAAAGCCTTGCCTTGGTACGGCATAATTACCTCTAGACAAATGGATATGTGCTGACTATGGCTGAATTTAAAATTAGCCTGCTCTGACCCACAACCCCCAATCAATGCTAGTCACTTTATGACTCTATTAATGAGATTCCAGCAACAATGCATGGTTAGAGAAAGCTAATGGTCTCTCACGCTATGCAGGACACCTACAAGTGTTGCCTTAAAGAAGCTGTAAGGTATTGGATACAAGGCTGGGCTCAGGAAACACAAAGCTGACTTTTTGGAATACAGCATTTTACAGGTTTCTCTATCAGTGGAGATGAATTTAGCTCTGTTTCTTAATTCAGGAAGTTGTGCAGGCTGTTCATGCTGATAGTGCCTCAAAAAGTAAATAAATACATAAAATATAAAATAAATGAAATTCCTTCACTACCTTGAAGAGAAATGATTAGCTGGAGGTTCCTGCTGCTCTTTTCTATACAATGAAAACAAACAGTGACCAGGGTCTGTCAAGCTACAAAACAAAACAAAATAAAACACTAAAAAGTAGCATAACAATGAATAGTCAATGTGAATTTTGTGCTGTATTCAAAGTCTTATCGTGCCAAATCACTGTGTTAGCTCTTGGCAAGATTTTAAACAAGCTTAATTAGCTACAACAGTAACTAAAAGGAATAGTTAACCCAAAAATGTATTATTTATAACCATTGTTCACTCACCCCAGTGTTTATTTACTAATTTATATACTTTTTAGTTTTTATTAAAGGGGTCATGAACTGAGAAATAAAATTTTACTTGAGCTTTTGGCATATAATAGGCAGGGGCGCGGGAAGATGTTTTAGGTTGGGGGTGCTGTGATTTTTGATTGGGGGGGGGGGGGGGGGGGGGTTCAGGAAATACAAATTGACGCAAAAAAAAACTGCCTACCTTACCAGAGCATGTAAGCAACCGCCCACCGGTAAAATGACGTGCGCTCAAATCCCGCTCCGATATGACATTTCTCTGTATACTATAGGCCTACTTGTAGCCAGTGTTGGGTAAGTTACTCTAAAAAAGTTATGAATTAGGCTACTAGTTAATAATTACATCTTCAATAGTGTAATTTGATTAGCCTACTGTAGCTACAAATTACTCTCTCCAAAATGTATTTAATTACTTATTACTAATTTGGCTACTTCCCAAATCTATATCAACCTCGACTGCGATTCAAGGATAGATTTGAAACGGTTCTTTTAATTCATTAAAATAAATAATATAAAACTACATCAATTATTCTGACCAAAGTAGGCTACTACAAATGTTAGAAGGATACATAAAAACATGCATTATAAAGTTAGACTTTAAATGTTGATGTTAATTCCATTATTGTATTATATATAATTGTATTTAGTATTTAGTTCAATTACTTCAGAAGTAGCCTAACTGTAATTAAATGACAGAAAAAATAATCCCTTTTCTTTACTTTTTCAAGGGAAAATTACAGTAACTAATTACTTAGTTACTAGTTACACCCAACACTGCTTGTAGCCATTAAAACACGTATTTAGTTTCAGTTTAAATATTATAATGTTATTTTTTTATTAAATGTAGGCTACGTTGAAAAGTGAACAGGACACATAAGATGCATAGCCTTTATCAGAAGACGGGGTCTTCAATAAGTTAAATAATACTGCAATAAGTTTTGTTTTGTTGAAAGCCTTACATTGAATTTCGTTTTGTATACATTGTATCTTAATTTTAATAAATATTTGATCAACCAAATTGCCCGGATTTAATAAATAATAAGCAAATAGCCTATAACAGAAATGACATGGAGGCGGCGCGCTGCGTGAACAACGGCTTAAATTAACAACTAGCCTATACTAAAAAAAAACACAAAAAAAACAAACAAAAAAAAACCTTAGTCTGGGGCAGCCCTGTTTCAGATAGGCCTATATTTGATCAAGAATGTCACAAAGGGAGTTCTGGGTTGAGCGCGCGGTGCTGAGCGGAATGAGCTTCAGAAATCAACGGAATCTCCAGAAAGGTGCTCTCCACTGGAGGAAATATTACCGCTCTTTCTATACGCACACACCGCTACGGTCACAATATGACCTCATTTAGGCTATGTTTTAAAAACATAATTCAACATATAAATAATACTTTTTAATGGGCCACTTAAAATGTTTATTACAAATAAATGATTAAATCCTAAAAATGAATAAATGTAAATGAACAAAAATGTGCATTGCAATCCTTTGAAACCAGGGGGTGCTGCAGCACCCTCAGCACCCCCACTTCCCGCGCCCCTGATAATAGGTAATCTATAATCATCTTGTTCTCTCTCTACATGATAAAAAATGGATCAATAGGTGCTCCTCGTGGAGGGTAGCAGCAGATACACTTAACAAACTAAGAATCTTTTCAAAACCTCTGGAAAAGTCTATGTTAGAATTAATTTCTGAATATAATTAGTCATGAATTAATTTAAATTTGAACATATAAATTGTGCTTCTTCAATATCTTGAATTAAACCTGTAGGCCTGTCTCGAAAAGGATAATTAATTTATCTGAATTGGTGCTGAGCTAAGCTAGTTTTCATCTATTTATTGCTCTAGCCTAGCTGGAAAGTGAAGAGATGTATTTGTATTGAAGTTAGTGTGCAAAAATTGTGCTTTTCTTAGTAAAATGAATGTGTGCAGATGTGAGAGTATATGTGGATCTAATAGGTCCTCTATAAGAACATTTATAAGAATATCCTGTAAGTTTCAAAACTGAAAACTTCCTTGTTAGTCCAAAATCAGCTTTTATTGAAACCAAGCCCAGAGAACGACTCTAATATTCCTATATGGATAGGTGAAAGCCTCTGCAGAAGAAAATCAACGCCTACTTCATCATTGCAACTTTGGCCCCGCCCACTTGCGTGTTAGTGAGATGACGAGGAGAGAAGAGTATTACTAAAAATAACATTACCTTCCAAAGGATCCTAATGCTAGGAATGTGGTCATTTATTTTCAACAATGTGAATGTCTCATTTGAACATTATTTATATTCGGTACATTTCACTTTGGATTCTTTGGTATATCAGTCGCAATTTTGGTGTTTGCTTTGCAAAAAGACTTTAGCGATATGGACAGTAATGCGACAACATGTAAGTAACCATGTTAATTCTAATGCGTGATCTGTGACCAGTGATTTCGGATATGTAATGATTAAGGTACATTACTTCTTTTAGTAGGATGAAAATAATCTGTTATTTTTAAACTGTGATTCAATTATATATAGAAAGCGATCAAAGAAGGCTACCTTTACAATCGCTGGAGCTGTCAATCAAACAGCACGAATTTAAAACTCCCGTTATAATCAACAAATCTCTTATTTACATTGTGTTTGCACTGTTAGTTATGATGAAGGAATTTGTAAGAGTGGCGAAATCGAGTTGCAATTACGAGATCGCTGCATTCATGCACTCAACATGTCTGTGATTGGTTAAAATGCTCATCACTGCAACCTTTCATGCTACAATCTAAATATAATGCCACAGATCTAACTATAATGCTATAATTAACACTTTTCACGATGAGTTAACCTTGACAGCTGTAATAGTAAAAACGTGCTAAAAGTTTTCGCAAGAGTTCCACAGGTAATAGCTATTTCATACAAAGATGTTAGCCAATCACAGAAGTGGGCGTTTACACTGAAGTCTCACAGCAGCCAATCACAGCAGTAAGCATTTACACTGAAGTCTCACTGAAGCCAATCACAGCGGTAGGCGTTTGCACTGAAGTCTCTCAGCAGCCAATCACAGCACTAAGCATTTACACTGAAGTCTGACAGCAGCCAATCACAGCAGAGGGCATTTACACTGAAGTCTCACAGCAGCCAATCACAGCAGAGGGCATTTACACTGTAGTCTCAAAGCAGACACTCCCCTTCAAACAGAGGGCTCAAATCAGAGGCTAAAATCAGGGTATGAAAAATGCCTTTTATTTCTAAATTATGACCATTTTTGATCTTTTTTAGTTAATTTCTCATTTTCATTTTAAGTTTAAGTTTTTAACCTAAAATTTATTTTATTTTATTTCAGCTTTTGAGATGAAATATTTTGAGATAATTTTTTCCTTTTATACAACGTAAGTCAATGGGCACCTGAACTGCACTTCGACCAACAATTTTCTAAAATATTTTCTTTCTTTCTTTCTTTCTTTCTTTCTTTCTTTCTTTCTTTCTTTCTTTCTTTCTTTCTTTCTTTCTTTCTTTCTTTCTTTTTAATAATAATAAAGAGGCTGATTTCACAGGCTGTGCTGGACGTCCTGTGGTCACAGTTTGCTAATGTGCTGGTCAGCAGGACTTCCCAGCGGCAGAGGGAACATCTGAGCAGCAATGACATTGCTCTAATTGGCTTTGAGCAGGCAAATCTGTGCTCAAATTGGATCAGCTACACATTCAATGTATAGGATTGTGTTAACAAGATGAGGTTTTTTTTCTAGAAAAGTACACTAAATATAGTACTCTGCCTCATTGGTGTAATCACAAAGTAAGCAGAATTTTGACTATCGACATAAAGTATGGTCTACTTTGCTGGTTATTCTTGTCTAGAATGTCTCTTCGACTATAAGGGACCCTTAAAGGATTAGTTCACTTCAAAATGAAAATTTCCTGATATTATACTCACCCCCTTCTCTTCCAAGATGTTCATGTCTTTCTTTCTTCAGTCAAAAAGAAATTAAGTTTTTTTGAGGAAAACATTGCAATATTTTTCTTCACATAATGGTTTCACAGTTTGGCTGGTTGTAATCAATGCATATTTTTTTAAACATAGAGGAGGTGTACCTCTACAGTAACTGACTGTATATCTACCTTAATGACTTTTTATCTGACAGCGGCAACAAAACTCACCTTTATATTAAAGACTAATTAAGAAGCTTTCCATTGATTTCCTCCTCTCTTTTCTTTTCCCAACCATCTCCGTTCCTCTTGTTTTCTCTACATGATAAAAATGGATCAATAGGTGCTCCTCATGGAGGGTAGAGGCAGATACACTTAACTTCTATGAAAGATTCAAAATAATCTTTTCAAAACCTCTGGAAAAGTCTATGTTAGAATTCATTTCTGAATGTCATTTGTCATCAGTTAATTTAAATTTGTACGTATAAATTGTGCTTCTGCAATATCTTATATGAGGACCTGTAGGTCTGTCTCGAAAAGGGATTGGTAGAAAGTATTAATTTATCTGAATTGGTATTTGTATTGAAGTTAGTGTGCAAAAATTGTGCTTTGCTTGGTAAAGTGTATGTGTTCAGATGTGAGAGTATATGTGGACCTTACATGTAGGCCCTTATGTGCTACAAGAAACATGAAATATGTAATCAGCTTTGGACAACAGTCAATTAGTTTAAAATTCATTATACAAATATATTTGACAAAATGTAGCAATTGACCAATTAGAAACAAGTATTCTAGAGACCTGTGACATAAGTTGAAGTATTAACTGCGTGAATTACATTTGTTTCTGAACACCACACATTTGTAGCAGGATGAACATGTTAAAGGTTAGTAAAATTAGATTAAAAATCATTAAAATATTTAAAAATAAATTAAAAAATATATATTTTATAAATAAATAAATACAAATATTTGTTAATTGAAATAATACCACAAAAAAAAAAATGTGTTGCCTTGGTAACTTACTGAAGTACTAGTACTCAAGTACTAAAATGACTAAAACATTACAATAAAAACAATAAAAATATAAATAAATATAATATTAAATTGGTATAACTAATCCAAAAATTTCACGGTTAAATTTTTTTGAGACATTTAGTACCAAATCACAAGCAGAACTGTATTCCTTAGTTATGTTATCAGTTAATTTTTCGATGGACACTTTATTTATTTTTTTATTAATGGAGAGTGCCATTCTACTATTTTGATTTTATGTAACCTTGTCAGTCTATTATTGTGCTACAGTCTATTTCAGATAATAAACAGAACATAAAAACAGTTTATGTATCCATTAAAAAAAAACCTTTCCTTGCTAAAATGGGTTATTGTTGGCCAGAATAAGCTGAACTGAGGACCAGACTTTTTTGCCTCAAGTCAAAAGTCTGGCTAGGCGAGACTAATGAGAGTCTGCTGGGCGGCGTGTGTCATGTGATGAGACAGGTCTTTGATAGCTACGACTACAGCATCTCCTCCCTGATCTCTACACATAAACACTGTCTTTGATCAGCTGGAGCTCTCTCTCTCTCTCTCTCTCTCTCTCTCTCTCTCTCACACACAACACACACACACACACACAGAAAGACAGCGAGGATAATACCGCTCCCTGTGCTCTACAGCAGGAGATATGAAGATATGATTTTTCATTTCAGGAGTTTTCTTGGGTTTTTTTATGGCTGGTGATGCTCCTGGGATTTGAACTCATCAGGTTTTAAACACATAAGGATGGAAAGTAGGCATGCTAGCCAGATGCTGTGTGCTTTGGTAAATTTTTAAAGAAGCCGTTCTTGCAGTAACAAACAGCACATGGTAATCAACCACACTCCACTGCGCTCTATTACAATCAGACATCTCAGAGACAAGAGACGAGGCAAACAAGAGATTACTTGGCAGTACTACAATAAACAATCGTGCTAATTTAACTTTGCTGGATTTAACTCAACCTTGTGAATTAAATGGTTTTGAATTCAACTATGAAAGGAACAGAACTAAACTGCTAAACAGAGCTTAACTGAATTGAGTAGAGCTGTGCTGTACTGAATTGAACTCTACTGAGCTGTGAACTCAGTTGTACTAAAGTGAGCTGCACTGATCTAAGTTGTGCTTTACTGATGTGATCTGAACTGAGCTGTACTGAACTCAATTGAGCTGTACTAAACTGGACTGAGTTGGGCTGAATGGAAATAAACTGAACTGATTTGAATGTTGTGTTGTGCTGTACGGAACTGAACTGTACCGAGTTGAATTAAGCTAATATAAACTGAGGTGTACCGAACTGATATGTTGTGCTGTATTGATTCAAACTGAACTGAAGTGAACTAAACTGTTCTGAAATGAGTTTAACTAAACTCAACTGAGCTGTACTGAACTGAACTGGGGGGGATTCCAGAAAGCAGGTTATGTGACATGAAAAACAGAGGTAACTTTCAGGGTATGTAAGTAGCCATAACAACTCACTCTCTGAACATAACTGCTCCTGAGCAGGTTATGTTCCAGGCTTAGTTTGCTTAAGAGGTATTCAGATGCACGTTATATAATTAATATAGTTATATTAATATAGCTAAATGTGTTATATAGTTACAGTTATATAATATACAATATTAAATATTAATTCTAAAGCACTATTACAACAAGGTAATGTTTAAATGTTAATTCAATTCAAATATATTTATTATTTAGTGTCATCTCACACATGGATCTGCATTCAATTAATTAGCACCCAAAAAAGAATATAATCCTTATTCTCAGTGAATAAAGAATACTTATTAAACGAAAAGGTAGAAAAAAGGATTGCGCAACCACCAAATAGGTGGCAATGTGCTTTAAGTAGGTTATGTAAATCACCATTAAACAAAATAAAAAGAAGGAAGTAGAATGGCACACTTTTTCTTGGCATCTGTTTCCATAGTGAATCGTTGATTCATCGCTCTGTTTAGAATGTCTTGTGTGTTAACCGGGAACATACTCTGAGTTGTCTGAACATACTCTGGGACTCGATTTTGGAACCAGCATACCTCGAGTAAGATATGTATATGTATATGTGACGGTAATTAACCTTGCTTTCTGGAATACCCCCCTGAGCTCTATTGAACTAAATTGAGCTGTACTGAACTGAACTGAACTGTACTGAACTGAATTGAGCTGTACTGTACTGAACTGAGCTGAGCTGAGCTGAGCTGTACTGAACTGTACTGTACTGTACTGTACTAAACTAAACTGAGCGGTACTGAACTAAACTGAACTATACTGTACTGAACTGAACTGAGTTGTGCTGAGCTGAGCTGAACTGAACTGTACTGTACTGAACTGAACTGAACTGAACTGAACTGAACTGAACTGAGCTGTACTGAACTGAACTGAACTGTAATGAACTAAACTGCTGTACTGTACTGAACTAAACTAAACTAAATTAAACTAAACTACTGTACTGAAATAAACTGAGCTGTACTGAACAGAACAGAACTGAGCTGAGCTGAGCTGAGCTGAACTGTAATAAACTAAACTAAACTGTGCTGTACTGAACTAAACTAAATTAAACTAAACTACTTTACTGAATTAAACTAAACTGAGCTGTACTGAACTAAACTGAGCTGTACTGAACTGAACTGTATTGTACTGTACTGTACTGTAATGAACTAAACTCTGCTGTACTGTACTGAACTAAACTAAACTAAACTGAGCGGTACTGAACTATACTGTACTGAACTGAGTTGTACTGAACTAAATTGAGCTGTAATGAACTGAACTGAACTGAACTGAGCTGTACTGAACTGAACTGTAATTAACTAAACTGTGCTGTATTGTACTGAACTAAACTAAATTAAACTAAACTACTGTACTGAATTAAACTGAAATGTACTGAACTAAACTGAGCTGTACTGTACTGAACTAAACTAAATTAAACTAAACTACTGTACTGAATTAAACTAAACTGAGCTGTACTGAACTAAACTGAGCTGTACTGAACTGAACTGTACTGTATTGTACTGTACTGTACTGTACTGTACTGTAATGAACTAAACTCTGCTGTACTGTACTGAACTAAACTAAACTGAGCGGTACTGAACTATACTGAACTGAACTGAACTGAGTTGTACTGAACTAAATTGAGCTGTAATGAACTGAGCTGTACTGAACTGAACTGTAATTAACTAAACTGTGCTGAATTGTACTGAACTAAACTAAATTAAACTAAACTACTGTACTGAATTAAACTGAACTGTACTGAACTAAACTGAGCTGTACTGAACTAAACTGAGTTGTACTGAACTGTACTGAACTGAACTGAACTGAACTGAACTGAACTGAGCTGAGCTGAGCTGAACTGTAATGAACTAAACTGTGCTGTACTGTACTTAACTAAACTAAATTAAACTAAACTACTGTACTTAATTAAACTGAGCTGTAATGAACTAAACTGAGCTGAGCTGAGCTGAACTGTAATGAACTAAACTGTGCTGTACTGTACTGTACTGTACTGAACTAAATTAAACTAAACTACTGTACTGAGCTGTTCTGAACTAAACTGAGCTGTACTTAATTAAACTGAGCTGTACTGAACTAAACTGAGCTGTACTGAACTGAGCTGTACTGAACTGTACTGTACTGTACTGAACTGAGGTGTACTGAGCTGTACTGAACTGAGCTGTACTGAACTGTACTGAGCTGTACTGAACTGAGCTGTACTGAACTGTACTGAACTGAGCTGTACTGAACTGTACTGAACTGTACTGAACTGTACTGTACTGTACTGTACTGTACTGAACTAAGCTGTACTGAACTGAACTGAACTGAACTGAACTGAGCTGAGCTGTACTGAACTGAGCTGTACTGAACTGAGCTGTACTGAACTGAGCTGTACTGAACTGAGCTGTACTGAACTGTACTGTACTGTACTGAACTGAACTGAACTGAGCTGTACTGAACTGTACTGAACTGTACTGAACTGTACTGTACTGTACTGTACTGTACTGTACTGTACTGTACTGAACTGAACTGAGCTGAGCTGTACTGTACTGAACTGAGCTGTACTGAACTGAGCTGTACTGAACTATACTGAACTGTACTGTACTGTACTGAACTGAGCTGTACTGAACTGAACTGAACTGAACTGAGCTGAGCTGAGCTGTACTGTACTGAACTGAGCTGTACTGAACTGTACTGAACTGTACTGAACTGTACTAAACTGTACTGAACTGTACTGTACTGTACTGTACTGAACTGAACTGAACTGAACTGAACTGAGCTGTACTGAACTGAACAGCTGTATTGAACTGAACTGAACTGAACTGAACTGAACTGAACTGAGCTGTACTGAACTGAACTGAACTGAACTGAACTGAACTGAACTGAACTGAACTGAACTGAACTGAACTAAACTGAACTGTCTGTTGTGATTGGTCTACCACTTACAGCGCACGTCAGAAACAAACGGCCATTACCATAATGACCATCAACAAAATGTTGATGGTCATTGTATATTTCTAATTTATTGTGGTGCACATGCGCAAACTTTATTAACCAAATCAATAACAGTGCTGGTTAGAATGACTGATCTAACATAAAAATTTGCAAAACAAATCTTGCTTCATCCTTTATCTTTACTCAAAGTAGTAAGAACGACAGACAATTTGCATTTATAGACACAGTTTTAGGTAATAGTGGCACACCGCTGATTTACAGAAGTATTTCAGTAAAACAGTAATAATGTGAGTTAGCCAGTTAGTCAGAGACCTGCACAATATAAAACACAAAACTCTCATATTTTGAACACCCGGTAGGAAATAAATACATCAATAATTAATCGGTTATGATTCTTAGGCGCAAGCTGGTCCAAACAACCTGAGAGCTGACCCATCTTTCAAGGGCAACTGTTTTACGAATAACGTTACCGTGTTGAGCTCGCTGAGATTGGAGAAACATTCATCAGTAAAATTAAGGGATTATACTGCTGTGGTATCATGGTAAAGATGAATTATAACCACTGATTCCTCACAGCCTCATCCTTTGGAAGTGAAAATAAATCGGAATTTATTTTCACAGTGTCTTGACATGTTATCCACACGAACGAGCTTGAACATTTGAAAATAGATTCAAGATTCGTTTAAGCGGTTCAGAGTTGACTCTTTCTTTTGAGATAAAATAACTTTATTTATGATGCACAACTTTGCAGACAGCTACATTACACTCTCCATGAAAGGTAATTTTCAAAAATCCATAATAGGGGCACTTTAACTAAACTGAGCTGTACCGAACTGAACTGTGGTAAACTAAACTGGGCTGCATTTCTCACACACATAGTGACTATTGCCGCAAATAGTCTCTACTTAGCTTACTGTACTGTACTGAACTGAGCTGTACTGAGCTGTACTGAACTGAGCTGTACTGAACTGTACTGAGCTGTACTGAACTGAGCTGTACTGAACTGTACTGAACTGAACTGAGCTGTACTGAACTGTACTGAACTGTACTGAACTGTACTGTACTGTACTGTACTGAACTGAGCTGTACTGAACTGAACTGAACTGAGCTGAGCTGAGCTGAGCTGAGCTGTACTGAACTGAGCTGTACTGAACTGAGCTGTACTGAACTGAGCTGTACTGAACTGAGCTGTACTGAACTGTACTGTACTGTACTGTACTGTACTGAACTGAACTGAACTGAACTGAGCTGTACTGAACTGTACTGAACTGTACTGAACTGTACTGTACTGTACTGTACTGTACTGTACTGAACTGAACTGAGCTGAGCTGTACTGTACTGAACTGAGCTGTACTGAACTGAACTGTGGTAAACTAAACTGGGCTGCATTTCTCACAAACATTGTGACTATTGCCGCAAATAGTCTCTACTTAGCTTACTGTACTGTACTGAACTGAGCTGTACTGAGCTGTACTGAACTGAGCTGTACTGAACTGTACTGAGCTGTACTGAACTGAGCTGTACTGAACTGTACTGAACTGAACTGAGCTGTACTGAACTGTACTGAACTGTACTGAACTGTACTGTACTGTACTGTACTGTACTGTACTGAACTGAGCTGTACTGAACTGAACTGAACTGAACTGAACTGAACTGAGCTGAGCTGAGCTGAGCTGAGCTGTACTGAACTGAGCTGTACTGAACTGAGCTGTACTGAACTGAGCTGTACTGAACTGAGCTGTACTGAACTGTACTGTACTGTACTGAACTGAACTGAACTGAGCTGTACTGAACTGTACTGAACTGTACTGAACTGTACTGTACTGTACTGTACTGTACTGTACTGTACTGAACTGAACTGAGCTGTACTGTACTGAACTGAGCTGTACTGAACTGAACTGTGGTAAACTAAACTGGGCTGCATTTCTCACAAACATTGTGACTATTGCCGCAAATAGTCTCTACTTAGCTTACAATGCTTTTGGGGAATTCATGTTCTAAACTGTGCTGAACTGAACTGAACTAAAATGAAGAGGTGTTCTGAATTGAATTGAGCTGCTGAATCGAGCTAAGCTGATCCACTTTGAAATGAACAGTCAAACTCTATCAAAGCGAAATTAGCTTATCTGAACTGAATTAAAAATAAACCAATGTGATCTAAACTATAGTGAACTGGTTAGAACTGTACATTTATAAAGACAGAAGTGATACAGATGTAGAATGATTTAAGAACAAATGATAGAGAAAATGAGAGAAAACGACTAGTACTAATGGTATTTACGTGTTGAGAAGTCGTGTTTACAACGTCAGGTGCGTTCAAGTCACTTTGGTTGGAGCAGGATGGCGGTGTACTACACAAAAATACAGCAAGGATTTAACCTGTACTTCCAGAAATAGAAGAACAAAAATGTGCACCAGGTGTGTTTTGCTTTTTTAATATTTTTAATTAATTTATGAAGCCACTGTAAACTTTATTTTCTCATACTACGTATATTGTTATATTACAATGCTATTATATTTTGTGCAGGAAGTTAGCAATCAAAAAGCCTGACAATGTCACTGCTAAATACCTATAAATATTGTGGTATTCTCCGCCACATTTCTTGTGAACGTCTCCAACTCGTAAACATTGGGGCTTAAAGAAAATGTCGAGCCTCCCACTCGTATTTATGACTTTGTGGTGGCGTTCATGTGCGTTCAACTCGTAAATACGACTTTTTCGACATGACTTGAACGCACCATAAAAAACAAGGACAAAGTCTCCTCGCACATCTTATCTGTATTTTAGGCAACCTTTGGATTTAGCATTGAACAATTGTGTTTAGAGTGTTATTTAATGCCTTGTTTAATTGTTAAAGCATAGTAAAATATTTTCTATTGTTCACATTTTAAGAGCTTTTAAAACAAGCCTGAAAATTTATGACAAATGTGACACATAGAAGTATCTTTCTGCCCTTTAATCTTAGGTTATTATTACACTGCACACAATATCTTTATTCTTCCATAAAGACATCACTCATGACTTTTATAAACTTGTCATTGTGTGATATCTGTAAAATGAGCTGAGAAACACAGAGACTGTGCGTTTTGTGTAAATGATGGAGGCTGCAGCTCCTTCTGCAGCGCTGAGGATGATGGACATTTTCTATTAGCCGCTCTAACGCCACTCCCAGTGTGAGAGATGAGTCTGTGTGCTCGTGTGTGTGTGTGTGTGTGTGTGTGTGTGTGTGTGTGTGTGTGTGTGTGTGTTTTGTTAGACGCAACTCCTGATAGACTTCTACATTCTGCCAGACTCTATAGGCTACACTATATGTAGAGAACATGATTGACGTCTCAGACAAGACACTTTATCACTGGAGAGTACGATAGTGTTGGTTCAATGATGTGCCTTTTTGTGGTGTTTTTTTTTTATTGATTTAAAAAAAAAAAATCATTAACATTTTAATTTAAACAATGGGTCACATTTACTAATGATTGCATGGATTAATCATATTTATTTGCTCAACAAAAATCCACCTAGTTCATAATACGTAAATGCGCATGAATTTGGTTTAACCTGTTGTAATGTTAGTATTGTTCATTTGAAGCACTTTAAATGCGATTGTGTGCCCAAGGTCAGTAATTTGCATAAACGAAACCATAAATCTCCTTATCTCCTAGTAAATGAGACTTGGATTGGAATAATCATTGTGTATGATTAGCATGTTTCAATTTCTAAATAAAAATGTATTAGGATGTAATTTTAGGGGGCAAAAAGTAAAACATAAAAATGTGATGAAAAAGGGTGATAAAACTATCCTATGGAAGCTTGTTTCCACCACATTTTTTTTCTCGGGCAGTTGTGGCCTAATGGTTAGAGAGTCGAGCTGTGTCCCAAATGACGCACTATACACTATGCACTTATACACTATGTACTTATGTACTCAACCGTGTAGTGTTGGAACTTTACATGGTTATTGTGTCATTCAACATCGGAATCTGGTAGCCCCTCCCCCTCCACTACGTAATTTAAGCTGCGACAGTTGAGTGCATGAAGTGTCCAACATTCCACACTTCGTTTTTTCCATTAATTTAGTGCATCATCCGGGTATTTAATGTGGAATTTTCAGTGTGAACACACTACTTACACTATTCATACTTAAAAGCGTTATAGTGCATAAGTATGCGAATTGGGACGCACCTTCGGACTTGTATCCTGCAGGTCGCGGGTTCGATTCTCAATAGACCCTTTTCACACTTCCGTGTTCGCGAACCAGAAGTCGTCATAGTTGGGTAAAACAATGGCGGCGACCGTGAAGACCAGCAATAGCCACTGCAGTGTTCCGTTTTGTTCAAATTCTAAAAGAAAACGTCCGGATTTGTCTTTTCACGAATTTCCAAAAGATGCTGAACTTTGTAGGAGGTGGGTTCAAGCAATAAAATGCAAAGAAAGCCAAAATTTTGTCATTAAACGAGGAAACACTTTCGTCTGTGGAGATCATTTTCAAGAAGAGGACTTTAAGCAGTCACTCACTGGTGGAATTGTGAAACGCATTGAAATCGGAGCCGTACCTGAATATGCATCACAACCAGCAGAAAATGACAAGGCACCTAACCCCCAATCGCTCCCTGGGCGCCACAGTGAATGGCTGCCCACTGCTGTGTGTGTATGTGTGTGTGTCCACGTTTTGTGGTGTGTATGTTCACTACTCACTACTCCTAATGTGTGTGCACGAACTTGGATGTGTTAAATGCAGTATGGGTTACCATCCTTGGCTTTCACTTCATCTCACAATTCTGACCATTTTCTTGCGATTCTGACTTTTTTCCTTGCAATTGTGAGTTTATATTAGGGATGTCCAGATCCGATCACGTGATCAGAAATCGGGCCCGATCACGTGGTTTCAGACTCGATCAGAATCGGACATTACCTCCCGATCAGGACTCGGATATATATGTATTATATTCTCATTATTTTTTAACATATCTATAGTTATGCGGTGGCACAGAGTTAGACCCTTTTTACTCCACACAGAAACAGCAACGCGTGCGGCATGACATCACTTTGTTGCAGAGACGCTATTGGTTAAATAAGGTGAATTAAATAAAAAATAAGGAACATCCTGGATCAGTTTTTTCGCTCTTCTTTATTCTTATTTAATGTATTATAGAAGTATCGGATCGGGACTCGGTATCGGTAGATACTCAAAATCAAATGACTCGGACTCGGACTCGGACTCTTTTTTTCTTACAACTGTGAGTTTATATCACAATTCTGACTTTTTTTCTCGCAATTGCAACTTTTTTCTTACAATTGCATGTGAGTTTGTCACAATTATGACTTTTTCTCGCAATTATGACTTTTTTCTTGCAATTCTGACTTTTTTCTCACAATTGCAAGTTTATATCACAATTCTTAATTTGTATCTCGCAATTCTGACTTTTTTTCGCAATTGCTTTTTTTTTCTTACAATTGTGAGTTTATATTTCATATGTATGCTGACATATTATGTCTCACAAATCTGAGGGAAAAAAATTACTGCGAGATGTAAACTCGCAATTGCGGGGCAAAAGGTCAGAATGGTGAGATAAAACGTCCCAATTTCCTTTTTTATGTTTTATTCCATGGTGGAAACAAGCTTCCATACTATCATGATACCAAGTAAGTAAAGTAATATAGTTCTTGAAAAGAAAAAAAAACATTATTAATAGTTTGACATAATCATTTCGATTAGTAAACAAAAAAAACTAAAAAAGGATGGCAAGGGATGGTTAGTCCATGATGTAAAATATCATGTGGTGCAACTCCCTCAAAACATTAATCATATTTATGAATTCGTAATTTGTCATATTTGTTAAAAATGCTTTTTACTTTGAAAAATATATTTTAAAAACATTTTTGAAAATAATGATTATATATGTACTCCCACATGTTTTTGCTTTTTCGTTGACGGTTACACAACATCACATTTTTAGAATCAATAAATGTCAGATTTTGTTAAAAATGATTTAAAAGTTTTTCGGAACCAAAATGAAAACTTTTTTTTTCTTTATCATGGACACTCTTATATGACATTGATACATTTTTTTGAGTAATGCATTATATTATAAGATGTTACATTCCACAACACTGTTGTGCAGGTTTCTAAATGAGCATCTCTGCTCACAGGGTTTCAGCTCAGTCCCTCTCTTCTAATTAGAGGCTTATTATCTCAACAGCTGTCTTCCTGATGCCCACTCCAAATATGGGGGCACGTATAAATGCGTGCGCACACACACACACACAGTCATTACAGACACATTAAACTATAATAAAGTGCTACATCTGCCTGCTGGGCTAAAAGGTGCAGTCCTTCTGCGTGTAGCAAATAATGATTTTATGATTTAATGTAGCATGCGTGTGAAACATGTTAACTCTGCAGATGTTGCTTATCTTTGTTTTGTGTTTGTGTGTTAGAGTGGCAGCACACGTGTTATGTAATTTTTTTTCTGCCACCAGCCAAAGGTATAACTAGGTCTCCATAAGCTATATTTATAGTATATTAGTTAATTATTATGGAAAAAAGGTATTTTTTTGCTCTTTTTCTTGTGAGGTCATTCAGAAATCGTCGAATTAAGTCCTTGTTTACATGTCGACGCTGTTCATTATTTACCAATTTGGTGTTGCTGTTGCTACTTATTTCAGGTTAACCAATCATAACCAACGTAATTAAAACTTATTATCCTTAAAGATACAGTAGCAAAAACAGCCTTTTCAATGTTAACACACGATAAAAGGATATTTGTTTTTTGTATATACAATTGCTCTTTTCTCAAAAATGTTGAAGATGTTCTTTCTGGCATTGAGGTCCTGGAAAGCAGCAGCTGTGGGACGTTATGAGAATTCAATACAGTCTGTTCCCTCTCTCTGGGGGTTCTGATGGCACCTGTTCTTCATCATGTGCTCTGTACTCACTCAAGGGCAATGGCACCCTGAACACTTTCACTTACTCATTTTGTGTGGGTATGTTATGAAATTATGTTATGAAAGTTGAGCTGCTGACTGTGAAGTTCTCTACAAAAGAAGAAATAGCCTGTCCTCTCTTGACCTCTGCTCCAGCCATTTGGTCTCATTTATAAAAATTTTGGGGGGGAACATTTCTTATTGTGAGAATATCATTGAGTAGTTTGACTAATTTGGCAAATATGTTTGTTTGGATGGTTCATTTTTTAAAGATTTGTTTAAAATATCACTTGAAAGTGTTCCCAACATTTCCTACACAGCATTTTTCACAGTAATTTTATTTCACGATAACAATTTATATCACGATTTAGTTATTTTTGCTTTAAATAAGGTTATGATATCAGAATTTCGGATACCATTGCATAATTGTTATCACCATTTGCAATATAATATTAATAAAAAAAACAATACTAGCCTAAAAAAACTCTCACGCTTTCTGAAGACAAGTAAACTGAAGGAGCAAAGAAAACAAACTACAATAGAACAAAGACCTATACCTGAAAAACCTCAAGCACAAGAACTGCTACATAAAATGTATAAAGTAATCAAATATATAAAAAAACAATGGATAGTCCTTACTGTACCTGCAATTCGGTGCCAGTACCCAACGGTACCTTTTTTCCGGTACTTTAGGGATGTTTACCTCAATAACCATAAAGAAACTGTAAGTCATTTATAGAAATGTTATTGACTTTATGCCAGAGCTGCCTTGGTTTCTGTCTGCCATTGTCTGTGATGTTTGTATACTGTAATATATATAAAAAATAAAAATAAAAGTTTTGATAATAATGCATTATTATTACATTAGTGTTAGTATTATTATTGCATTAATAATACATGTACTTATCTAAATTCTATTGTACAACAGTAATATATTTGTCAAGTTAAAACTTATTTTTACGGGTTGCCTTGAAGACCTTTGAGTTTCTGTGTGTTTATGATATGACGAGTGTTTCTCAAATGAAACGGTAACCGATTGATTTAAAGGGGCACTTCAGCGCTGGGAAGATGAATGTCTATTTAAACTGTGTCATTTATGTAGTAGAAATGTGAAATTATTTTTGAATTTGGTGCCTTCTAGACTGAGAAAAGACAGAAAATGTATTTTTGTCTCATGTGGATGAAACTCCCAGAATGCACTTGCTTCGCTGCCCTACGAGGCCACTCCGTACACCACCCCCAGCGTCGTTTTGATCTTCATAATAATACAATAATTTCGTTCAGTTAGAGAATAAACACTACAATTAAAAACTGAACGTGTCTTTTCAATAAAGTGTGAGTGAGCCGACGTCGAATTAAGTCCTTGTTTACATGTCGACGCTGTTCATTATTTAACAATTTGGTGTTGCTGTTGCTACTTATTTCAGGTTAACCAATCATAACCAACGTAATTAAAACTTATTATCCTTAAAGATACTGTAACAAAAACAGCCTCTTCAATGTTAACACGTGATAAAAGGATATTTGTGAACGAAAGTCACAGGACAAACGCAGCAGGAGTCAGATTTCATTCAGCACGAGAGGGAAGTAAGAGCTGAGCAGAGCTGAGGTAAGCGCGGCTGTCATTCTCAGAGCGTGTCCAGTCTGGCAAGGTTTCTGATCGCATATGGAAGCTAAACTTTCATAGGAATTCATTGAAAAGTTGAAACTCACTTTGCTCTGCATCGCCCCGTTATGAATGCCCGAGGCCGAGAGCATTTACATTCTGTGAGTGAGATCTCTCCCCTGTGGGCGGGTTGAAAACATGCGGAACAGCTCCTTCTACTGGCTGTAGTTTTTAGCCTCTGGCCAAAAAATCCTCCGATGAGGCAAAATTCCGATATTTGAGTCATCTGAGGATTTTTTCCAGAAATAAAATGCATAATTCTCTCATCTCAGGGGGATATGAGGGGGGAAAGTACCATAATTCAAATATACTACGTTTCTACTGATACAAAGCTTAATGCTAAATCACTGAAGTTACCCTTTCATGTGAATCGGTACTCTGGAGTACCGATGTAATTCGGTCGGTGCCCTTAAAAGTACAGAGTTCGTTCTCAACCCTAGTCAGGAGCATTGAGAGATTTGTATCAATTTTTGTTGTTTGATTAGCATTAATAAGCACAGCAGGTAAATAAGGATGCTGTCACTTTAAGACCGACTGCACGGATCTAATATAGGCTACTCATGCATTTTCTTTCTCAACTCAACGTTCGGTTAAGACATAAATGACTGTGTTTACTTGCCAATGGATGATCACTTTGACACATAAGTATGTGTATTTAACTGTTCAAGCAGAATTCGTCAGCAAAAAGCACTCAGTTCAGTTCTCACGCACTCTATGGGCAGCGGCGTCATGTCGCGCATCTCTCAGACATCGCTGAAAGAACGCGCATATACTAAAAGGAGATCTTTTTGCTGCTAATTGCACTTCAACGGTTTAAAATCACTTGTTTTTAAACCGCTTAAAAACGCATGCAAAAGATAAGCTTTCGTGACTGCGTAGCACAGCAACATCACATCTAAAGTCTCTACCGGTTGACAAATTTCTACCAGTTAATCATGTCTACCCAGGTATCACACACCCCTAACAGATTATGAATTGATGGAATCTAATCATTAAAAATATCCAGTTCATAAGAACAAATGTAACTCGAACATCGCTAGGAAAACAAACTAAACGCTCAGAGTTGTGATGGATCTGTCGTAGCAGTTGACATGTGTTTTTATCTTGCTTAAGTTACTGGCATATACTACTATATACTAAATATGCCCTTCATCACTTCAATTAGAAAAGAAATCCAGAATGGAAAATATAGATGTAACTATAAAAATATTAGACCTACTGTCAAGCCTGTGTGCATTTTGTTTAAATTAAAGTTTGGTAAAACATTTGTGAATCGACTGGAGAATAGATAGGCATGGGCAACCTTTTAATTCTTGCGTAGGAGAGACATTTGCCCTTCCAGACAATCTAATTAACATCTTCATTTACAACAATTTTCACTTGTATGTGGCAGAAAAGTGTGTGTTTGTTTGTGTGTGTGTGTGTGTGTGTGTGTGTGTGTGTGTGTTTCTTCTCTATAGCTGGCTTGATTCTTCATATTGGTTACTTTGCACTGTTGTGAAGGAACACTACTAACACTACCATAAGACTTTTTAAAGATATTAGTACTTTTGTTCTGCAATTTATTAAATTGATCAAAATTGACAAAAATATTACTGTTACAAAAGATTTTTGTTAAAAAATAAATGATGTTCTTATGAACATTCGATTCAAGGAATTCTCACTAAATGTATCATGGTTTTCACAAAAAAATATTAACTGTTTATTGATAATAAAAATGAATGTTTCTTGAACAGCAAATCAGCATATTAGATTGATTTCTGAAGGATCATGTGACACTGAAGGCTGGAGTAATGATGCTGAAAATACAGCTTTGCCATCACAGGAATACATTTCATTTTATATGCATTTATACTAAATTATTGCTGTTATTTTTGTACTTTTGATCTGTGAAAAAAAAAGAACTAACCCCACACTTGCTTTGTCTGCTGAATCTTGGATTTAGTTTTGGATTATACTACATTTGCTTTACATTTACAACATATGTGAAAAATCGAGTTAATCTCCAGTTCACCCATAGAGGGCGATGAATCTCTTCCCATCCTCCATCTCGTACACAGGCAGAGAGAGCTTTGTGATAGGTTCCCACTGTTAGGGCACGTTTCTTCTGCAGCGTCTCAGTGCTCAACCTCCCTTTCTCTCTCTGTCTGTCTCTCTCTCGGTCACTGCAGAGCGACACTCTCTGTTACGGCAACGTGCAGAGAGACAGCCTGTAGCACTGAACCCATCTAACGCTGCTTGGAAACCTGCACACTGTGGCCGCAGACCTGTGGAGACCTGGACTGCACACACACACACACACGCATGCAATCACAGACACGCTCAAATCATCGCCTGCAACATCTGGCTGAACCGTGCAAGAGAAGTGCCGTTCCATTGCGCTCTGTGAGTCAACAAAACGTGTGCGTGTGTGTGTGTGTCAAGGGATTTGAGGCTTCAGGGTCTGCAGTCTTTATTTAATTCTCTTCATGGAACTGAGTGTGTGAGACTCATCAATTTGTGTGTCATATGCCATTAATTGCCTGTCCTGTGTCATCCAGACAGAACTATGTGCCGATGATATCTGTGTTGGATTTTAACACATGATTTGATTGTAAAGCAGAGGTTTTTCTTTAACTGACTGTGTGTGTGTAAATAGCATGGTTGTCATGTCTAGTTTACCAGTATGTCTGAAGTAGGTTATTCTATCTAGACGCATCGAGTTTGCTCTATGTGGAGTTCTCATATCCACTGGTGTGCATACATGAATCGATGGGTGATGTGTGTGTTTGGTGGGTGTAGATTTGAAGCATGAAAAACTGTTTTCTGAAACCCACATGAGCACAGTTACTTGGTATGACGTCTTTTTTCTTACACTGCCCTTACGCTTTTTGAAGACATGCGCAGGTGATGTCTTACATTTCAACGTGTGCATTTAAATGATGTTTTAAAGAAAAGTTGACCCAAAAATGAACATTACATGTTCTTTCGAACCCCTTTGGCTTCTTTCTTGCATGGAACACGAAAGAAGAAATTTGGAAAAATGTTCATGCTGCCCTTTTCCATACAATGAAAGTGAATGGGGACTGGGGATTTTGAGCTCCAAAAAAGTAGCAAAAGCATAATATAAGTAATCTGTAGGACTTGTATGTCTTATAAAAGCCATATGATAGCTTTATGTGAGGAACAGACTTAAACTTAAGCCATTATTAACTGGAAAGTTTGTTTGATAGCCATGGTCACCTTTCAAGTGGATGGGGACTGGGATTGTCACTGAAAGCCATAAAAGCAAAAAAATCCATATGACTTATGCACTGTATTCCAAATCTTCTGAAGATATATGATCACGTTGTGTGAGGAACATTTAAAGTATTTTTTATATTTCTATATTCTTTGTATGCTCCACAGTAGATCTCAAATCTTATTCGAAGACGTGCATATTCAAACATGATGCATAACATTGCATCACACCAAGTATGAATATACTCGCATTAAAATTTTCATGTGAACTGGCCCTTTGAGGTAGGAAGCTATTCTGTGAAATGTACTTATTGCTTTCCAAAAACGTGTTTGTTTGAATGGTTTAGAAATTTGTCGAAATTCTGTATGTTCTCACTAAGCGGCAAGTTTTAATATACGCACAATCAAATGCTCATTTTTTGGTGAACGGGAACTTTAAAGATGGAAGCTTCACTGTGATAATTGGGTTATCTGTTCTATTATGCGAACACTTCAATGTTCATTTAGATGAACTTGCCCTTTAAGAATCTAAGCTTTACTGTGAAATTTACTTATTGCGCTTTTTTTTACGAGAAATTTTAAGAAATGCTATATGTTCTGACTAGTCTTGTTACTTGATAATGCAACACACCACGGTCGAATATACGCATTGTGAATTTTTTTTACATTTTTAGGTGAACTGGCCCTTTAAGGATTTAAGCGTTACTGTGAAATTTACTTAATATTCTTTGAAAGAGGGAGGGACGAAATGCAGTTAATGTGTGTATATGTATTTCACTGGCCTTTTTTCCATATTCCCTCATCTGTCTAATCTATCTCTCTCTGTTTTTCGCTTCAACCCCCCTCTCATTCACACTCTATCTGTCTGTCTGCTGATAAAGCACATTTTCTGAAGAGAACCCCCTCCCCATTTCATCACAGGATGTAATAATGATGACGACGCGTGTATATGTGTGTGTGTATTTATTACTGGAGCACCCCATGGGGATCCCTGTACACTTATGTGTTCAGATTCCAAGTCTTTTCTATGTACTAGGAAAACTATCAATGTGTGTGTATCCACGACTTTGTGTGTTTATATTGATGGGAAATAAACGGAACAGGAAAGAAGGACCCTCTTAGAAGCCTGAAAAAGCTTTTTGACCACAGAACAAAGTGGAAACTATCACAGACGTATTCTCACAGCTCTTCAGGCAATCGCTTTGAGGTTAGGTTTTTGTATCGTGTGACTAAATCATGGTTTGCTGCAGTATTGTCAGGCCTTTTACATTCACGTAATGGAGTCCTTTATTACCACAGAAAAACTGCACACAAAGGCATTTCTTCACAGAGTTTATTGTGAATGTGAAGTAAACGGCAAGGAGTCTGTTATCAGATGAGATTGTATCGCGGTAGAGGGTCATCTAAACGCCTGTGTGTGTGTGTGTGTTACAGGAGGTGTTGTGGATAAAGATCTCAGGCAGTATCTCAACCTGCGTTTCCAGAAGGGCTCATTGGACCACGAGCTGCAACAAATTATTCGGGACAACCTCTATCTTCGTACAGTACCCTGTGAGTAACTCTTGACCCTGATTTCCTTAACCTTCCACACTGCTGCCCTCACTGGCTTGGTCCCTTGAACTTTTTATTTATGATTTTCTGGCAGATATTGTCTGATCACTGCAACGGAGCAGTCTTACTTGATTTTACATATACGTAATTTTTTAGAACATTGCTTGAAAACCGATGCTGCCACAATGCTAGTTTGGCAAGGCTTTGGTAAGGAGTTGCTAGGATGCACTTGGCGGTTGCTAGCATGTTGGTAAGTGGTTGCTAGCGTGTTTTGGGTGCTTTCTAACAGTGTTACGGTGAGGTTCACACACAGCTCAGTTATTTACAGGAGTGAAAACCGCATTCTATAACCAAACTCACAACTGTATTCTTAGAAAACCTGCACTATGTGAATGAACAGGACTAGACAACTAGTTGTCTGTCAATCAGAGATATGAGATGTGTGTCAACTGAAGGTTTTCGATCCAGTCATTGTTCTCTGCCGTAGCTGCTCCCATCAGTTTTGTGTTCTACACGCGACTCAAATGCTCCGGATATAAAAGCTGCTGTCGGGTAATGAAGATTTGAAGGATTGGACCTTGTCCTTGTTGCATCAAAAGGGATAAGACTTTTCATTTTTATTGACGTGACTATCTTTGGTATAACTCCTATTCATTCATACAGACAGTATTCGAGATGCTACTGTAAGTTGCTGTTTGACCAGGACATTTCAAGACTCGGCTGTCAATAGAGTAAATCCGGCTGTCACTCCCAAAAACTGACATTGGTAACGTAGTCCAATACAATGGGATTTACAGGTGTGCAAACACACAAGTGTGATCGCTAAGAAAGGAATAGCGCACATCTCCCCAACAAGCTTCATGATCTGAGATGTTTAAGTCAAATTCGCAGGTCAGAGTTCAACTACCTGAACTTTAGTACGCAGCAAAGCATATGGAATAGTATAAAACACAAAGTCTAATGTAACCGCCCATTTGTGATTGAAAATTTCCTCAAACAGGTAAACACTTTGCCATACTCATAATGATGTGACGTTTGTATCTGTATATTTAGAGTTGTAGTCTGTGAAGATGTTTTGAAACATAAGATATAATACACACTGTGTCTTTGGACTGCACCGACACTTGAAAGGATTTCCGTGAAGATTCTGGTCAAGTGAAGCCCTTGTGTTATGTGTGAGAGCAAGCGAGAGAGAGAAAGAGAGAGAGAGAGTGATTACTGTCCAGCTGAGAGACTGAGCTGTGATTCCATTAGACCAGAGACCGACACGTGAGATCCGTACCCAGGAGAAAGAGAGTGGTTTAGAGAATACAGATGAGAGAGAGAGGGATGGACTGACAAGAGATTACGATAAAAAAATGAATGAGGTGTGAGGACCTTAGATGAAATGCCTCAGATGTCGGATTCATTGAACGCTTGCAAGAGGAAAAAGAAACAAGGACACTGATGGCTTGAAATAAGAAGAACGAGATTGAGGTGGAGAAGAAGAAAGATTGGATAGTTTGGAAAAAACCCATGCATACAAATTTATTTTCATTCATATGTAATGCAACACCTCTGTTCCAAAACCTAGTGAGCTGCCTACTTAGAAAACATTTTAAGGGCATCATAGATGTGCTAGCGACAAGAAGATTTTTCGAAAAGGTGGCCAGCATAATTGCGTTCTAAGATATTCCATTTTGGCAATTCCACTGTGAAAAGTGGTGAAAATATTCCTCCAAGATGGTGGACAGATTTTTACTCAATATTTGTGTGCTATGTATTTGTTGTTGTTGTTGTTGCTTATTGTAAACAAAAGGATAATGAGATGTACACAAAATGGGTTAGATCAAATGAACACTTATTTTATTATTTTTGGAATATTTATTTTAAAGGTGTCATGAACTGCCTTTTTTTTAAATATATACTGTTGTCTGAGGTCAACTTGAGACGTTTGCGTGATTTTTACATTCAAAAACATCATAGTGAATAAGTAATAGGCTATTTTCTGCCCTGGTTTTGAGGCTCTCTCCTGCACACTCGGATTCTATGGGTGTGCCGCACTGAAGACTTGGAAGTAAACGGCCACAGCCTGGATTGGATAAGATTCGTCTCCCCGCGAGTACACCGTGAGGGATTGTTTTAAAACATGTGGGTAAACGGCAACCGGAATAATTCGTCCCACAGGGCTTGCAAAATGTCTTTATCAAACAAACACAATGATTTATCTCTCATCCACCCGCGATTGATTGGAATTTGATATTTTTATTACTTGGCCCGCCCGATCGGTGGATATAAGCGCGAACTGCACACACACACACACACACACACACACACACACACACACACATGCGTGCGGGCATGCGCCAAGTTTGTTGCAGACTGCATGATCAAAACTTCCGCGATTGGATTTTTCCTTCAAATATCAAGTCACGAGAGTGAACAACGCACATCAAGAACCACAAATAAAGGATTTTTCAGCCTTTGACCACGTGTTAAGGTATGTTAAGTTAGACACGTACACAATCAATAGATCTATATCAAACAATCTGTAACAATGCAATACTATCACATATAAAAAACATATTTTACTCACATTAGTGTGTTGCTTCATTCATTCATGTAATCTCATCCTTTCTGCAAATCCAGTCTCTTGTTTACAAACGAATCCGTGATCAGAAATGAAGGAACAAACGCAAAGTCTTCCCCACGTGAGCTGGATATTCATTAAAAATAAAGTTCATCCATGCATTCATAATATTAGAATCCGAATGAAGCTTATGCGGTATGTTTAGAAATTCGATGCGGTTTAGCTCCATGTAGGCCTGTGTCATGTTAGTGGCACGAGTCGGTGGGCGGGGCTACAGAATCAGGCGTTGTTCTTCTTCTGTTGAGGCGGTGCTTCACTACCCTCAGACGTCATAGCCGGGCACATTCTGAGATCGATCGTTTGCTGGGCCTGGTGTCAATAAAAGCTTTTCTTTGACTAATAAGGAAGTTTTCAGCTCTGAAACTTACAGGATATTCTTAAATTACCATGACCTTTTATATATCAAAAGCTCAAGGGAAAGTTGATTTCTCAATTCATCACCCCTTTAAATTCACAAAATAATATACAAAAAAATTTACTATTATGTATTTTTTAAGGTTAGTTATCAGACTGCCAAGTGCCAACGATTCTCATGTGGTTACTAGCATAGCAATATGCTAATGACCCTGAAGCGACTAAGGACCATCTTGTCACTTAGGCTAGAGGTGTTGTAGGGTTATCTGACGCGTGGGATCCAAAACATGACGCTTCCAGTCCAGTACTGCAATTATCACCTTTATTGTCACAGTTACGATGCTCAAACACATAGTACTCCTCATACCCACTCCTGACACGGTCAAAAATTGTTTGCTTCCCTCATTACACCTGACCTCACTTCCTCTCTGGCTACCTATATCCATTAAACCCACACTCCACCCGGTGTCTAACAGTGGAACTACAACAGACATATAAATAAAGCATAATGGCTCTTACAGACCCACTTTATTAAAATCAGTTGTGAGGTGCGGTTCATGTTTGATTCATGTGAGGAGCGCTTTTTTGTCTGGCACATTCCAATAATCACATTATAGACCAATTATTCAGTCTATTTACTTTTATATTGTCCCGCTCTTAGCTTAGCACCATGCTAATGGAATCAATTGTTTGATAAACGTGAGAGTAGTGCTGTTTTGTCTGCTGCATACTTATAATCTTGAAATGGCCAAATATGAATTAATTATTTGTTGCGTTACTATTAGATTCTAATGCTGTTAGTATAGCAACATGTTAACTTCACACTCTATTGAATTTAATTGTGAGGTGTGAGTCTAGTTTTTAGCTTAGCACCATGCTAATAAAATCAATTGTTCGATAAACATGAGTAGTGCTGTTTTGTGTGGTGAATACGTATTAGTTTGAAATGTCCAAATATTAAGCAATTATTTGTTGTATTACTATTAGCCTAGATTCTCATGCTGTTAGCTTGGCACATATGCTAACGTCACTCTAGTTCTTAGCTTAGCATCATGCTAATGAACTCAATTGTTTAATAAATGTGACAGGTACTTCATGCTCACAATAATCAAATGAGTGCCTAAATGAATTTATGTTCATGTTATTTCATGTTCTTAGCATAACACCCTGCTAACATAACACTCTGTTGCACTTGCAATAAGTAATCACAAAATGCCCAAATATTGGACGATTATTTGTTGTGTTGCTACTTATTAGATTAATGCTGTTATTTTAGAAGCATGCTAATGTCACGTTGCATTAAATTGTGAGGTGTGGATCTAGTTTGATTCGCCTGATGAGCGCTGACGTGATTACTTTAGGAATTTACCATCAAACTCTTTTGGAATGTATTGTTGCACATCCCATGTGGTTTGTGAAAGCGTTGCCTATGTAGAGAGTTCCAAATCTGTTACTTAGGTTCAGTTTTCAACAGAGTTTCACAAAAATGTGTAGCTATTTAGGTTTGTTGAAAATTCATACAAATTTGTAAGACATCATTCATATTAGGATTCATCATTCATCCATTAGGATTGGGATTATAGATGGAGCTTTATGCTTTTTTCACAAAAATTGTAAATTTTATGTGAATCCCATTTTACAAATTTATGCAAAATTGCACTCTCATTAAATACCTAGATTTTCTCATGAGATCGGGTTGTCAATTTCAGTTTGGATGTTGTCTTTGAAGCCCATTAGGTTTTGGAACCGAGTTTATATTTCACAGAATATTATTTCTGCAGAATTGAGTTTGTGTATGTGTAAATCCCAGAAAGACTCCAGAGGAAGTTGAGGATATGTCCCCATTGCCGTCACATTATCATTCGTGTGATTGGCTGCTTGCTGAGTAATGACATTAATGCTCATAATCACAGAACTGTCTCATGAATTATGCAGCATATCTATTACAGCTTAGGGTGCCATGACAGGTTAGACCTGCCACACATACACACACACACACACACACACAGGGGGTAGACAGGGTGACATTAGAAGTTGTTAGTGCTGACATTGAACCTCTAAAGAAATGAGACGTGAGGCACTATTATAAATGGGGGATGCAGTGTCCTCTAAAATCTAACAATTGACCCAGAGATAGTGTCCACATATTTGCTGTGCCCGAAGTTGAACACTTCCCTGCAATATAGTATGCGAAAAACAGCATGCCAAAAAATTTTTATGTCCGAATACATAGTATTCGAAAAACAGTAGGTGAAAAACACCCGGATGACCCTCTAATTCTGCCGAGATTCTGAAGTGTGTATTCGATGGACACCACGAGAGAAGATTTGTGAATGGCAGCGAGGCAAGGCAACTGATGCCGTAAGTCACATGACACTGACAACAAGGCAGAAGCCGTAACGTCCAAAATTTAATTCATACTAGTACACATTATTATTTACTCACTCTCATGTTGTTCCAAACCCTATTCTTTTTTGGAACGCAAAAGGAAATGTTTAGAAGAATGTTTGCGCTGCTCTTTTCCATGCAATGAATGCATAACTAGGGACTGGCTCTAAAGAGGACAAAAGAAAGACAAAATAAGTTCATAGTGGTTGGAACAACATGTCGTGAGCAAATAATGATTTCATTTTTTGAAATATTGGTGAACTATTTTTAAGGGCGGTGTGTTTGTCAGTGTGTAGTCTGTGGATGTTTGAGGGAACATTTGAAGTTTCATAACAAGACTGAAGCAGGTCTCATTTTCACTTCAGAACACAGAAATGTGGATCAGGCTTTTTTCCAAAGCACCTGCCACCACGAGCAGTCTGACACATTTTCAGAGCAAAACCACACACCTGAAAAATTGAACAAGCTTGAATTGCCAGTTAAAGATACCTAGAGTTCTCTATAACTCCCTTGTTACTGAGCAAGACTTGAATGTTAAAGTCTGATTTTGATTTCTAGACCACACAAGCCTGAAGTATCATTTTCAGATCTCCTGAATTGAGTCTTTGAAGAAGTCTAAAGAAGCGGTTTCATCATTCCAGTTATCAAAAATGGATATAAGATTCAACTACATTATATATTTTCCAAGGCTCACATTCTTGGAAAGGAAGATCATTACCATGAATTAATTCCCTAGATACTCTGTTTGAATTGGATTTAACTATATTTGTCATAAATGTGGAAGATCTAGTTCTTTCAAGTCAACATAAAATTAAAATTGACCCTAGTAATTTTAATACACATTCCTGGCCTTATCATGCAGAATTCATCAAACATTAATAACTTGCTCCTCTTCTGAAATGGCTTTGCTTTTCGCCTGACATCACTGTCAGTTAATGTTGCCGACACTGCCGCACTTTAAAAATCATATGGGTTTCTGAAGCAAAAGATTATTTAAGTATCTTCTCAAGTACAAATAGCTAAACATCCTTAAAACAAAATCAATATATTTAAGGCTTGTATTCAGAGAATGTATCTCCAGTTAAGGTTGTTTTCTATTTCAGATTTTCAGCATCATTACTCCAGTCTTCAATGTCACACAATCTTTCAGAAATCATTCTAACATGCAAATTTATTGCTCATGATTTTTTTTTTTTATTATTATTAGTAATCTTGAAAACAGTTGTGCTGCTTTTTAGTGGAAACATGATACTTTATTTAGAACATTCAAAGAACAGCATTTATTTGAAATGGAAATCTTCTTTATAAATGTCTTTACTGTCACATTTGATCAATTGAATGAGTCCTTGCTGAATAAAATGATTAGTTCAATTTAAAAAAAAAATAGTACTGACTTCAAACCTTTGAATAGCAGTGTGCATTA
Source organism: Gobio gobio (assembly GCF_949357685.1). Classification (NCBI taxonomy): domain Eukaryota; kingdom Metazoa; phylum Chordata; class Actinopteri; order Cypriniformes; family Gobionidae; genus Gobio; species Gobio gobio. Next base: position 23,755,070 of record NC_137101.1, on the reverse strand, counting down.
GTCTTTCAACCAGTTTCAACCAACCTTCATTTTGTCGTCTTTTTCATTTAATTTCTCAGGGATAATCTCTGTTATAGTGTTTTGATTGGCCTTTTCTTTCTCTGTATCCACTTGTCTGACTCTCTGTCTGTCAATCTCTGCCTCTCTTTCGCTCTTTCTCACTCTGTCTTCCACTCTTTTGGCATGTTTTTTTTTGGTTCTATCTCGGTTGTGGTACTTAAGCACCATGATGAGGGCTTTAGGTTTCCATGGTAACTGCCATCTCCCACCCCCTGCAGTCTGCGTCAGACCAGTGACGTCTAGTCCCCCTTCCACCTCATTCCTTCACCCAGTCCTCCATCCTTTATATGAATACACAGGAAGTCAGGAAATGGGGCTGCTGTTGGGGAGCTCTTACGAAACAGGGCTATAATTGGCCAGGTTGCATGTGCATTGTGTGCTCTGATTGGAGGACGGGACTCTGAGAGCTCCTGGCGTGAGATGAAGAAGCGTTTAACTGCAGATGAGGTCGGTGAGGAAGTCTGCCATGGAATGAGACTAAAGACAAGAATGTGTGTGTGTGTGTGTGTAAGTTTGTGGACTCCTAAGGGGTCATTTTTCTTGTGTTACTGTGTGCCTGTCATGCCACATGGCTTACACCTAGATAGAGATGCATTAAAGCAGATACACTCAAACTCACTTTAGAGAATGAGAAAGTTATTTATCTTTAATCTCTTTTTCTACACTCACGTGTGGGTGATTCTCATGAAACCTTGGCCCCATAAATATTTTAACAAAAAAATTAAGAAAAAATATGATTTTGCATAAAGTAAATGAAACCCATTTTAGGACCTTATTTCCTGACATAATTTTTTGGACAATCTTCCTAAAATTCAAAACTACTGCAGTGTATTCTCATTACCATAATGTGATTTTATTTTATATATATTTTTTTTTTATGTTTTAAAATTTTTGAATCGCAATATTAAAGTATTTGTTAGGACTGTCTATTAAAATAACCATGTTGATTATTAAAAGAAATCAAGATTCAAGAGATTCAAGAGTTTTATTTGTCACATACACAGTTATATACACAATATACAACTGGCAGTGAAATGTAAACAGGTCCGCTCCATGGACAGTGCAAATAACAGTTACAAGAAACACAAGGGGAAATTGAAATAGAAATAGAATAAAATTAGAATAAAAAGTATTAACATAAGTAGAATTATAAATAAATCAAGTAACGGATAAAAATAGGAAATAAGATAAAAATAAAAATATAAAATAAGTGGATATGATAAGTGAGATAAACTGTAGACTTCAATCAATAGCACATTTTTGCCAACAAAAATAAATAAATATATAATATATGTATATGTGTGTGTGTATTTATTTTTTGTCTGTGCTTTGGAAATTCCTGGAATTTACATAAGGCTCAAGGGTATGGTTTCTAAATTTGCATGAATTTTGTTAATACATTTTTTTTAATTGCATATTTTCCTTCATTCTTTAAAAATCTCTAAAATAATACTATGAATGAATAATAATTAAGTGTACTAAAATTAAAATATACCTCCACTACGCTAGTATTTGTACATAGTTTAAAAATAAACATCATTGTATTTGTTTTAATGCATCACTCTTATTCAAATCTTTTGGTTTTAGGGTGAAATATGATCAGTGTTAATTATATAGCTACTATTAAATTATTTATTCATATTTTGAGTTTCAATAATTTTGATATGTGCTTTTAATGTTTTTAAAATATTTATAGCATTACATTTTTTTAAATTCAGTTTTAGTATTTAGTAATTTTAGAATAACCTGTACCCTGCTCTTACACATCATACAAATATCTCAGTTTCTTACCAGCTCCAAACTCAAGTCTCCTCTCCCTTTTCCAGTTGGAGTGTCGTGTTTCTAAGATGTCCTGCTTGATTAAAGGTCCTTGTGTAGGCTGATGTCCAGAGGAGAGGGAGTTATTTGTAGCTTCGAGAAAGAGAGAGATACGATACTGTAGCGAGAGGACTGGAAGGGTGGCAGCATGTCAAATAGGTGTTAGAAATAGACCATACTTCCCCAAACAATCCCATCATCCATGTTCCTCTGTTGCAACTTACTTAAAATACCACTGACAGTAGACAGTCACTTTTTAGCCTTTAACTGCCATGAAACAGGAAGTTGTATAGACATATCAAGGGGCTTTTTTCTTTTTCAAATATCTAATAGTTATATGATAGCATGATTGGGTACGCCCTTACAAACGAAATGAGTCATTAATATCTTTATCCTTTTTCTGCTTCAATATTTACTATGCCTATTTTTTCAACTTTTAAGAGTATGCTAACATCTAGATTAGCCTCAAAGCTAACATGGACTTAAAGCTTAGAAATGATCATAGTATTCCTGTCCTAGTCATCATTACAGATCTTCTAAACCCTCTTTAATGTGTTCATACGTCTCAGACGCTGTGGTAGAGACCCTTTATCTTTTAAAGCTTGTGTTGTGGATGAGGTCTAATCTGTTGACGGTGATGTCTAACTCTGAAATTCTCGCTGGCTTTCTGAAGTCTGTGTGGCACAGCTGCAGTCAGTGTCGAATGCAAACCACACTCAGTGGCCCAATTATAATCTCCTTATCTCCAGAGTACAACACAAGCCATCCTAGAGTAAACACGCTCACAGCCCAACTTCAGCACAGATCCCCCATGATCCTTTAGAACATGTACCCCAAATAGCCTTTCATAATGAAAAACTCTAAACTACACCATCCTGTGGTTATGTTTCTGGTTTTCATTGGATGTCCTTCAATGTTTGTTCTTTTCAGTTACATCTTTTCCAGAGAGTAACTTTTGGAGATACACACTATTGGAGAATTATTGGAGTGCTCATTTATATTTAAAAAATGTGTGCATATGTCAGTTTGTCTCAGATGTTGCTCCCAGAACACTTTATTGCCAAAAGTTTTGGGAAGCCTGCCTTTACACGCACATGAACTTTTATGACACCCCATTCTTAATCCGTAGGGTTTAATATGGAGTTGGCCCACCCTTTGCAGCTTTAACACTAGAAGTCCCGGAGATTTTTACCCCTCCTTTAGCCAAGTGGATGCTAACTGGCTAGTCTTTTGGCTATCATTAGCATCAATTCATGTGTAAATGTGGTCATTACCTGAGCCATCTGCAGGGGGGTTGGGGGTGTGTGTGTGAATGGTTGCTGGTGGCTTGTTTGTATGTGTGGGGGAGGGAGGGCTGCTAAAAGCAGAGAACTTGATAATGTCTCACATTGGCATGTAGGGTCTTGCCCAGGTGTAAACAGGTATGAATTAGAACATCTAATCCTTTTGTGCTGAGGTGGATAAAATCTCACTGCACATAGCCTACTACTTCAGTGCCCTCAAGAATTCTGTGGTGTACGAACCTCCTCTCCAAGAAAAGAAAATGCAGACAAGACTCACCACTCAGCAGGCCTTGGAAATGATCCTGAGTGAAGTAAACCCTTGTGACTCAGATGGAGAAGACATAGAACTTCAGCCGGATTCGGACTCAGAGCTGTCTGATCTGTCTTCAGGTTGAGTTTCATTTAATATTATTTCCTATTTCATTTCAAACCAGTAAGAGAAAAACACAAAAAAAGCAGAGTGGAGTGACATAAATATTTACTCTGCCTTTTTTTTATTGTCCACTTTTTTGTTTGTACTACTTAGCAGACATTCACTGCCATCTGAAGTGCAAAACATTATTAGTTGTTTCTTTGCTTTAGTTGTATCTTTTTATTTAGGAAGATATTTCAGACATTATTCCGATACAGAGAAGGAGATACTGGAATTGTTATTAGTATCTATGCATGCATTTGTGGTATCATTTGACTTTTCCATTGCTCACAATTTGAATTTGTTCACACTGCAGATGAGGAGACTGCTCCTCAACCAAAAAAAGAGAGCCCGTTTGGGGACTGACCTGACAGAGACAGCGAAAGATGGCACAGTGTGGCGTGAAGAACAGGTGGGGACGCGTCTCCCTTTCACCCCAATCAAAGCGTACGCTGCAGATGGAGAGCCAACGGCTAAGGCCAGGAAAAGTATCTCGAGTCGCCTTCAGAGCTTCCTGTGTTTCATCACTCTTGACATGCTTCATAGCATTCAAGAATGGACTATTCAACATGCACAGGAAACGGAGCATGTTCATTGGTTCATGGCCCTCCCTGAACTAATGGCATTTATTGCAATTGTCATCTTCCGGGGGCTTACCAAGGTTCCATCACTACGTGACTGCTGGTCAGCAAACCTGGGAAACCCACATATCATTGGAAAAATGCCGCGAAACCACTTCCAAGACATCATGCGACACCTACGCTTTGATGACCGGTCCATCCGGAGTGATCGAGCGAAGACTGATAAGTTTGCTGCAATTTCCAGTGTGTGGGGATCATTTGTCACCAATTGCATCACGTCCTACAACCCTGGACTACATATCAGCGTTGAAGTTTGGGATCAAGTTTTGGGTGGCTTGCGACCTAAAATCCAAGTACATTTGTAATGTCCTCCCATATCTTGGCCGTCCCAGTGGAGAGAGACTGTCTGAAAATGTAGTGATGAGGCTGATGGAACCATTCCTAGACAAGGGCAGAAATGTTACCACGGACAATTTCTTCACATCGCTGTCACTTGCGCATAAACTTCTTAGCCGGAAAACCACCATCCTCGGCACAGTCAACAAGATTCGCCGGGAAATCCCTCAATCCTCTAGACACACAGATCGCAATGAATTCACCACTCAGGTATGTTGCAGGTCTTTTGTGGTTCTATGTTTATGTGTTTCTAATTTTTAGAATCAACACCGCCAAGTGTGTCATTGTGTGTAAAAGTGCTTTGAAAATAACAATTTATCTTATTTATTAGGTGTTTTCAACCACTGCTGCTACGCTGACGGCGTATGCGGCCAAACGGAAGAAGACCGTCTACATTCTGAGCAGCATGCACAGCGTGATTCAGACTGATAATACCACCAAAAGGAAGCCAAACACTGTCACCCTTTACAACACCACAAAGTGCAGCGTGGATGTGATGGACCAGATGGTGCGGGAGTACACTGTCCGCACAGGGACACGGCGCTGGCCAGTTGCCGTGTTCTATAACATGATTGACATGGCAGCACTGAATGCACATGTGCTGTATCAAGCATGCACCGGAAGGCAGGAAAGACGGGTGGACTTCCTGGTGGAGCTTGCAAGAGAGTTGGCTAACTCTCATATGTGTGCGAAGAAGGCAAGAAAAGAACAATTGCTTCGGACACAACCCTCCACACCTAGCCCTGGAAAAAGAGCCATGTGTCAGGTCAAACACCAATGCAAGAACAATCATGCCACTGTGCGATGTGTTCACTGCTACAGATACACATGTGGTAAATGCAGACGGGAGATACCATGGCAGTGCCAGGATTGTGAGTGATTGCTGGAATGTACTCACTCACTTTTTAATATTATTTGTAAATATGTGTACAAATGGTTGGTTTCTTTTTTATTTTATTTTGTACTGTTTTTATCAATAAATCTCAGCAACAAAGGAAAAAAAAACATGTGTGTTGATTTCTCCCTAAGATGGCAAAGTGAAACACAAGTTTCCTTGAAGTGGCTCAGCATGGCCCCACATCGTTTACATAACAAAAGCAACTGTTCACAGCTGATTAAGGATATTAGCCTAAAGCCTTCCAGCCCATCGGCTGTCCTGCGGGTTTTATAGGTAGAAAAGCCAAATGGCTGCTCTCTGGGACTTCTAGTGTTAAATGCTTCAACACTTCTTGGAAGGCTTTCCACTAAGGTTTAGGAGTGTGTTTATGGGAAATTTTGACCATTCTTCTAGAAGCGCATTTGTGAGGTCAGGCACTGATGTTGGACGAGAAGGCCTGGCCCGCAGTCTCCGCTCTAATTCATCCCAAAGGTGTTCTATCGGGTTGAGGCAGGCCAGTCAAGTTCCTCCACACCAAACTCGCTCATCCATGTCTTTATGGACCTTGCTTTGTGCACTGGTGCGGAGCCATGGTGGAAAAGGAAAGGGTCACTCCCAATACATGTTCCCACATAGTTGGGAGCAGGAAATTGTGCAAAATGTCTTGATATGTTGAGGCATTAAGAGTTCCTTTCACTGGAACTAAGGAGCCAAGCCCAACCCCTAAAAAACAACCCACACCATAATCCCCCCTCCACCAAACTTTACACTTCACACAATGCAGTCAGGTACCGTTCTCCTGGCAACCGCCAAACCCAAACTCGTCCATCGGATTGCCAGACAGAGAAGCGTGATTGGTCACTCCAAAGAACACGTCTCCACTGCTCTAGAGTCCAGTGGCGGCGTGCTTTACACCACTACATCCGACGCTTTGCATTGCAGTTGGTGATATAAGGCTTGGGTGCACCTGCTCGACCATGGAAACCCATTCCATGAAGCTCTCTATGCACTGTTCTCGAGCTAATCTGAAGGCCACACAAAGTTTGGAGGTTTGAAGCTATTGCCTCTGCAGAAATTTGGCAACTTCGCACTGTGCGCCTCAGCATGCACTGACCCCGCTCTGTGATTTTACGTGGCCTACCACTTCATAACTGAGTTGCTGTTGTTCCCAATTGCTTCCACTTTATTATAATACCACTAACAGTTGGCCGTAGAATATTTAGTAGTGAGGAAATTTGGACTTATTGCACAGGTGGCAACCTATCACAGTACCATGCTTGAATTCACTGAGCTCCCCATTTTTCACAAATGTTTGTAGAAGCAGTCTGCATGCCTAGGTGCTTGATTTTATACACCTTTGGCCATGGAAGTGATTGAACACCTGCATTCAATGATTTGGAGGAGTGTCCCAATACTTTTGACAATATACAATAAACAATATCACTTTGTGACATTTTTTAAATTTATATCACCAATTATACTATGGGCCGTTGAATGCTTGAATCTGATTGGCTGATGAACGTTCTGAGGTGTGCAGTTATTTTCTGGGAGACGCACAGCGAACGTAGTTCCAGGCAGCTCTCTTGACCGCATTACAGTTCCATATCACTGCGCATAGTTAACTGTAATAACGGAAATTACAGGACTAAAAAACAACAATATGACAGATGATTTTCCTAAAGTAAATCTTAATATTTACAGTGAATATAAAACGTTCAACAACTGGGCGGCAGCAGTATTAGACAGTCCAGATGAAAAACAACAAAGGCAAGCTTTTCTGTCTCATTACTGAAATCACACATGCTCGCACACGCACTACAGTTTGCACAAAAAGCTGTCAGCGCTGCCCTGACGATTTGATCAGTTCGCCTATATAGTAGAGCAACTTAAAGGCTACACGTGACATTTTTTCACTAGCGAGGTAATAACAGCGCTGTTTAGAGACGCACAGAGGTAGCCTAGTTCACACAAGCGCTCTTTCTTTTTCTCTCTCTCTCTCTCTCTCTCTCTCTCTCTCTCTCTCTCTCTCTCTCTCTCTCTCTCTCTCTCTCTCTCTCTCTCTCTCTCTCATTCTCTTTCTAATAACTTTATTAATAACTGCAGTAGAATGCTATCAACGGCTCAAGCCTTCGTTAACAGCTTTAAAATGACGTTTCGGAACTAGCAAAAGAGCTGTTGGATGAGACGCGGAAGAAATAGTCCTACAAAAACCGGACGAATCCCATTAAATATATAATCGGATCGATGTCTTGAGGTGTGGTAACCGTAGTATAAGCGGAATAATTGACTCATATAATAATGCACACTCCGCTTCGCGTCGTGACCGCATCACCACCTCGGGTGTGCATTATCATTCTAATAATTGAACGGCCCGTCGTCAATTATTCCTTACTTATACAATTGCTGATAGTAAGATACAGAGTTATAAAACAAATGCGGATAGTATAGAATTTGGTCTTGTAAGTATTTGATGATAATTGTTTTACTTAATTGAGAGCTAGAGACTTGAGCAAAAGTCTCTTGAGCAAAACCGTCTCTTGCTCTCCATCCATCCATCCATCCATCCGTCCGTCCGTCCGTCCGTCCGTCCGTCCGTCCGTCCATCCATGAAATAATAAAGAGATTTATTTGTAAATTTTCTATCCTATAAGGTGTATCTTTCCACTCAGAGTTTGTCATGGCAATTCTGTTGAGTGCTGTATTTTTATACACTATTGTTCAAAAGTTTGGGGTCAGTAAGATCCCCAACACATCAGATTAATAATTTTAATTAGCAAAGATTCATTAAATGGATCAAAGGCATAACGAAAGAGGTTTCAACAAAAATTTTAAGCAACACAACAGCATATTAGAATGATTCCTGAAGAATCATGTAACACTGAAGACTGGAAATTCAGCTTTGCCATCACAGAAGTAAGTTACATTAAGTATATTGAAATAGAAAACTGTCAAATTGTAATACTATTTCACAGATTTCATAAACGATTCTTGTTTTAAAAAAACAAAAAAAAAAAAAAACGGTGGTCTGATGAGGGGATCATTGGACTCCACAAAGTCTGAACTATGTTTATTAGACTCAGATCTTTAATGACAAGAACATGTGGTGTGTTTGTTATCCCCTGTAGAGTCATATGACACTCATTGGCTATTTGTTTTATCTGTATCACAAGGGTTTGGCTCACATTAAAACACACACGGTAAGAAAAGAAATCAAAATTACTTTTAATACTTTTCCACCAATGCTGTACTATTTGGAAAGGGGCAGAATGTGACTTTTGGTAACATAATGACATGAAAACTTTATTATTCTCTGAGGAATTTTCTACTTTCAAAGTCACTAAAATCTTCCCTCAACTCTCACTTCAAGGTGTTCCTGTCCTAATTTGAAGTCAATCCAAAGTCTACACTGTGCCAAATTCTAGATATATGCAAATAGGTATATCCCTTGTGATTTGCTTTTCAGGTGAATCCAGCTGTTTTAGACTGCTGTGAAAAATGTTCAGTCAGGAGGTGGTCATTGTATGGAGAGTGTAAAATGTGCATCTATGGACAGTGGACATTTGGGTATTTTTGCCACTCTTTAATGCATCTAAGAGTGATTTGCGTGGAGTGGGATGGTAGTGTAGAGATGGACAAAACACTCCACTGCATTAATATTCATGCAGCGACGCAGCTGAGGAGAAATGGCGCACTTTCAAACAAACATGAGCCCCATCCATTATTCAAAGCCATTGGACCTGTGCTTATGCACTCACACATTCACAACAAACACACTCCCCCACTAACACACACACACACACACACATGATTTTTCTCCTCTCGGGAATACTAGAGAAAAGCAAAACTTTATGTGGATAAGCCCTTGAGTTGGACTACAGAATTAATATGAGCTCTACCTGTGTCTCAAAAAATGTGACACCTCAACCGTTGTTATACACTTGAGACATGTTTTTTGGAGATAAATAAGAGAATTTCACAAAAACATGTCAGAAACGTGTCAATTCATAATAATTAAGAACTTTGGAATTTTGGATAAAGACAAAATAAGCGGTTGCACAGTACGTGCACTTACATGTACTTGGTAAAATAAGGTAACTACATGGGTTAAGGTTAGGTTTTGGGGTAGTTTCAGAGTTAGTACCTAGTTATTACCCAGTTATTGTAATTACTATAATAAGTACATAGTATATACATGGGGAACAGGATTGTAAAATAAAGTGCTGCCAAATGAGTGCCATAACATCACACTATGAAGATTTTACAGTATGTGTACTTACAGTGTACAATTAAAGTACTGGTAATATAACTATATAATATAACATGGGTCGAGGTTAGGTTTAGGGGTAGGTTCAGGGTTAGTACCTAGTTATAACCCAGTTATTGCAATTGCTATAATTAGTACATAGTATGTACATGCGGAACAGGACTGTAAAATAGAGTGCTACCGATTTTTGGTATTTTTTCTAATTACAATTAATAGGTTTTTCCCACCTGTTCTTGTACAATACCCTTTGAAATTTTTGTAATTACTGTAATAATGTTATGGAAATGATCTTTTTCAGACAATAAAGAGTGTTGTAATGTATAAATACTTACAATAATTATATATTATAATTTATTATAAAATATTTCTGAAAATTGAGAGGGAAAATTTGCTTAATACTCACAATGCCAAAAATCATGAATTGGTCTTTAAAACATGATTCATTTTAAAATATGATGTCTTACTTATTTATTAGTTGTTGTTTGTTTGTTTGTTTGTTGTTGTTGTTGTTTCATTTATTTATAAAAAATTGTGAGGAGGGAAAATGCGCTTAATATTCAGGAAAATTATCTAAAATGCCAAAAATTATTTTTAAAATGTGATTGTATTATTAATTAGTTAATTAATTTGAAATATGTATTTATTTATTTAGCTTTTGGTCACATTTCAAAAGATTTCGATTAGACCTAAATTGCCGTGTTGAGATCTTATGTTCACATAATCCCTTCTATACCCCTGAAAACACTCATGTTTGCTTTGCTTATCTAAATGAGGGCATATCATACACTTAAATGAATATATATATATATATATATATATATATATATATATATATATATATATATATATATATATATATATATATATATATATATATATATATATATATATATATATATATATATATATATATATATATATATATATATATATATATATATATATATAAAAAATGTACTTTACTTTACAATAATTTTTACAAATTAGGAGATTCTCATCCTCCGCCCAAAGGCAGTTTTTGTCACGTTTCTTGGGCCAAATTTGTACTTAAACGCTAAGCAACCCACACACACTCACCCCTGCATGAGAGTACAGCTCCAAGCCGGTGACTCATTGAGCTACAAAACCCAAATCAATTCACAACCCCACAGCACTTTACTAAACCCTTTGACTGCACTGCCAGGACCTGGTGAGACATGATGAACTCAGGAAAGGGTAAGAGGGGAGGCATTGGGTCAAAAAAAGAAGAAAACATGAACCAATCATGAAGTTTGGAAGAAGAGAGCAAGAAAGGAAGTTGGAGGGTGGCCGGTCCCTTGCGTCTTTCTTTAGTCTAATTAAAGCATGAGCCAGAACTCAAGAGGCTGCTGGGCTTTAGTGAGTGTGGCTACTATAAAGTCTCTGTGTGGTAATTACTGAAACCCTGTGCTACGAAGGCAGAGCCAGGAAAAAGTGGCGATGGAGGACATCAGCAAGCCAACTGAGCGCGTGAAGGGTGGAAGGAAGTGCTTTGATTGTCCGTGAGAACTGCTGTTCCTACAAAACAGGATGAGACGGCTTCATTAATTTGATTGGTTGCTTTGGTTTTTATAGAATTTTGAGACAGGACTGATGGTCAAACATTATCTTGCCTTCATCTCACTGGCAAAACTCACCAAAAAAATACTAGGGTGCTGTGAGTGGTTGTCATAGCATTGAAGTGTGGTTGTTAACATTTTGTATAACATGTTGCTGTGTGGTTCCTGTTCCTAGTTGTTTTAAATAACTTGAAACATCAACAGTTTGTTACATATTTTGAAATGTTCAATTCCTAGTGAAAAAAAAAGCTTCACTCAGAAAATAAAGAATATAATTAATTTTTTTCACAAAAAGACACGAAAAGGCCTTATGACTATTATTTTTAACATTATTATCATCCATATTTCCCCCTTGTTCCATTTTGTTTTAATAACTGAAATGCAAATAAATTCCACAAATATGCTGTACAGTATTGAAATGCAACCTTCATATAAATAATATAAATATAAAACAGTTGACATGTTCATTTTCTAGAAATAAACAGATTTTCCCTTCATTACATTTTTTATTTTAATTATTGTAATGCAAAGAAATTTAAAGATCATTCTGTCACATAACGAGAATGAGATTATATATGGTGATGAAAATTGGGCGGAAAAAAATTTATTGTGTTTGCCATTAAGTCTGATTGCTTAATAAGAATAGCACATCTCTCCTCAACAAGCTTCAATATCTGAGTTATCATTTATGTCCAGAGTTTAATGCTTAGGGTTAAGTGGTTAGTTCAGATCCTTAAATTGTAACTCTAATATCAAAAGTCCCATTATTGATGTGTTTGTCCATGGTTTACTCTGGGATTCTGCTTGTAATCTCCCAAAAGAGTGTGACTCAGGATGTTAGCTTATTAAAGAATAGCCCGTCATAATAATTGAAACTTACCAGACAAACTGTGCCATTACGGCTCAAGTGATTTTAGTTACCCGAGGGCTGTATTGATATTCATAAGCTCTGAGAAAACTCTGCGTATGAGGAGGTGGTAAAGTGAGGCCTGCTCTGTGAATGAATGTCAGACACTTAAAAGTTAGTTCAGTGACTTTAAGACTTAGAGGACATGCTTGTGATGAATATGAATGATGGTAAGGCTAGAAAACATCCTAAACCGCCTAAGAACTGAATCTTTAATCTTGCTTCTGAGAAGGTAGTCTCAGACTCGAGACCATGCCCACAGCGAGTTCAAAGACATTCTGATGCGGATTGCACACAAAGTGGCTAGAGCTGGCTAAAGTTACAAGCTCTAAGGTGATTGGCTGATTTCTACAGTGTTCCCGTGAGTGACTGTATGCAGGACCAATGCAAGCATGGTGCGATGCCTAGTGGAGTATGTCAATGCGAGGCCTAAATTAACAAAAAGTATAAAAAGCAGTCTAACAGCTCTCGGTAGAGGGACCAATCAAATTAAATAAAACAGGCTTTACTGTTCACAGAAAAAGATGCTTCAGTTTTAAGAGTGAAAGAGTTCAAGGCTAGCTAAACATTTACACTATAACAACTGTTTTTGATAGAAATATTAAATAACTGGCAAACTACTTTATTTTCTTGTCAAATGTTGCCATTTTGCATTGAATATCATTTACATGATTCATGTAATTCGTAATTGAATGTGACGAGACAAGAAACATTAACAGAGCCATTTTGGCATATTAGGCATATAATTAGAAATGAATGTGAGCATATGTTAAAATAAAAATTATAATTTGCCAATTGTTCAAATGCATTGCATTAAAATCTAGTTTTCCTGACAGCACCCTATAAATGCTTAAATCTAAAAAAATGTCAGATTTTTTTTTAAAAATCTTCACATGATGGTAATGATTATGAATTCGTAATGTTCTCTTTTCATCTTTTCATCATCACTTTTTCACTTTTCATCATCTAATCAAATCTTGATATAAAATCAGGTATGTAATATTTTTTGTTTTCAATGAATATCCTTTTTTTACTTGTGAATATGGCAAATTGCAGAAGTGAATGTCCAGCCTGATCTGAACTACACTGAAGTGCTCACTAACACAGATTTAGACAGATTTGTAAACAATATTTGAGAGAAATAGGCCTTTTGTGTACATAGAAAAATCTTAGATCTTTGAGTTCAGCTCATGAAAAATGTGTTTTTCACAAAACACAAAGCAAGTGTTGCGTTTATAATTTTGGTCAGTGTATTTTACATGTTAGCAATTTGGTTGTGAATTCATATACATTTGTACGATTTGATTTATATAAAAACATAATTTGTGTGGTCAGACCAGATACTGACTGGTTTTCGGACCCCCCACAAAAAATACTATATTATTGTGGCCAGCCTAAGGCACATCTGTGCAATAATCATGCTGTCTTATAACCATCTTGATGCAACACCTGTGAGGTGGATGGATTATCTCGGCAAAGGAGAAGTGCTCACTAACACAGATTTGTGAACAATATTTGAGAGAAGTAGGCCTTTTGTATACATAGAAGTCTTAGAGTCTTAGATCTTTGAGTTCAGCTCTTGAAAAATGGGGGCAAAAACAAAAGTGTTGCGTTTATAATTTTGTTCAGTGTATTTTACATTTTGGCAAATTGGTTGTGAATTCATATACATTTGTAGGATTTGATTCATATAAAAACATAATTTCTTTGTCAAAATTCGCCACTAATTCACCAAAGCAGTTGCAAATTTCCATGAGAGTATGTTGGAATACCGTTTTATTTTAACCTGTAGGTCTTCAGGTATTCTTCAACGTATGAAAAGGAACAACATTTACATTTAGAGTTTTATTCCAAGTATTCTGTAGCCTGACAAGCCAGACCCACATCAAGATGTTGGGTCTGGGAACACACCACTGGCAGGGCTCAATCCGAGGGGCGGGATAAACGATTGTCTTTCAAATTCCCTCTGCACGCAATAGGATAACGCTACAATCAACCAGAGCAAAGAAGAAGGTAAAGCGGAGCTAGTTGATAGTAGGGATGTGACGGTGAGGAAATTTTCCCACCGGTTAATTGATGTGTGACAACACCGGTAATACCGGTATCACCGGCGGAGGCTTTTAAATCACTAATTCTATCTAACCGAAAGTAACATGCACACGACCGCTCTGAACTGAAAACGCGCCAGTGCGCACACACCGTGAATGACAGCTCGTCTGTAAATGCGCGCTCTGTGAGGCCATGGGTGCGTCTCAATCAGTTCCCTAGTTCAGTAGTCAGGGCACTGATCAAGCATTGATCAGTCTATGATTGAGATGCACGCCATGAATGAATAACAGTTTGTCCGTAAAGCATACTCGACGCACCCGCACGAGCGCGAGGGTGCGCGCGGCAAAAATAAATGCGCACAGTCAGCGTAGCGCGGAGGCTCGCACTGTGGAGCCAGGCGAAAGTAAACAATGCGCGCTCTGTGCGGCCGTGCATATTTTACTTTCGGTTTTGAATTAGCGCCAATTCGGCTGCGGGTTGCTTGAATTGTGGGTTCATTAGCCTATTATTTTTAATGAAAAACACAACAACAAAACAAATGACAAACTCCCTTAAATAGGCGCTTTTACGTTTCGCTTTGAAACCAAATCTTTCGCGATCATCTCAGTCAGCTCCTCACTCTTAAATCTGATGAATGACTCCTGCCGCTGCCGAGACTCACAGTCGGATCCTGCTTTATTAAGCAGATACGTTCAGTTTTTATTTGTATTATCTGTTCTCTAACTGAACTAAATTATTTTATTACTATAAAACAATCAAAAAGACGGTGGGCGGTGCCACGGTGGGCAAGTGATGTAACCGGTGTTGAGTCTGGACACCGGTAACACCGGCAACACCGACTATCGTAGCAAGCCTAGTTGATAGATTAAACTTTTAATTTGCTGTATCCGGTCGGCAAAACTCTGAACACATTTTCCTTTTTTAAGAATGACTTCAGTGCCGTTCTTTCTTCTTTTCTCAAAGAAAAGCTTAACTCCAAGTCTTCCAGAGTCGCGGCCAAAGCCGATTCGAAAGACAGCTGTGCTAAGTATTCTGTTCAGCAGAAGATGACCGCAAACATTATGTATTTTGCCTATCAATCAAATATGCAGAGCAGATAGATATCTTTGAGTTTGTGTATCAGTAGAAAGAATGAGCGGGTTCATGCTGAGTGTGTGGTGTGTGTGAGTGAGTATGTACTTGTGGGAGGAGTGGATTTGTCAGTGGATTGTAGCGTAAGTAAATTAAAGTGTGTGATGTTTTGCTTAAGAGGGTTGTTGGCTGAGACTGGGTCACTTACACTTATGATGTTGAATGAGCACCACTGAGGCACAGCGATGCGTGTTTGTTTCAGTGCTTTTCACATTGCGGCCCATTTGCGGCATTGTTGAATGATCATGAATGGCCAGCGCTGTGTGGAATCAGACTGAATAATGAACATTAATGCAGCAGTACTAAGAACTCCCCAGAAAATAAACAAAGAGGGGTGAGCGGAGAAGAGATTGTGTTAGTGAAGATAATAGTCAATGTTGTATCACACTTGATGAGGAAATGCTAAATTAAAGAGGTTTAGGACATCAGCATGGCCTGGATGTCACAGATGTCTCACTATGCCAAATGTTCATAAGTGATGCATTTACATTGTTCACAGTATCGTTCAGATGCATTTTACAGCTAGAAATGGTTTTCCTAACACTTATTTTAAGGTGTCCTTGTTACAGTGTAATTATACATTTTAGTACTGAGTAATATTACAATATGTACTCACTATAGGGTAAGGGTTTGGTTTTGGGTTTAGGTACATGTAATTATGCATAATGTACTGTTATGCACAGTTTAATTCTTTCCCCGGCAAACAGAATTTTCTGGGTTTCCGTGTTTTCACTATTATACGCTAGGGGACGCTATGACCCATCTTCTGAAAGAGTACTGAATTTCCTGATCAAAGCACATGCGAAGAAGGCACAGAAACAAGCAATATCATATGTAATCATATGCATATGTAAAATATCATTAAACATTGAACAGCATATAAATCAAAACTGCCTAATGTTATTGAATGAAATGTCGACCCTGGATGAGCTACAGGACTGTGTAAGTATTAGGGGTATTCATGGACTCGGTTTATGGCATCAGTGTTTTGATCATCATTCTGAATCCGATCTAGATACAGTCAGAGGGTTTTCTCAGCTTTTTGCTCAAAATGTTGCTTTTTATGAAACTTGCCCATATTCAAGTGTTGATAAAAAAGAATGCATGATGCTAGAATAAAATTTGTTTAAAAGCAGAAGGGTTTTGAAATATTGCATGTTCAGACATTCATACAACAAAATATTCTGGTAGCTAAGACATTTTTGTGAAAATGATCAAAAACGCTGGCGGTGGCTGGCAACTTTTTTTTTTTTAAATGCTGGTGGGGAAAGAGTTAATGCATTTGTTTAACATTATATGGTTATTATTATTTTAACATTTAAAACATCTTAATTTAATTGTTACATCCTTTCATTAAAAAAAATTGGGCATGTATACAATTTATAGATTTATATGGTTTAATCAAGCGGCAACCTCCCGCAGTTTCTCTTGAAGCCAATACGGAAGTGCCTCAAACTGCAATTCATCGACTGGCCGCTAGGGACAGGATCCAGAAGGGAGCAGAATCTCATTGAACCCCATGTTAAAATGGTCAACTTTAGAGCAGAATAAAACATGTTTACAGCCTGGTACAAATTGTGCTTTTGGTCTATACGGCTCATTTTGCCCTTCATGACAACTGTGAGGGGGGTGAATTTTTTTATAGCTCATTCGTTTACATTATATAAAGCCTTAAAGTTCTGCATAATTAAGGGCGTGGCCACTACGAGTGACTGGTGGATAGCCATTTATCTGCAGTCTGTTAGTCATCGCGTCACTTAAGCTCCGCCCACGTCCCGCCTTTTTGCCCATTTTCTGTTATCCGGGAGTGACGCGCGATGACGCGCTGCCAAGATGGCAACGGCCACCATTGCGCTTCAGAACGGCTCATCAGAATCCTATGGGTGACGTCACGGACACTACGTCCATATTTTTTTACAGTCTATGGGTTTAATTCATTATCTCTTTGACTGGGATTCAGTAATTTAATTTGACTATCATTATTCATTTGTTATCTGAATTGTCTTTATAAATAATATTTGATTTAGTATTTTATAAAACATTTAAATATGTAAATGGTTCATTTGAACTGTTGCTTTGGCTCATGAGTGCCCCCTTCTTGTCTGGTGCCCTGGGCAAATGCCCGGTAGACCTGTGAGTTAATCCGTTTATGATCTCAAGTGGCAATTAAAGTCCTGTTAGCTTGATTGGTGTAATTAGAGTCTTGAGATTGATACTTGTGAATGGTAAGTGTCTTCTCTCAGCTGATGCATACATTTGTCTGCATGCAGATGTGATTGAGCAACCGAAAGTACCGTATGTCGCCAATGCATTTGCCATGTTGAAATGCAACAGGTGAGTCTGCTTTTTGACACCACGGTCATGATGTTTTACATCAAATTATCTACTTTGGATTCTCACCCCTGATCTGTCTTACTCTTTCTATTTTCATTTTGGGTTAACCCACTTTCTTTTTACTGCTGTTTGCATCTGGCAAATGAGCCTATTCTGAGACAATGACCTCTGCTTCCAATTAAAGCCTGCTGAAGATTTACTGGGACAAGAGACAAGAGAGAGAAAGAGAGAGATGGAGATCAATATCTGGACAACAAACAAGAAAGAATGATTGAGGTGATTCAGTGAGGCCTTGATGTGGACTTTGCACTTTGAGGAATATTTACAGCCATTTGTGAAGCCCACGGGTTCACAAGCCTCTGCATGTGAGCGAGTGTGTGACCACTGAACCGGGCTCTCCAGCGCAGTCCAGGGAGCCCAGAAAAATTGCATTGCTAATCAAAAGCTGGACAGCTCTGCAGCAGTCATAAAGTGTGCTGGTTCTGCCTGTTCACCTGCCTGTCTATGTTGTATGGCCAGTTCAAGAGAAATTAGTTTAGAATATAATAATTAGTGGTGTTTGTTTGAATTATGTTTACAAGTTTTGCCTGTCAGATGAAGAAATAATCCAATATACTTACATTTAATTATGGAACCAGGCCATGTCTGCAGTGGGCGGAGCTAAAGAGTCACGAGCACACACACACACAATACATAATAGCATTATCCCTGGATAACTTTAGATGCACTATACTTATGTGTTGTTTACATTATGTGCACTTACACGCCAATTGCCAACAAAAACACGACATTTGATGCAGTTTCATTCACCGCCTGCAGTTTCGACTCATGACTGGGAACCATAGACTGTAAAAAATTATGGACATAGTGTCCGTGACGTCACCCATAGGATCCTGATGAGCAGTTTTGGAGCGTAAAATATGGACGAGCTGGCCGTTGCCATCTTGGCAGCGCGTCATCGCTCATCACTCCCGGATAACAGAAAATGGGCCAAAAGGCGGGACGTGGGCACAGCTGAAGTGACGCGATGACTAACAGACAGATAAATGGCTATCCACCTGTCACTCAAAGTGGCCACGCCCTTAATTATGCCGAACTTTAAGGCTTTATATATAAACAAATGAGTTATAAAAAAATTCACCTCCATCACAGTTGTCATGAAGGGCAAAATTAGCTGTATAGACCAAAACCACAATTTGTACCAGGCTGTAAACATGTTTTATTCTGCTGTAAAGTTGGCCGTTTTCCCTTCCGGAGCCTGTCCCTAGTGGCCAGTCGATGAATTGCAGTATATGTTACTTCCGTATTGGCTTCAAGAGAAACTATGGGAGATTGACGCTTTCCGGGAACAAACAAACACACTTGCAGAACTCAAACTGCATCGCAACTGTTCCCTTCGCGCTGGGTTACTTGGGAAGCTGAACCAGTTATCTTTTCCTCACAATCAGAAACACACTTGTTTAGTGACATTATTGATTTTGTAGTCTAAAAACAAAATGACAGCGCTGACGATGCCTTCCGTAACCCGAATGAAGCTCATTGTTGATGCTCTTGCTCTCGCTCTGGTTGATGTGCGCACGCACTCATCCAGGAGAAGTGTCCATACAAGCAATTCCGCCCTTTATGAAGTCATACACTGCCATACTCGAAACAAACTTTCTGCAACGTGTTCGTATTCTGAGCGAGTGTATTTTCCACAGAAATACTCTGTCATATGTCCAACTTGTTTTGTTTAAATTTTGGCCATGTTTAGCATGCAAATCCAACTCTTTAACAGTGTAAATAAGTCAGAATGCATGAAATAGCATTAGACCCCACCCCCTTTAAGACTGTTGATAACTTTTTGAGCTGAGATTGTGATTGAGCGAATTCATACAAATTCTCCACCAATTCGCCAAACTGTAAAACAGTTTCAGTCAATCTCAGCTCAATCTTGAGTACCTATAGAGTAGTATTGCATCTTTCATATCTCTGAAAAGTCTTTAGTTTTATTTTGGACGGAGCTAAAGAATCACGAGCGCGTGCAGCGATTGCGTTGAGAGCTGAAAGCGGTGACATCCTTAAACGTGGAAAAACGTTATCCTAAATAAACCATTGAGATCAATCGGATTTAGCCATGCATATGATCCAGAATCAGATCTAGAGGCTGAAATTTAACAGGAGAAGCAACAACAACGACTACAGCAGGACGTCTCAATGGTATGTCATGTACTGTAAAACTTATATAACGTTGCCTGCTTATAGCGGCTTGTCATGCGCGAGTTTTGCAACATTTGTGTGTGTTTACTCATGGTTTATGAGGACATAATTTGATTTATGGACTATTATATGCGATTTAATGTTAGTAGTAGCAAGCGGAATGGTTTTGCAAGTAGTGTGTGTCGATAGCTAATAACACAGACATTTGAAGTAGTTTTACTCACCGCCTGCTTCCAACATACGACCGCTGGGACTGCTCCATCTTTCAGCATTAGACAAGCTACAAATCCGGAGTTGAACTGGGCCTTGTTTATAAAATGATCGTCGCCGAAAGGCAGGGGTCCCATTAACGCTGGGTTCTTTGGGAAGCTGTACAAAAACACACATCTTTGGTGACATTGTTGATTTCGTGACGTCCTGTGACTGCAGCACAGCTGATGACTTCTCCAAAGCCGAGCACAGCGTTATAATGGGCGTGCGTTTGCTCTCTCGCTCTAGTTGCGCCCTTTACGGCCCGTACAAGGACTTTCCGCCCTAGCTTACGTCAGATAGACCCATACTCGGAAAAAAACTTTCCGAAACGTATGAGAAACCAGAAGGAGTATTTTCTGGAACAGAAATACTCCATCAAATGTCCAACTTTTTTTTTTTTACTTTGTCCATGTTTAGCACGGGAATCCAAGTCTTTAACAGTGTAAAAAATCTCAGTATGCATGAAACAGCATTTCACCCCCCCCTTTAAGGATTTCTGTAAGACTGTTGAGATTTTAATAATCTAAATAACCTTTTTCCACTACAATGAACTTTTAGTGAATTGGAAATGTTCCATTAATTCCATTAAAAAGAACAATGTAGCATTGTGGGGACCACTTTTGCACCACACATTAGTCTTTAAAAATGTTAAAATTGATCTGTTTTAGCTTTTGAAATGAATTTCCCCTAATGAAATTGAAGCCACAGCTAATTTGTATGCATATGTGCTTTTGTTGTAGACTGCTAATTTGATCAGCAGCAGTGCACGCTCCCCTTGAACGTGGAGTTAATTTGAGACGAATCAGAATTCACTGGAGTTCAAATCTGTCTTTTTTTGTGTGGCTATAAATAGCTGCTTGACTTCTTTGTCACAATTGGGTCAAAGGAAGTTAAAAATACGAGAATGTCCCAGCAGAGCCGACAGATCAAGTGCCAAACAGCGAGCAGGACGTTAGAGCGCTGGAGATGGACGGAGTGGCAGTATTTGATCGGCTCAGAAAAACAAGACTAATGCACTTCATTTCGAACGTCACCGAAAAGTCTAGATCTGGAGGTTATATATCAGCTTGATATTTCTGATTCTGTCAACAAAGTGAAATGTACATGCATGTGTTGATTCGCTTGAGCGCCTATAGGCGAGTGCGCAAACATTAACCTCAACATGCTTAGTATTCCATGCCAGTTGTTTCCTGACACTCACGGCTGCTGCAGCCTTTCTCCTAGCGGATTTCCGACCGGCAGAGGCGTCACCATGGAGACAGACATGATGTCAGCCCAGTGGCATTGCTGATTATTGAAGGATGAAGTTTCACTCTCTTTGGACCACACTGTGTGTATATGCAGTGTTTTTGGAGTGTGTGGAACAGGTATATGCTCAGTGAAGGAGCAACGAACAGATCAATTGTTTGTTCAAACACTTGTGTGGTGAAATTAACTGGGCATGATACCAGCGCTGAGCAAGGGTTACCAACTAAACAATCATTCCTCTTTGTTTGCATATTTGTTTATGCATAAGTCAATGTGCTTGTGTGTGAATGCCCATTAAAGTGTCATGAAACCGCCCATTTTAGCAAGTCATTTCACACCACGGTTTTGAAAAAAGGGAGAGGGAGAGAACACAACTCTCTGTGCTCCATTCATAGCAAAAGGTCTCATGAATAATGATGAGAGAGCGCCTTCTGATTGGCTAAAGCCACGCAATCTAATAAATAATTGAGACAATACTCAATGGAAATATAATATTGATTACTTCTCAAATTAATTCTGTTTTCCTTAAAACGTAATAGTCCACGGAAGGTGAGACAAGGTTGAGAACCCATGAGCATTTTCTTTAACAAAAAATGGACGGATACAAAATAAAAATAAATTAAGAATGGTATTAAAGAGATTCACCCAAAAATTTAAATTAGCACATGATTTACTCACCCTCAAGCCATCCTAGGTGTATATGACATTCTTCTTTCTTACGAATACAATCGGAGTTGGCTGAACCAAGTTTTATAATGGCAGTGAATGGGAGCCCAAAATTTGAAGCCCATTAAAGACATGAAAACATGAACCGAAAACAGGAAACAAGAACAAATGTGACACTTGCAATGTACTGTGAATGAATTAGGCCAGTTTTTGTTTGACGTAAAAGCAGAAATGTTAGGCTGATAATTGCATATAAAAAGCACTTACATTATTAAAATAGTTTATCTTGAAACATGCGTATTATTTAAGCGGTTTAATTATTTTTACTGTTAATTTAGAGTTTTATGTTTCTTGGCATAATATTGAATTTAAGGAAAGATTGTTACATTTTTTTCACACTAAGATCATGTTAGCGTACATTGTATATGTCTTGTCGCCATACTTCTTAAAAAGTGAGTATTTTACTGTTTACTTATTTATTTATTGTGGCAATCAATATTATTTCACAATTGCAGTCAATTTATCTTAACTTGTACTATATTGATGTCAAGTCTGTATATTTGTAATAATATAATTAGCAAAATATTCCTGAATGTAACGCTTTTCTCAAATATATCAGATGCTATCACCATCTTCTATCCTATTCATACGTACAAATGTCAAAATTTAAAAAATGGTGATTCACAGCCCTTTAAAGATGTCATAAAATACTTTTCCTGTTATAAGTTCAACCTTTAATTCCCCTTATATTACCCCTTCCTGTACTTCAGCTTTGCCAAGATCATGTTCGATTTATTTTTTTCTTCCTCTTAAAAATAGCCAGTAGAGCGGCATTAAATACACTGACATTTAAGAGCGAAGACTATTTAAAACGTGTCTCGGCCCCTTGTTGCATAAGCACCGGGTGTTATTATTACATAACAAAGATGAATTCCTCGCAGAATTCATGAAAGTGTCTCAGTAAACACAACAGGCATTATTTAAACTTAGGAAATGTGCTTAACTGCTTATTACAATGTTATTACATGCCTATTACACACATATTACTATGTTATAAATGTGCCTTTATTGGTTGCTGTTACATTTGGTTTCCTGGAAATGGGCTGTGATTCTCTGAATTATATGGGTGTGAGTGATCCGTGCTTGTTTTGTTTCTCAGCTCACGTAGCAGTGCACTTCTGAATGCAAGGACAGTTTACCATGTCTCTGCCCTCTCTTGCCCTGTCTCTAGAACTTTCTTCAGAGAAAATGAGCAGGCTGTCGACCCAGCATGAGAAAACAATACTTCACCCTCATCTCTCTATTTCTCCCTTAAAGTTTTTCATGAATAAATATTTTGTAGTTATAGAAGATTACCAAAGTGTTTATAAAGTAGAATTGAAATTGTATAACCAGTCCTTTGAACAAAAGTCAAGAAAACTTTCATTTTCTCACTCATATCATGACGCTTTTATGAAAGAACATTCTGACACATCACAATTCATCAAAAAACAAAAAAACAATACACTCAATTTTGTTCTCTCTCCAGGTGTTCCACCAGTAGTGTTATTTTTCCTATCTTTCACTATTTTCTGCTCGGCCATTTGGAATATAAAAACAGAGGAAAGAAATATGAAAGGCTTTTAGACATTGATTTGTTTTGCAGCTAGCTGGATTGAAGCTCTCGGACACTGCACTGACAAAGTTGACATGCGTCTAAAAGGCTCTTGAGAGGGTAGCTAGGCTTTAGTAATAGATCACCTGAACCGTCATTATCGACAGGAAGTTGAAGGAGGTGTGGGCTTTTAATGGCAAGAGAGCAATGAACGTGTTTCTGTTGGTTGTCTTTATCATTTTTGTTGTGCTGCTGCTTAGAGCTTGCTTCAAGGTTTCTGTCTTTACAAAAGTGCCTTTATATTCACTCACCGCAGAGCTCTGATCACGAGTAACATTTTCAGTCCATGGTTAGAGCTAATATTTTTGCATTTGACACAATTCATTCACAAACAAAGCATCTCTGTTTTTGTTTTCAAGGCTTTCAAGCGAAAAGTATTTGTTTTGTTCGGTTACAATACACACTAATGGTGTTTGGAATAAGTCACATGAAATTTGGTTCTATGAGTCACCATTTTTGTGTCTGAACACAAATGAGATGAGGTTTGATGAAGGTATATAGTCTGTGACTCATATACACTCAGTGTTTTAAAAAAAACGTCTAGGACCCCCAAATATCCTTGCTCAAATACAAAAGGTACAAAAAGTAAGAAAAAAGTAATACAAAATACAAATTTTTTTGTACAAAATTTATTTTTATGCTTTTAAGTTGTCATTAAACTAAAGCAATTTATACAATTTATAAAATGTACACTACCATTCCAAAGTTTGAAGTTGGCAATTGTGTATTTGAGGAAGGCCTTTCATGCTTATCAAGGCTGCATTTATGTGATGAATAATAGAGTAATATTGTAAAATATTAATACATTTAAAAATGACTGTTTTCTTTATACATACATACCATATATATATATATGATTTATATCATCTGTTCACCCATGGTGTGTTTAGGCGCATTATGCCATTTTGAGGCAACTAAAAACGACTGTGGCATTGACCAACAAAAACCTGGTCTAAAGTCAATAGCGCTGTATTTTTTGTATTTTTTAAAGGGTGCGTTGGTAATACGTGTCTATAGACGTGTGCACAACGTGTGTACACGCTGCTTATTACACACACAGGGACGCGCAGCAGCACACAAACATGCCACTTATGAAAAATAAAAGGATTCCTCTCTGGAGTAGCGTTTAGTCTTTCCGCTCTCAAATGCTGCCGTAAATAGCGTATCCGCCATGGTGCAAGCGCAACTGGCTTTTAAAGAGAATGGGAGATGAGACTCTGATTGGTTTATTGCACGTTACACCCAAAACACACCCATGACTCATTAACGCTCTGGGACTATTTTGGGGATTTCCGCCTGGATTGTGCCTACCCAAATTGAAAAGATTCCCATACCCACATACAGTGGTCTAAATACACAATTTTGGTGTCATTTTAAAGGAAACCCTTTGAAGTTTCATAAAGCACTGCTAAAAGTGATAAACATGCAAGTATATGTTGTCAAAGCTGTAATAACCACTCCACCCTCCACCCCCCACCCCCCGCCCAAAAAAAAGGGACGCTTTTTGATATTTTTGGTTATAAATTCATTTTTTAAAAAGTGTGTAACTCAGGCCCTGTGTGCTCTAGCGCCCTGCAGACAGTTTGGGCTGTTTCCACTAGATTCCAGAAAATACTGGAAAAAATATTTTTGTCTCTATCATGTATGCAAGATTTATACAAATGGATCTGAAGGGAGGATAGAGCTCACAGGGCCTGAGTTACACACTTTCAAAAATGAATTTATAACCAACAAAAAGCGTCTCTTTTTTGGGGGGGTTATTACAGCTCAGACAACATATACTTATATGTTTTTCACTTTTAGCAGTGTTTTATTTAACTTCAAATGGTTTCCTGTAAAATGACACCAACATTTTGAATTTTGACCACTGTATGTGGATATGGGAAGCTTTTCAATTTGGGTAGGCCAAACGTGGTACCAGAGTAATTTAGTGTAAATAAGTTACTTTTGTAAAACAAATGCCAAAGTGATGCATATTTCCAGAAAGTAGAGACTCTAAGCTTTCAAATAATACTACATATGAGGTCAGAGCTCCTCCACAGACATTTAAAATTGAAAGTATATACATGATGATGTCATTCCGGGTAGGGCTGCACGATTATGGAAAAAATCATAATCACGATTATTTTGGTCAATATTGAAATCACGATTATGTAACACGATTATTTCACATGACTTTGGGTATGTGTTGCATATATTAAAAAGACACCTTTCAACAATTCTTAAATTGAAATTGTAACATTTGTTGTACTTTTTGAACTATTAAAATAAATAATATAACATATTCAAATCAAAGTATAAAAGTATTCAAGTAAAAATGATAACCACAAATAAATAAGATCAACAATAAAGTGCACTTCCACAATCTCTTGAAAACAAATAGGCAACATTTTGGCAAAATATATTCAACACATTCCAGCTAGTAACTCGATCAGAATATTAAAGGCTGGCTCACCATCAGCCCCCAGAATTAACAGCAAATAAGTTAACTAATATGTAAGACAAAATAAAAATGATTCATGGTTGTGGATTGCTGTTTTTGTTTCTTTATTAGATTGTCATAGGTCACTCTGTGTTTAATTTACAAATTCGTGGTGTTCCCTTGCGTTGCAGCCACTACCATGTAGCAAATCTTGAACGTAGCATGTTTCTGCTCGTCGTCTGATTCCTCGAAGCCAAACTGTTCCCAGACAACGGAGTTGGTTTTGCCTTTTTTGCTCACCAAACGCTGCTGTAACTGCCCTCCTTCTGCCATCTTTACTCGCGCCGAGTTTTTAAATTCCAGCGGATGATATGCACAGTTGCACACGAGTCACGACCTGAGAGAGTTTGTGGCTTCGGGAGGGGCGGATGTGCGCGTGCGCGTTTCATTCAGAACGCAAGACAAAATAAGAGTGTTCTTGCAAATCAGAACATGGCAAAATAATCGTTTTTTCTCGATTGTACTATTTTGGTGATCGTTGGGAGCCAAAATCGAAATCGAAATTAAATTAATTGCACAGCCCTAATTTCGGGTACAGGTATAGGGGTCTGCAGAGTTTAAGTGGTTAACAGACTAGGTACAACCCTTTTGGACCACGGCGGTAGCAAAAGTGGATTCGGACACGCCTATGGAGAGTGCCCTTAAAGATAGCGAAACCAAGTGTGCGTGTGTGTGTGTGACTCACAGTGTGTCTGTCTGTCTGTATGTGTCTATGTTCCCATAAGTATCGTAATAGCAGTACATTTTGACCTTGTGGGGACATTTTGGTCCCCATTAGGAAACAAGCTTATAAATCATACAGAATGATCTTTTTTTGAAAATCTAAAATAGCAGAAAGTTTTCTGTGATGGGTAGGATTGGGGGTAGGGTTAGTGTAGGGAGATAGAATACACAGTTTATATAGTTTAAAAGCCTTTACGTCTATGGAATAGCCCATAAAACATGGAAACCCAACGTGTGTGTGCACGTGTGTGTGTGTGTGTGTGTGTGTCCGTGTGTGCATGTGTGTGTGCACGCGCGTGTGTATGTGTGTTAAGCCCCTGTCTTGCAGGTGCAGCTCCAGTAGTGTCTGGCTGTATGTGTGAGCGCAGCTCTCTGTAATGCTAATAAGAACATCAGACAGGCTGATCACCCCCCCGCCTGCTCTCCACACAGGAGCTTCTCACACCACTGCACACACAGCTGAACCACTGAGCGGCTCAGAGAGAGAAAGAAGCTCGAATTGTACTGTGAATGGAGAGATAAAGCAAGAAAAGAAGAGATTTGAATGACTGAACTTTATGGATGAGAGAGAGAAGCCAGGACGAACTGAATGAAATCAAGACAAGACAAACACTTGAAATAAAATAATAATTCGCCTAAAAATGACAATTCAGAAAAACCTTCGGAAATGTCATTTTCTGGCCACAAATTTGGAATTTGTTCCCACGACTTATTACGCTGTACTAATGTATTCCCTTGTTTTAATTTAGTTACAGGATATTATTAATGAGTTGTATGTATCTTAATTTGTGGCCATGTCTTCCCCCCTGCATGTCATGTGAAGCTCTGCACATATGCACACAGAAATTTCATTATGAAAGCATATAGTGACCAGAGGCTGTCAAAATGACACAAAACTGCCATAAAGGTAGTCCAAATATAACTCTTTTGCTCTATACAGTACAAACTTGAATAGTTTGTAAAATTACTAATTTGCGACTCCGGCATTTGAATCGTTTTCGCAGAGCAAGTGGAAAAGTGAACAATGAAGGCTTAAAACAAAAGCTTGAGATCTTGGAGCATTTTGTGAAGGTGGGTTGTTGTGATGTGAGACTGACTTGCTCTTGCAGGCCTCTGTGATGCCCTCAGCAGCATACTTGACTCTAAAGTCAAGATCTCTCACAGTGAACAGCACGAGCGGCCCTGGAGAGAAGCCACGGTCAGAGGGGCACTTATGCACTGCCAAGTATTCTTGACTATCTGAGGGAAGGAGAGGTGAGGGGTAAAGAGTGAGGCAGAGGACAGAGCAAGATGACAAGAGGGAGGAAGTAGGAAAGAGGATGAGTGGAGTTTGTGCAGTGAGACCTTGAGGCACTAGATTAACTGCCAGTTTCCATGAATACATTGCAAAATGTAGATGAGATTTTTTTTTTTTTTGACGAAAAAGTATGCAAGTAAAATTAGGTGTTCAATAATGTTGATTGAAACCCAAGGATTTTTTTATTTTATGCTGTTTTATTTTACATTTATTTAGCAACCTTATTACTAAAGTTATGTCTAAATTTGTGCAGTCAATTAAGTAATTAATCACACATTTTATGTAATTAATTGCAATTAAAGTTAAGAGTTTTTCATATTTTTATATTG
Organism: Gobio gobio; assembly: GCF_949357685.1. NCBI lineage: Eukaryota > Metazoa > Chordata > Actinopteri > Cypriniformes > Gobionidae > Gobio > Gobio gobio. The sequence goes on along the minus strand of NC_137101.1, from coordinate 23,726,531 downwards.
TAATAATTTCACAGTTAGTCTCCAAATGAATGTAGAAACAACTTAATGATAGTTTTAAATATTTGTTGTAATGGCATCTTTTTTATAAATGAAGGCCAGTATCAATAACAATTTGTGTAAAAATAAAATAAAATATTATTTGTTTTACTGCAGACCAAAAGTCGTTTCATGATTTTAAAGGGGTGGTTGTATGCGATTTCTCTTTTTTAACTTCAGTTAGCGTGTAATGTTGCTGCTTGAGCATTAAACAGTATCTGCAAAGTTGCAGCGCTGAAAGTTCAATGCAAACGGAGATATTGTCTTTTAAAGTTATGGCAGTTTATTACCTACAAAAACGGCCGGTTTGGACTACAACAAGCTTCTTCCCGGGTTGGTGACATCATAAACCCTTGCTATTAACATAACACTGCCCCTGCGAACACGCAACAAAGTGGGCGAGGCCACGTCGCAGTCATTACAAAAGAGAGAGAGCGTTTGCAGAACTACAAACTACATTTGGCCATCTAACCAATCTAAGACCATCGCGTTTTTCGGAGGGATGGGCTTCACAGAAGCAGGAAGCAGACGAGCCGTTCAAAGGACAGTGGAGACAGCAGTGTGGAATAAAAGTAAAATATAAGAAAAATATGGTGTTTAAAAAAAAAAAAAAGAAGTATTAAGACATGTTATACTGCGCCCCATAAACACAACCAAGCCTAGAAAAAAAACACGGAACCACCCCTTTTAGAAATTGTACAATTCTTGGAATTAGGTAAAATCATGTGGTATCAGTGTTACATTTTATCTTCTTTTTTTTCAGAATCAAAATTAACTAAATAATTTAAATAAAAAAACTTGTACGAACAAAAATGTTATATCAATTCAACAGATTAAATTTCAAAATGACTTCGAATGATTTTTATACTTAGAGACCGATACAAGATACAAATACACGATTTTTAAGGCGTGATTAATTGCGATTAATAGCATCTGAGTTTTTAATATTTATATAATGTAATAATTTCTCAGTTACTCTCCAAATGAATGTAGAAAAACATTTACAAACAGAATATTTTAAATATTTGTTGAAATGGTTTCTTTTTTTATATATCTTTTTTTAAATGAAGGCCAGTATCAATAACAATTTGTTTACAAAAAAAAAAAAAAAAAAAAAAAAAAAAATATATATATATATATATATATATATATATATATATATATATATATATTAGTGCTGTCAAACGATTAAAATATTTAATCGCGATTAATCGCATTAATGCCATAGTTAACTCACAATTAATCACAATTAATCGCACATTTTTTTTATTCTAAATGTCCCTTGATTTCTTTTTGTCCCATTATTTTTTCTTATTTTAATGCTCTTATCAACATAGAAAAGTGGATCGGCTTGCTTTGTTCAAATGTTTGTTTAATGAAAACAACATTGGCATACTGTAGTGTTCGATTTCACACCAACATTCTCACTTGAAGCAGTCATTCACACTTGGAGCAAATAATCGCTCACACAATGTAACACTGTCCATCAATAAAAGGGTGAAAAAAAATACTTTGTTGCACAAACAGCCCCTTCAACAGCCCTTTCTAAGGGATCAAAACAGGGTGATACAAAATAAAATTACAAAGTGCACATGCAAGGTAAACTAGGACTCCGCCTATAGTGCAGTTAAACCAGGGGTCGCCAACTAGCGGACTCCGGTCCAAATCCGGACCGCGAAGCCTTTTGACGTAGGCTAATGAAACAGTTAACGTTGCAATGCTCACTGTTACGTTCAGACCCAGACGCGCGGTCAAGCATGCAGGTGCGTTCACACCGGACGCGAATGACGCGACATGCACGCCGCTTAATTCGCGCCGCAGAATGTCTATTTGCGTCTTTGCATTGACTTAAATCACTCGCGCAAAACGCTTCATTCGCGTCCGGTGTGAATGCACCACCAGAGCAGAAAGCAGCGCTCAAGACAAGCACTTTTAGTTGAAGACCCCTGAGTTAAACCATGGCATAATACGTTTCTCATTTCGGCGTCTCACGCTTGCCATCCACGTCTACTCTTTTAATGGCCCAAAAACAAGTGTGGGCAGCCGCAGCGTGCCTGATGTTTTGTTTCCGGTCTAGCTACATCCGGAGTGGTGTTGTAGTTTTTCTAACGTTACTAGTTGCTGCAACAGCATGTGAAAAAAACTACAAAGTTTGTTAGACCAAAAAGAACGTTAATCTCGCGATAAAAAAATTGACGCCGTTAAAATAGGTTTGCGTTAACGTCGTTAATAACGCGTTTAACTGACAGCACTAATATATATATATATATATATATATTGCATATTGTTTACAATATTTATTGTTTTACTGCAGACCAAAAGTCATGATTCATGATGGTACAATCATGTGTTATCAGTGTTACATTTTTCTTTTCTTTTTCAGGATTAAAATTAAATACATGTATTAAAAATATTTTTGTACTACCACTACTACCGCCGGATCTGCGTCATATTCTCGCGCATGCGTCGTGGAGGCACACACGGAAGGCAGTAACAAGTTGGAAAAAGGTGTTATTTTGATTTTTTTTGCGCACAAAAACTATTGTCGTCGCATCGTAAGATTATTGTAGAGTCACTGTGGTGAGATGGACTTTGTAACGACATTTTAAGTGCCTTTTATCGGTCTTGGGAGTATAAGTGTACTGAATGCCAATGGAGGCCTATCTGAAGCCTTTCTCAGCCATCAGCTTTCAACAAAAATATCTTCATTTGTGTTCCGAATATGAACGGAGGTCTTACGGGTCTCGAACGTCATGAGGGTGAGTAATTAATGACAGAATTTTCATTTTTGGGTGAACTAACCCTTTAAGGCCCGGGTATACTTCACTTACACAGCCCTGTCCGCGCGTCTTTCAAAGTATACTACACAACGGATGCGCGCGGATGATCGCGTTCGACACATGCGCGGTAAGGCTGGGCAATTTTATCGATTATGCAATATAAATCGATATTTTTTTCTCCCAAGAAAGTATCGATTTTTAAGCCGCGAGTATTGATACATAAGTCCCATTCAAATCCCCGCGTTTACCCCCATTTGCGTTGCAGGAAGAGCGATTTGGTCAGCCAGCCGCTAGTACCGCTGTAGAGCAAGTTACCCGTACTACTAACTTTACACAGACGCCAACGTCTACCTCTTCTTGTTTACGGAGTCAGAGCGAGGAGATTCAAAAAAATGGCGGCGAATATAAATCCAGCCCCTTCATGATTAAAAGCAGATGTGTGGGAGCACTTTGGTTTTAAAAAGAAGAAGGAAAGCGACGACTTAGACTCGAGTTGCCTGCGGGTCTGTTCTAAAAATAGCTCACCATAGCAGCTGCGTTCAGTCGCTTCCGTGTTAATTTAAGCGCAGGGCTCCAGACTGAAGCCGAATATATACTAGTGTCTGCAAATAATAAACTGCAAAATTACTCCTGCATGTTATGCGTCTGTGTGGATGACGGGCGCAGCGCGCGCGCAATCGCTCTTGTAGTCTCTGCCGACACGAACGCATAAACCGTCACTTCATGAGAATTTACCGTTTCATTTGAGAAAACTGTGTGCGTCTCAATCAGCTCTTGGTTCAGTAGTCAGGTCACTGATCAGGACACAAGTCAATGGGCTGATCCCTGACTGAACTAGGGAGGTGAATGAGACGCGCACCCACTGTCATATCATCATGAAAACAGACACTGGTATTCACGGCACCCCGTCAAAATAAAAGTTTGGTTTAACGTGAAGAGATTGACTACAGATTGTAGCCTACAGTAAATTTAGCTACGTTTCTACGTAATAATAATACGTCTCTACTAATAATAATAATTATGAAATAAATAATACTAATTACATAATTATTAATGGTTGCTTATTTTTCACTTGATCTTTCATTTATAAACAATGTTTACTTTTAAACAGCATACAGCCTTTACATGTTTATGTATTAATTACTTATGATTATCATCATATATAATAAAACATTTATTTTTAAAAAAAATAGTGGTATTGTACCGACTACTGGAACTACTACTATACTCTTTCAGGTGTAAAACAGTTTGGATAGTTGTTAATATGAGAATTATGATGCATTATTTAAGAGTTTTAAGTATTATATAACATGAGTAGCTCTCTTTGACTTTCTTTTTTTAAAAAGTAGCTCTCAAATGAAAAAAGGTTGGAGACCCTTGACTTAGACAAAGCATCACAGTTGGTTTTCAAGCTGTGTGACACAAACGTGAAATACTCTGGAAATACTACCAAATGTCAGTGTCAAGCTAAAAAAGCTGTCAAAGAAACTGTTCACAACAGGCCACTTGCTGCTATTTTTAAAACTCCATTGTTAATTGCAATACTGCACTTTATTTACTTTTCAAAGGCTTGTAAGCTACAGTTTGCACTGTTTCAATAAATGGAACTAATTTTCTCAACACATCTTTGATTAATTTTTTCCAGCATTTGCAAGCTGTAGACTCTCTGTCCAGTCAGAGACATATATTGTGTAATTGATGATTTTAGTTTTCAGTTCAGTTAATTGAATCCAAGTAAATTAAACACTCACAAGATGTCACCAAAATCACTGTGTCCCCTTTAAATCTTTCAGAAAATGATGTAAGTGTGTCGAATTATATCGAATCGAATCGTATCGTTGGCTGAATATCGTGATATACATCGTATCGTGAGCTGAATATCGTGTATCGTATCGTATCGTGAGATTAGTGTATCGCTACAGCCCTAATGCGCGGTAAAAAAATTTTCTATGCTCTACCAGACATCGGAGGGCAGTACTGGGTCCTGTCATCAACGGGACATTCGCTGGGCATGATCGGAGAAGAACTGTAGCGCATCCACCATTGCAACATAGTTTGGAAGAAACACTGAAGAATCAAAAATTATCTGTTTTTTTCCAAGCGTGTTGTTTTTAAACCGGTCTTTGCACACTCTTCTTCGACGGCTGAACACTATGTATATGCTAGTGTGTATTGCCACCTAGTGGACTCTTCTGTACTGCTGGCGCATGCGCTGTTGCACGCGGACCGTCTGCGTGGTCTCGAAATTTGGGCTGCGCGCGGACGGGGTGTGCGGCCGGCTGCGAGCCCTCCGAACGACGAAAATTACGTCATGCGGGCGGTGCACGAACGCGGACGGCCGAAGTATACCCGGGCCTTTAACATAATAACGGCATGTCACGGCAGAGTTGCAGAGGTTCTGCGTGCTACTCATAAACAAAGAAGTCTTTTGAATTGGCTTTGGCCGCGATTCTGGAAGACTTGGAGTTAAGCTTTTCTCTGAGAAAAGAACAAAGAATGGCACTGAAGTCATTCTTAAGAAAAGAAGATATGTTCGAAGTTTTGCCTACCGGATACGGCGAAAGTCTATCAACTAACGTTAGCTCGGCTTCACCTTCTTCTTTGCTCTGGTTGGTTGTGGCGCTCATGGCGCTATCCAATTGCATGCAGAGGGAATTTGAAAGACAACCGTTTATCCCGCCCTCGGATTGAGCCCTGTCAATGGTGAGTTTCCAGACCCAACATCTTGATGTGTCAGGCTAGGGAGATAGGCCAAAATCACAATATTAAAGGAGGGGTACAGATATTATATGTGTTAAAAGGGAGCTACTTTTCATGCTAGATTAATGTTATGTTAAATAGCCAAACATGTCTATTAGGACTCACAACAAAAAATACATGGCATTTGTGCCTTTTGGTGAAAAGTGCACTAGATTTCATGCCCTGTAATATTTTTAACCAATCATTTCAATGCCTGATTCTTATCCACGTTAAATCAGTGTTATAGAGAGAGAATACCATTTAAAAAATAGAATAAATTGATTTCTGGCAATAAAGGAAATGCAGAGGTAAATTTCAGCCCACTTTTCAGAGGCTGCATTTGGATTGCTGAATAGAGTCTCTTTCTCTGAGGTGTGAAATGAGATGGAAAATTAGACGAACGGATGTGAATGTTTTTTTTTTTCACTTCGTCTCTGAAAGCGCTTGTCTGCTCACAGTCATATGTTCCGTTTTTTCATGTGAGAGGGTTTAAGTGGAAGATGAATCAGCTCTTGCCCTTGTGTGTCACGCGTAAAGATGAAGTGTGTGTCTTACTGTGTAGTCATCTGTGCGGCAAGTTCGCCTTCAATGATTTTTGTTTTCAACTCAGTTTGTTTTCTGGATTGTGATGCTTAAAATCATGTATCCCCTTGCATTCAGACAGAAATTGCCAGGCATTTCTTGTAAACAGGAGCTCTAAGTCATTCAGAAATTCTATTGGATCATTGCAAGGCCGTAACCATGGCTTAGACATTGGAGGGACCAAAGTTCTTTTCGGGGGGGACTCAAAATTCTTTGATTTGATTGGCCATCTCACTCATTTTGACAGCGACGGGCGCTGTTAGACCTCTGAGGCAGACCAACCTAAAAAATATAACATTTTACTTTTGTCATCAGCAACAAACAGCGGTGTGTAATGGAGTACAGCAGAGCAGCATCAATAATTTCAATATTAGGGGGGGGACAAATTTCTAATTATTTGGGGGTCCCCCTCAATGTCTATGGTGGTTACAGCTCTGGCTCATTTGCTTCTCACTACTTTAACATCTTTTTTTATTTTTTTTTATTAGCAACATTTTACACAAATTTTGAGAGGGGGAACTGATTCCAGTTCAAACTTTGGAATAAATGATTTGTTAATAAATCTGGCTGATCAGATTCTCAAGTTTGATACACTTGAGCGATTCTTCAGTTAGTACTCATGTAATAATAACTCATGGGAGGGGAAGACTTTCTGTGGAAATTACTTACATTACTTTTCTTTTTTTTTTTAGACAAAGCTGTCATGTGACTTCAGAAGACTTGAAATATAGTGTGCAAGTCATATTGGGGTAGGGGGGTAGTTGTATAATTTTTTGAGCTTGTTCACTATTTTATATTTTTATTAGGAGAGATCTGTATAAATGTTCAATTATGTTCAATTCATGTTTTTATTGTTCTCCAGTCAACAAAAAAAGTCGTATGGGGTTGAAAACAACATGAGGGTGAATAGATGATTACAGATTTTTTTTATTTTTTGGTCAACTAACCTTTAATAAGATGTAATATAAATTCAAAGGGAAGTCAGAGGTTGTAAATGCTGAGTCAATGGGAGAGATAAACTGAAATATGGCACATTGTCCTTGCCATGAAATGAAGTGAAGGATAAGTAAATGAATGGGAAAGGTCGGTATATCGAAGCGGGGTCAGCCACTTGTCATGAAGATGTGGGAACCTTGCGGAACCATAAGGTTTAAAGGTCAGTCATGATGCGCCTCATCACATGCTGTCAATCGTTTCTTTATGTGCCCTGTCAGTCAAGCAGACCAGAGAGATGTTGACCTCACTTTTCATTTTAACTTTCCTAACATCCAAGAATCCAAACATTTGGATTTGGACCATATCCTGTCCAAAAACCAAATATTTAGATGTAATGGGGTTATCTGAGCAATGTTGGCTGTCTAAAACTAATGAGCACCATTTATATAAATTATATAGAACTTTGCCATCTCTACCAATGGCTGGGAAGTGAGAAAAATGTGTTTAAAAAATCGATATAATATATCACAAAATATTTAAAAAATATTTTTAATAAAAATATATATAATGTGTATTCATATTTTGTATTAATACAATTTTATATACATTTATTATAAATGTTGCCAGTTCTTTAAAGAAGGCAGGTGTAAGTGTTTTACAATGTAACACTTCATTCTAGCCCACTTAGGAATAATATCCATTCAATTTTAACCACTTTATGAGCACATTTGACTGAAAGTTGTGCTGTTCACAGAAATTCACAAATGCATACCTATGGGAGTTTCTTGAAAGCTTTTCTGAAAGAAAAGAAAACCCATAACCAAGGGGGCATAACTTGTCTGGTCAGATTTGAAAGTTATTGTAACTCTCTATTGAAGAATTTAGTCCTGTGTAAGCTTGGTTTAGTTCAGTTTATAAAACACATTTTGCAAAAACAACAGAAGTTGAAACCAAAGTGCTGTACAGGTTGTGTAAAACCGACTTAACACAGATTTAAAGACTAGGCGAGTAATAATACCAAAACCAAATAGACAAATGAAAATTATACCAAACCAAATAATCCATCAGTAATCGGATTGATGGCTCAGTCAGACTAAAAAGCCTTCATGTAAACACCTTAATCCAATCGAATGAAATTTCGATCAGATTGAAAGGGGTAATTTATTCCTTTTCTAATCTGATCGAGAGGACATGTAAACACTTGATCGGATTGAAAAGCGAAACTTAAAGGACTGCACATGTGCAATGATGTAGAAATAGCGAAATGGCGTATGACGCGCGCTGAACAAGCTGTTCTTCCTGATGAATAAAGTGTCACATAAATGAGTGTCCTCTCATTCTAAAATTCACTCAGCATCTGTGAAGTGGAGCAGGACAACGTCCCACCAGTTCTTGTTTCGTATTCTCATCCACAGATGTTTTGGGCGTGGGGAGGGACATTTTTACTTTGTGATAAAAATAAAACAGCACGGCAAACCGGTTAATATGCTCATTGTCGCCAATTTATGACCAGAAATGGATAAATATTAAGTCTGCTGTTTAAAACAAATAAATAATCAATGTAAGAGAATAGTGATTATGCGCAAACAGCGGGGAAACTGCATATTTGTGCAGTGTGCGCATGTCAAAAATTCAATTCCAATTTGAAAATTTAAATGTGCACATCAACCCGAACACTTTATTTAGAGTCCATGTAAACACTACATTCAGATTCATCAATCTTAATGAATTCAGTCCAATTCAGTTGTGCACGTAAACATAGCAATTGGCATATAAATGATATGTTGTGTTTCTGAATGATATGACCTAGGGAAATCATATATAAAACAAAAAAAGAGGTCCCAAAATGGAACACCATAAAGGATTTGAGCACAAGATGAGAAACATCTCACTACGTTAACCGAAAAAGTTCTCTACTCTGTCAAAATGCTGCACTTAAATTAAGCAGAATTAAAATACACCAAGTCAAGAGAGAGTAAAATATAATTGGCAAACTTCAAGATTCAGTACTGTGTAGTTCTCAAAAAACCAAACTGAAATGTATCAACAAACATTAAAAGAAATATAAAGAAAGAAAGAGTAACAACCAGATTTAAAGCTAGAAAAGCCTTTTAAAAATATGTGTAGGACTTCATATTAGAAACAATATTATGGGGTTGTGAAGGAGACAGGTTGAAAAAGAGGAAGAAAGCTCTGATGAGAAGTGTTTCAAGAGAAAAATAACATTGCGATGGTATGTTAGACCTAATGCACTCAACTTTATGAATCACACAGGTCAGTAGAAATCTCGAATTGGGCACTAGGAGAGGGATTTAGAAAGGCATAAATTGTAATAAAAAGGACCTTCAGTCTTTGTGCATTTTGCACAACTAAATCTGACATGTATTTCAACTGTGCTTCCTTAACAGCGCTCTGATACTTTTTAAGACAGAAAACACTTTTTAAATGAGAAAAATCTTATTGAATTTAAGTGGTCTGTAAACCAGGGCACAAAGCAACGAGGTAGGAAGATCAACCTTGGAAAGCTGCACCTCTAAGCTTAGAAAATTATCATCCGGCTGGAGTTTACACTTCAAACAGTTCTTGAAAATTGTTGCTATTCAACCACCATGACCTACAGTTGGAGAATAAAAATAAAAAAAAACGTTCATTTAGTGCAGTAGAATCAGCAGGAGTAAGCCAGGTCTCCAACACAAATGAAAAAATAAAGATGTATGAGGAAGACTGACAGTACAAAATTTGCAATGTGAGCCGCGATTAACATAGCGTGGGCGATGAGCAGTTCCCAACGCCACACATGTTTTAGAAGTTCCTGCTGGTAAAGGCGATGACAAGTTCAAATGATAAAGCTCTGCAGCTAAATACACATTTAAAAAAATTGTGCTATATAGCACGAAAAGTGGTTCTTTGGCTCGTAATCATAGGGGAACTACTTTAAGTGCTGTATAGCACCAAATCTTGGTGCTTCAGTGGTTCTTCAGCGGTTCTTCACCGGTTCTTTGGAATGATTGAGGTGCTATATAGCACCACTACCATATACAGAACCTGTTAAGATATGGTGCTATATAGCACCAAAAGTGGTTCCCCTATGATTACGAGCCAATAACCACTTTTAGTGCCATATAGCACCATTTTTTTAGATTGTAGCAAAGGACCGTTGTAGAAAAAAATATTGTAAGGAACAATAAAACAACTATAGCTGACATGCCATGCACAGTAGGAGAGCTGTAAAAAACCAGCCATCACGGGAAAAACACTCAGCCATGAACAGCGCATCTTTCTACACCATCTACACGACCATGTTAAGAAATGTGTTACCACAAAAGCTACCCAGAAAAGAGCAAGCTGTTAAAGAATGCCCCAGACCTTTAAAACCCAAAGGAAACAGACCACAGAGAAAGTTGAAACTTACTCACGGGTCGATACGCAACAGACTGAGGGTAGTGGGGGGATAGAACACTCACGTTAGGCCGATAAATGACAGATGAGAAGATTATGAAAACAGTCAATGAAACCAATAGCATGTAGTCCTCTCAAACAGGGAGCAAACATTCAGTGTTGAATGGGTTTAATCCAGAAAGGCAAACAAACCAAAACGGTTGTCCTTATGTCCTTTGTAAATTTGGCCTAAAAGCATAAAAAGCCATCTGCTTAGCACTTGACTCAACACTGCCAATGAAAACCTTACTAAAATTATGCTAATTGATTCTAAAGTATTCAACTAAACCTCATCTGCATGTCCTGTTGGATAGTTTCTGTATTTTTTAGCTCCGTCTCCCCTGATTCATTCAAACTCAATTCATTTTGTAGAGACCGTAATCCTGTCATAATGCAAATTTCTGTGGCTAGTCCTAACTGAGATAAATTGTGTTTCAGAGTCATTTTAATCTAGAGTGAATAGGGCTTAAGTGCAAACACATAAAACGAGTGCTTTTCTCATATCGGGTGATTATGCTTGACTTGGTGCCTGAAGTCTTCAGCAGAGACGTGTGCCTGTTGTTTTAGTGATTTTATGCTAGTTCGGTTTTATGTATGTGTGCATACATCTTACCTCAGGGGACATGATGAGATGCGACTCATTTCTTCTCTTGATGGCCACGAGAAAAAAAAAAAGGCAGATGCTCACATGCAAAGACTGATTTGACATAATCTGTTGTAGTGAAGGGATAGTTAAATCAAAAATGAAAATTCTGTCATAAAATGTACTCACGCTTATGTAGTCCCAAACATGTAAAACACAATTTTTTTTAAAAAATATTGTACTGGTTGCTCTTTTCCATGGAATTGGAAATGCATTTGTATTTGGTTTGCATCCAACTGATACCTGAACTGTTTCAAAGACTCAAGTTCAAGAAGTAGTCATTTCTGATTCAATAATGAATCCGATTAGTGATTCGGTTAATCCAGTTCACAAAACCAATCTAAATTATTTGTTTCTCGATTCGGTTCTCCAGCAAAGACTCAAGACAGTATATTATTGGTTCTCAAGACAAATCATGTGTGCTGTTTTAAAATGTTAAGTTCCTAATTTTAATGTAAATGTAGGTGTGAATGTAAAATTTAGAATACAAACGTTGATTAGGATTGAATAATAATGTCGATTTTGATATGTTTCTCACACAAAGATATCTTATGGCTGTATGTTGTTTTTTTACTCTCTGTAATTCATAACCTGTTTCAAGTCTTGCGCAGAGGTGGCAGTGTAAAGGAACAAATAAAAAAACAATTCAAGAGTGGATGAAGAGGTTCAAATAATAGGGAATGAAAGGAGACAATGAGAGAGAGTGAATGTTGCGGTTTAATTCACACAGACTCAACCCTAGTTTGCTGTTAGTATGTATTCATACTTCTGGAGGTATAGCTTACATTTCTTACTATAGACAAACTTCTCTTAGTGTAGAGTTTTGCCAATGAGCACAGAGCTCATAGAGAAGTAGGGGATGCTACACGGTCACCCCTGAACAAATAAACAACTGAATTGCTTCACAAAGGGCCCATACATGCTAGCCTGGCTCAGCCCTCCTACGTACTTCCGCTCAATTTTAATTTTTCCTTCTGTATTCTGTCTGGAATTGCGGTATATTCCTTGGTTTTCTCCGGTCAAATTGTAACCGGTCCAGTCAGCGAACAGAGGGAGTGGCTGAGAACGATGACGTTGATGTTGTGCGCTAGTTTGAAATGACATACGTCATGACCAAACGTTAGCGATTGGTTATGGCAGATCCAGAGTGGCTCTGGGCAGATCCATTAGTTTTAAACTTCTACAGAGCTTCCGCCTTCAAGAAAGTTAACGCTTGTCAATGAGAGTGGCCACACTCTATGTACAAATGAAATGTACGAGAGTCTGGTAGGACAAGGCTACATGCATGCAGTTGTCACCAATCGAATACCAAAAAATATCTGTGAAATCTATAGACAAAACCACAAAGAAACAAGTAACATATGCTGATGACTTTTCATATTTAGCAGCACAACATTCAAAAATGGGAACGATTTATTCAACATCCTAATGTGAACAATTCTTCCATACATGTTTTTTTTTTTTATTGACCTCATAATGTTTAATCAAAATATTATAACGACCTTCTGGTAAAATGACAGACTTCTCTCTGTTGATGTATGCTGGAATTCTCCAATAATTTTGTATAATTTTAAACTCCACCCCTACAAGCTCACGTTCATCTGCCTCCACTTTTAAGTGCAACACCCACATGTCAAAATCCAATCAAAAACTGATTCATAGTCCCTGACTTACTTTTTCACAATACAGAAGAAAAGATTGGTTGCTACTTCTGTTTCATTGCGACAAAAAGGCACCATTTGACGCAAATGTTACAGCTACAACAATTGTAGTAGCAGTAGGTAACATTCAGATTCAAATCTATGTAATATAATACACACAAACCCCTTTTTTATTCATTTAATTATTCTATCTGCAGTGCTTTATTGGATGAGTAATTCATTCTTTCCTTCATAAAATATGTTAAATACATTTTGTCTTTTGTTCAGAATTTCAAATACTTTTTTTCTCTGAATAAAATGTTATAAGATTGTGATTCATCTCAGACATGGCACCTTTAGTTCAAGGCTCAGAGCTCTTTATTGAAGAATTTCTGAAATGTCACAGACAAAATGAATGGAAATATGCTTGTGTAACCGGGCCGCTGTAGAAAAGTATGAAGCCACCTTTGAGCTGGATTGATACCCGTTAGCATTTCAAAAAAGAGTCTTTATCTTGGGAAAAAAGACATAAGCGTCTTATGGGTGTCTAAGATATCTGCTCTTCATTAATCTTTAGGATTCTCCTTTGAATAGGGATTACTCATGAAAGTTCTGGGTAAGAGTATGTAACTTGACCCTTTCATTTGGAGTCTATGCTGTTATTTCCTTTCATCTCTCTTTTTTAATTCTGTTTTAATTCTAAGTTTAAAGTAATTCACACTCTAGCATTTACAAGACCGAACATACTTTGATGTTTCTGTCCGTCCTCTTCTTTTTTCTTCATTTTTAGTGTTTTTTTCTCTGTGATATCCGGACAGGAGTAGTTAACCTTTACCACTGCACAATGTCTACTGCTACATCTCATTAAATGAGCTGTGCTCCGTTAAATGCTGCAGTATTTCCTGCTATTAATGAGCACTGTGAATGGGTTGAGCGTAGCTGTGTAATCGTACTGTCTGAAAAGCTGGAAAGAGCTCACGCTTTCGCTATCCTACACCCTCGCACACAAGAGCTTATTCAAAAGATATTCGTTTTGAAGAAATTGTGTGGTGCTCGCCTGTAGTTCTGAATGGTTGTTTAAATGGTTGTTAGGAGGTTGCTAGGGGGTTGCTTACGGGCTCAAGTCCAAAGAGGCCTCCCTCTATGATATTCCGCTGTCTAAATATCATGGCAGGTTAAGAATTGAATGTCCAATACAAACACTAATAACATTAGCAGTTACACTGTGACTACACTGGACACAAGAGCTGACATGTTGCATCGCATTGCAGTTTTTCAAAAAAAATTGAAGGTGCTTGAATTTCATTTTGTGAAAAAATTCCATATTATTCCCTCCGGTCCACTAATGTGTTATTTCGCCAACACTTCATGGCGTATGCATACTAGCGTGCTTGATTTACGTTAGTTACACGCATTTATGTGTTACATTAAGTGTTTCCTGTGTGAGGCACTTTGTGTTGTACGTTGCAATGACGTTCACGCGCACACGAAACTATGGTACCTCAATGTTTTTAGTGCTTACACCGAACCCAAATATGTTCAGTCAATGACTGTATGTGTTCAATAATCATAAAACATTTGTGATAATCTGTTGCCCAAATATTTTATTTAATGAAATGTTGAATTGCTTTGCTTTGATAATGTAAACCCATGAGGAAAGAAAAACTTAAAAGCATATTCATATTAATTAAAACTTCTGGTGAAATGAGTCTAAGCTCTTTTCAATAAAATCCATGCAAAAGTTAAAATCAGATCATTTTAGAATACAGTATAGGATGTACTGAATGTTCTTCAGTTTTACAAATAGAATATCAGATCTCTGTCTTATGGCCAAAAATAAAAGCAAATTTTTTATTTTTTTTGCATTGTTGTGTTTGATACATGAAAACTGTAACAATGTATCAAGGTAACGTGATGTAACCTTGCTCTCACTTGAAATGTTTCCCACATTAAGTCCTTGAATTTGAGGGTACTGGACCTTGAAAGGTTCTTGAATTTGAAGTTAACCAAGGTGTGGGAACCCTGTATGTGTTTGAGTGTTGTGCTCACATCTTTGCTGTGTCTCGAACATGACAAAGTGTTCTAAAAATGCAGCACTCAAACTCCAAGAAGATCAAGTTTTAAAAACCTAGACCTTGCTGGGTTTTTTTTTTTTTTTTTTTTTTTTATTCCACTTTCATGCATCTTGCATTTTTGAATTTCACTGTGCTACTTTTCCATTGTTTTTCTAAAAAACAAAAAAAAAAAAACAAACAGTGAACTAAATCTTTGACCGGTGCACTTTCCTCACTAAAGTTAAAATAAGTTAAACCTAAAAAAAAAAAAAGAAATATGTCTCTAGACCTTGTGTTTTTTTTTTCATTCCACTGCCATGCATCGAGGGGTGGGCGATATAACCAAAATCTTATATCACAATATGTGTAATTTTATTTCATGATAATATATATCATGATATAGTTTATTTTTGCTTTAAATAAGGTTTTTATTATATAAAAACCTCTCAAGCTTACTGAAGACAAGTAAACAGAGAACAAGAAATAAAGAGCATGAAAGAAAAATGAACTACAATAGAACAAAAACACAAATTAAATAGACCTACCTCAAAAACTTCAAGCACTAGAAATAAGAAATACTGCGTTAAATGCATAATCAAATGTATAAAAGAACACTGCATTGACTTTACTGTGTGAATTAAAAATACATTTATTTTTATTAAAATTACAAAAGTGATTCAAAAGATTTTCTCTCTTTTGTTGTTTGATTAACATTAAAAATGATAATAATTTTCTTGCAAATACATGGTCACTTTGACACGTATGTATATTTAACCGTTCAAGCCTAATTAGGCTGCAAAAAGCACTCAGTTCAATTCTCGTGCACTTCATACAGCGCGTCTCTCAGACATCGCTGAGAAACAGTAGGGACTTTAAGCAACAGCTGCTGATGGAACCGCAACAGCCAAGTAAACAGTTAGCTGCTGCAGCCAAAGGCAAAAATCACTAAGCGACAATAAAGGAAGATGGCGTAATGGATCATTTAATCATTTAACAAAATGATTACATTTTGAAAAAAAAAAAAAAAGTAATTTAAAAAAGCAAGAAAAAGGTTGCTTTTGGCATTAAATTATATACACATACAATTAAAAATAATCATAAAATATAGCATTTACTTATCTAATCTGTCACATATTAATGACTACGGCAAATCAGTTGTTCTCCCGTATAGTAGACGGTTGCTGTAGAGCAGTGGTTCTCAAACTTTTTATACCAAGTACCACCTCAGAAAATATTTGGCTCTCAAAGTACCACCATAATAACCAACATTAAAATACAGTAGCGTAGCCGTATTAGGCCTAACTATTCAGCTACAGCTCTGCACAGTTCAAAAATGAGGCAGTTTATTCCTAATAGGAATATTTATTGTTGTCAGCCAATTTAACATTGTAAATACACAGATTGTACATTAACACTGCACTGTGCTTACATACAGGTAAATAAAATAATTAAATAATGATTAAATTAAAATGTGTTGTATCTACCTGTTTAGATCTGCTACAGGTGATTCATGTATGTTATTGTACAGCAGCAACATGTCTTACTTGCTCACAGCAGCGTGTCATTTATGTATATGCAGTAGCAAGTGCCATACTTGATCTGCAGTAACCAACAGCACCAGCGTAGCAGATCTATTCCGCCAACAATCTGAGAGTTGTCATGAACTACGGAACAGGAATACTGTGGTACTTTAAAGGGTATATAACACACCGTTTCTGCCAATCTCATGTTAATCTTGAGTACCTATAGAGTAGTATTGTATCCTTCATATCTCCAAAGAGTCTTTAGTTTTATCATATTTATAAAAGACAGATATGCTGTACCGATTCTTTCCAAAAACAGCCAAGCTCGTGGAGGGAGTGGGCGGAGCTAAAGAGTCACGAGTCATGAGCAAATGCACACAATATATCATTGCATTATCCCTGGATAACTTTGGCTCACTATATATTTGTGTTGTTTACATTATATGCACTTACGCGCCGATTGCCAGCAAAACACCGACATTTGATGCAGTTTTACTTACCACCTGTGGTTGCGACTTATGACCAGGATCTTTTATCGCTGGGCAAACTCCATCTTTCAATTTCAAATGATCTGCAAATCCAGCTTCGAACTGGGCCTTGTTTATACAACACTCATCACCTGAATGCCAGGAACAAACTAACACACTTGCAGAACTCGAGAACCCAGAAAAACAAACCGCATCCACTGTTCCCTTAATGCCAGGGAAACTGAACAAGGTTATCTTTCCCTCACAACCAAAGACACACTTCTTTAGTGACACTAGCCGCGTTTCCATTAGAGATTTGCGCAAAACTTTTGCGATATTTTCTAAAAGTCGATAAAAAAATATGTATCCAAAAGTTAAATTAAAACTGTACTGTACTTAAATACAAAAAAAAAACCTAAAATTAAAATGTATTGTTTTAACATTAATTTATATTTAAAGTCCCTGTAAAGTGGGGGGTTGATGATTGGCACAAATATCGATTTCGATCATGATTCAGTATCAATCCGTATGTCTATAGCCTACTGTACATATAAGGAAAATAAGTTTCCTTTTTAGCACTATTTTAAACTTTTCTTGGGTTAAATTATATTAGCTTGCATTCATTAATATTCACTTGTGTGTGCTTATATACGTATCGTTAAAAATATTAGGATGTAAGTTATAAACTTTTTTAATTTTCATATTTAAAGAAATCTAGTGTTTGATCATGTCTAAATATGTATTCAAATGCAAAACCTAAAAATCAAGAGTTATGATCTGCAATACTTTGAGAAACTAGACTATACATGTATATTTATTAAAGAGCCATACAGGCACCTATAGTGGGTAAACCATGGCATTACAAATGAAAATTATTATTTTTCCAGCCACAAAATTACTCTAATTTGCCTCTTTGCATTGGAGTTCTCTATTTTAACCTTACTTACTACACTAATTGTAGCATAAATAATTAAAAAATATATTTTAAGTGGTCATTAATGGACCATAATTATTGCACAAATAGTAGGCCTATTTAGTACCAAAAGACATTCTCAAAATATTCAATAAATATTATCATAAATATTATTAAACTGAAAGTTAAGGTGTATTAGAGGGATGATAGTCCAAGATGATAGTCCAAAATAACGGTTGACAAATTTCTACCGGTTAATCATGTCTATATCGCCTACCCCTAAATGCTTTTCACATATTTAAATGTACATTACATTCACATTTATGCATTTGGCAGACGCTTTTATCCAAAGCGACTTACATTGCTTTCAAGGTATACATTTTACATTTTTGTCACTTCTTGCTTTCCCTGGGGATCGAACCCATGACCTTGGCATTGCTAGCGCCACGCTCTACTGTTTGAGCTACAGGAAACCAGAAAATGTAAAAACTCATTCTGTGTAAACAGCCCCTTGTTGCTGTGTTCCACTGCGATACTTCGATACTTTTACACTTTAACACTCCACGACCCAATTTTGATTCCAGACTTTAGCCAATCCCGTTCCTTTCTCTCCACCCTTTGTTTTCCTGTCTGATCTCTACACTTTCCTATCCAATAAATCCAATAAATCCAAGTGCTAAAATATAATGTTTATTAAAAAAATGTCAACATAGAAATATATAGACAGACATTTTTGACAGCTGTGCTTGCGCCTCGCATTCCGTATGGAAATAGAAATGGGCATCTGTTTACTGTCTGTGACTCATAGCGTCACAGCCTGATAGGCCCTTAACTCAAATGCTTGCAATCACATCATTCTCTATAGGGCACTGCTGATTGGTTCCTGCTGTATTAGTTGCCAATGAGCTCATGTGCTCAACCTTCAAATACTTGATCAGCATTTGCTATAGCAGCTTGCAGCGTGCTTTCAGAAACCCTTCACCTTCCCCAGCTCTACCTGTTTAGATCTGCTACAGGTGATTCATGTATGTTATTGTACAGCAGCAACATGTCTTACTTGCTCACAGCAGCGTGTCATTTATGTATATGCAGTAGCAAGTGCCATACTTGATCTGCAGTAACCAACAGCACCAGCGTAGCAGATCTATTCCGCCAACAATCTGAGAGTTGTCATGAACTACGGAACAGGAATACTGTGGTACTTTAAAGGGTATATAACACACCGTTTCTGCCAATCTCATGTTAATCTTGAGTACCTATAGAGTAGTATTGTATCCTTCATATCTCCAAAGAGTCTTTAGTTTTATCATATTTATAAAAGACAGATATGCTGTACCGATTCTTTCCAAAAACAGCCAAGCTCGTGGAGGGAGTGGGCGGAGCTAAAGAGTCACGAGTCATGAGCAAATGCACACAATATATCATTGCATTATCCCTGGATAACTTTGGCTCACTATATATTTGTGTTGTTTACATTATAATCACTTACGCGCCGATTGCCAGCAAAACACCGACATTTGATGCAGTTTTACTTACCACCTGTGGTTGCGACTTATGACCAGGATCTTTTATCGCTGGGCAAACTCCATCTTTCAATTTCAAATGATCTGCAAATCCAGCTTCGAACTGGGCCTTGTTTATACAACACTCATCACCTGAATGCCAGGAACAAACTAACACACTTGCAGAACTCGAGAACCCAGAAAAACAAACCGCATCCACTGTTCCCTTAATGCCAGGGAAACTGAACAAGGTTATCTTTCCCTCACAACCAAAGACACACTTCTTTAGTGACACTAGCCGCGTTTCCATTAGAGATTTGCGCAAAACTTTTGCGATATTTTCTAAAAGTCGATAAAAAAATATTGCGAAATGACAGCGTTTCCATTAACTGATGTTATGCGATTAAAAATTTGTTTTCCTCTCGTGATAAATCATTCCAAAAATTATGCTACGTATGTTGTTAGGTTTATATATATATCGCAGCCACCGCACACCATTATTATTAATGGAAGGAGACGTGTGTGTTATCCAAGCACTGATGGCAAGGAAAGCACCTTATACTTGAGCGGCACATATGAGGTGTTATGATAAATTGTGGCATTTTATATTCTAATGTTTTTTATGAGTTTAATAAAGAACTCGTCTTCTGTCCAAACATACCATCATCTGTAAAGAATGATCGACTTTTACATACGCAGGTTATTGTGACGCATTGCCACATACAGAGACGAGCGAAAAGCTTTTTTTTTTACAAATTCCGCTTGGAATTTCGTTTGTTGGAAATATAAACTGAATTTAGAAATGCTTTTGAAATGAAAAACTTTTTGTTTAATAAACAGCGTTTGGAGTGGAGTGCAAAATAATCCGTTCCCTGAGTCCACGGCCTTTGCTGTTATTGAGTGTACACAAATAAAAGTAGACAGTTTACTGTTTATAATTATGTATTGCACTTATCTGTATGGCTAAAAATGAGTATTGTGAGTTTCCGCTGGAAATGGAATAAGGAAAAAATCCATCAAAAGGCGCCGACGACTTCGTTGGACAGAGGGTTAAAGAAAACGTAGCCTATTTAGTTTCATATAGTTAGTCTATGTCTAAATATTATAATCTTTTAATTTCATATGTTGATTATGAAAAGTGAGCAGCATGAGTAAGGCACATAATCAGATGCGCATATGTCTGGAGACATGGATTTTGTGAATTGTGTTTTCTAGAAAGTTCTTTCTTTAAAATTAATTTTGTTTTGTATAAATTGTATTTTAATTTTGATCAATGTTTAATCAACTATTTGGCTGTATATTTGATAAATAAGAAGCAAACCGAGATCGTTGGGAATGGATTGACATGCGTAACTGGCCTGTTTCCTCAGTCTTTGAGCAAGGCTGAAACTATAGTGTATTTCTGTTTTAATACATTTCTTGAATATATGTCTTAATTACAGTAGGCCTATAGATAGTTATGATATTTGTGGTTGCACCGGGGTCCATCATTATAAAGTTACACTTTCCTTATTAGGAGAAAATATAGGTCATGTTGTTTTAACGACATAAGAAAATACAAAAAAAAAAATGAATGACCCATCTCAGAGTAGCTTTATAGAATGCCCTTCAGTTGTATTTCATTATCAGCAATCACCATGTTGACAATAACAAGTTCCTGTTCTTCATTTGAGGAGCGTTCCTCTGCCCCCTGAGGGAGGTAGTCATTGAATCCTTAGATAGACAAAATACAGTTAGGGACCAGAGGCATACAGTAACTGTAATACATGGTAAAATTATTGACACTTTGCAGTAGGAGAAGCCCTTATACAATATCCTACCTGTTGGTTTCTTGAAAAATCTGGATAATGGATGCCACTGTGTCCCGGCTGAGATTTGGCTGTACTCGTTCACCAGCCCCTCTGTATGATAGCCTGTGGTTTATGACATGGTCTATGATAATAGCTCTTATTTCATCAGTTACCCTAATTCTGTCCCTTCTTTGAACGCCTCCATGCATTCTAACTCCTCAATCTCTACCATGCCCTTGTCCAGGCATTCCTCTCCCTTGCCCTTGTCCCACTCCTCTCCCTTGTCCTGGTACTCATCTTCCTCTTCCTCATGCAGGCCTTTTTCTGACTTTCTTTGTATTGCTCTAGATTGTTCCTTTTTTCACACAAGATCAGCCCAAATATGCCCTCTTTTACTTATACCATATGGTCATGTGATTGAAAGAACATCAACACCTGAACAATTCCTAGATGGGAATCAGCTGTGATTTATATATGTGCATAACATCATAACTTCAATCAGCTGTTTATCAGTACCAATGGAATAAAATACAGGGGATATATTTGTGTTTCAGTTCTCAATAAAAACAGCTGTTTACCTTGACTTTAGCCTATAAGGTTAGGGTTTAGAACAAGGTGTTATCTGTTCTGACATACAGTGTTAAAGCATTGGTCAATTTGGCAGTAAGAATCCATTGTTTTGGTCTTGGTTGAGCTTGTGTGTAAAAGAAGTTCAAGCATTTAAAATGTGTGTTAACTATGTGCATTTTGTGTAAAAGCAACAATAAATGTGTTAATTGTATAGCCTACACTGACATATGTTGTGCTAACTGTGTTAAGAGTTTAGGAAATGTGTTAAAAGTATTGAAAAAATTGTAAAAAAAAAAACAAACAAAAAAACCACACTTTTTTTCTGTACAATTCCAGCTGCCTAAAACCCCTCTAAAATCAGCAAAGCAGACCAGCCTAAACTTGGCCAGAATGGGAGACCACTTAACCACCTTAAGCTGATTTAAACTGTTTGGCACAACCACGGCATGTGCACGAAAAAAAAAATATATATATTTTTGAATGTGGATGCACACACACTTTGATAAAGAAACGTAAAACTGAAATGCTCATGCTAATATCACAGGAAGCACATAATATACGTAACAATACTGTATTTTTCTGCTGTTTTTAAAGTCACGATAGACACACACACACAGATACATAAACTGAATATGGATTCTGCAGCAGATAAGCCATAATTCATTTCTGTTTCACATATCCTTACAAACTTTCATGCTAAGCTCTGTGAATACTGCCTGGCATTCTTTCCCAGAGGCAGGCCTGTTCCTCTCAGATAGGTAGAAACAACAGGAGAAACGTTTTGTGAGGCTCAGACTCGGACACACAGACTTACAGCAGAACTGACTCTGAATGCAGTAAGTGAAGGACCTCAGTACGGAGGAAACAGTAAAGTGCATTTACTGCTAGTGCTTTAGAATTTATGTTGAAATGGAAGTTTTGAGTTATAGTGGTAGCTATTTTAGTTCAAGAAGACTTTATTATGTAATATGCATAAGTGTAAAGAAGAATTGAGCTACGGTGCAGGAGAGCTTTTATTTAATTTATTTGAAGATGCCAACATGCAGAAGGAAAAAATGTAAAGCACCTTCATTATTGTGTGTTAAGCAGTGTTGTCATTATTAAAATGTCCCTATTATGCTAATTTAAAGGTTCCTCATTTTGTTTTGGAGGACTGTTACAAAAGGTTTTCATGTATCCAAGGTAAAAAAAAAAACATGTCGACAACACGAAACAACTCTTCCAGGCCTCAGCTACAACTATGGAGTTTTAGGGCGACCATAAGTTGAACCTACTGTATATAAATAATTCATAAATACTATATTAATCATTCTAAATAATATAATTTAAATAATACTCAAAGACCACAGTGTCAAGGTCAATTCATTTTCAGCACATTCATTTTCATTGTATGGAAAAGAGCAGCATGGACATTATGCTAAACTTCTAATTTTGTGATTTACGGAATTTAGAAAGTTGTATTTGGAACAAAATGAGGGTGAATAATGTTCAAGTGAGGTGAGGATGAATGGTCCCTGAATGTTCAAGTTTGGGTAAACTATCCCATACAAACACATACACACATTTCATTTCATTCAGCATGTCCTGCCACATGCTCTCAAGAGATACAATGAAAAATGAGCACACACACATATACACACACATGCTCATACTCTACACCATTAGTCCAGACAATCTCACCTACAGTTATCCGCAGCTGTGTGTGGATGTGTGTGTGGCAATGTGATTCGTCCCTTGAAAAGAGAGGTAGAGTGAGTAAAGTGACAGTGAGAAGAGTCTTCCTGTCACTGAGGCCCTCTGGGAAATGTGGAGCTTGACTGTCTGTTGATGCATCCAAATGTGTCACCTGTCAAATCTTGCCCAATGCAGTATCTTTTTCTCAAATGGCCTGGGCTGTTTAGACGGAGGAAGCGGGTGCACTTGATTCGGCATGATTGTCTTTTTGAAGAGCATTCAATAACAGAACAGAGCGTTCTGAGAACATTCATTTTCCTGAGAGACCATCTCTGCCACAATCATTTGGCTTTGAAAAGGGCTTTTGTGTTTTCCGGTTTCATTGGCTTCCAAGGATATAAATAATATCATGTACAGTTTAAAAATCTGCTGCTATTTTGGGTGCAGGGAGCTGATATTACCAAACTTTACATGACCGTCCTAATGTTTTCAGTGAGTAAACATTGTTGAGATATCTGGCCCCTGCTATGTCATACAGCGAAGGATCTAATTTACTAAGCACAAAGTTTTAATGTTTTTGAAAGAAGTGTCTTATGCTCACCAAGTCTTCAGGACACTTTGATGAATAGAGCATCATTTATTTCAATTAAAATCATTTTCTGTCACAATATTAAAGTCTTGACTGTCACTTTTGATCAATTTAATGCACACTTGCTGAATTAACATATTAATTCCTTCTTGACACCAAACATTAAACTTCTTCCAACTCTCCTTTTTAAGTTGGAAATGCACTCCCATAACACATAATTTACCATCTAGACATTAGCTTCTCACTTGCTTATTTTTGTTGTGCACCTAAAGACATTTTTGTCATTATAAATGTGTTATTTCTTGAATAAAATTAGATTTTAGAACTAAGATTAATTTACTTTAATCTGTTATTTAGTTCAAACGTATTCTTGATGTACTTATACGCACTTTTGAATCAATGTACCCACTAAATGTCTAATACATGTATGCAGACACAACATGTTTCTGTTTGTTGGGCCACCTAGAATCATTTTTCAACTACTATTCTTAACCTACTTCTATGAGAGAGTTGAATCAAGACATTGACCATTTGACGTGATATAATGCCCTCAAGGACTCATTCTTATCCAGAGATTAATTGCATTTAGTTCAAGTTCAGTCCCTCGATGCAACCTGGGATTAAGTAGCCGGCTCAAGGGCATGATGGCGATAGGGGATCCCAGTTCACTCTCATTATTAGCCTATTAGTGCCAATTGCTAACCAGTGGACTCTGTGCCTATGTGTGAAGTGTGAGTAAAAATCACCTACAGCTCAACCTGGCAAAGACTGAGTTCCTCATCTTTCCCGCCAGTCCCACTATGCAACATGACTTCACCATCCAGCTGGGTGCATCCCTGATCTCCTCTTCAAAATCAGTCAGAAATCTTGGAGTTACATTTGATGACCAGTTGTCCTTCAGAGATCACATTGCTAAGACAGCTCGCTCTTGCAGGTTTGCGCTCTACAACATCAGGAAGATCAGACCGTTCCTAACAGAACACGCAACACAGCTTCAACACAGTCCAGGCCCTGGTTATTTCTAGACTTGACTACTGCAATGCGCTTCTGGCTGGACTCCCCTCTTGTGCGATCCAAACACTTCGAATGATCCAGAATGCAGCGGCAGGTCTGGTCTTCAACGAGCCCAAAAGGACCCACGTCACACCACTCTTCATCTCTCTGCACTGGCTACCACTCGCTGCTCGCATCAAGTTTAAGTCGCTGACGCTTGCCTACAGAGCCACCACGCACTCAGCTCCTGCATACTTTGACTCGATTCTACGTCGTCACACCCCCACCAGAAGCCTTCGTTCAGCTAAGGAGCGAAGGCTTGTGGTACCATCACAGAGAGGCAAAAAATCCCTCTCCAGAACATTTTCATTCAACATTCCCAGCTGGTGGAATGATCTGCCCACCGCCATCCGAAATGCGGATTCATTGACAACATTCAAAAGTCAACTAAAAACTCATCTCTTCAGTGAGCACTTAACCTCCTAAAAAAAAAAAAAAAAACCTTTCCTTTCCTCCTCTTTCCCGCCCTACTCTAGCCTGTGCTACACTGAGAAATGTACACGGACCAAGTTTTTCAGGCACTTGTTGCGCTCATTCGACTCTTCACGACCAATCGCTTATTGTACCCCCAAGTTGTAAGTCGCTTTGGATAAAAGCGTCTGCTAAATGCATAAATGTAAATGTAAGTGTCACATACAGATGCTCAGTTCAGTTCCCCACACATTCTCAATACTAGAGCTTGGGTGCGTCTCCCAAAAGCATCGTTAGCCAACTATGGTCGCAAGTTCCGTCGTTATCAACATAGTTCAACCAGTCAGTGTTTCCCGAAACCATCGTTCGGATGAACGTTCGCAAACAGCGTCGCAAACATGTGTGGTTGCAATGACAGCACTCGACCAGAAGCATAGTTTCTTGTTTGCATGACATGTGGACTTATTAAATCCTTATCTTGAACAAAATAAGCAAGCTGACATTCAGTACAACCTATATCTTTTATTTAGAATACATACAAATGTCACCACCACCAGCGTGACATCATTAACCAACGTGGTTGAACGACAGATTTGCGACAATACGGTTTCAGGAAACAGTCGTGACTAGCTAGTTGAATTATTCAACGATGCATCGTACTATGGTAGTTAAGCAGTGAGTTACGTCGTTGTACGGGAAACGCACCCCAGGGCGATATGACAACTTTTTGTGTCTCTCACTAATTCTACCATCCATTGAACAAAGATAACAGTAAAAATTTTTCAATTGCTAACAAGCATCGGTCAATACTGAAGCCACTTTTTCAAATCTCTTCATAAGTCTGTATTACCAACATGAATCTTGGCCAAACAGTTCATCTCACCTCCAAAAGTCACCAACAAAACACTTCATATATGTCACAAAATAAGCTTGTTCAACCATAACACCGGCAGCAGTTCTCATTAAGAAAATACATTGTCACTCATAACACACTGACCTAAAATAGGGAGCATTACATAAATGATTAATGAACTTTTATTTTTTACATTTGAATGATTTTTCACATAAATCAGTATTTCATAGGATAGAATGTGGAGAAATGTGTCCTACAATCGCTAGGACTAGCAAAGATTTTCAACCAGCAAACACGTGTTGTCTATCATAAAACACAGACCTAAAAAACACTGACATCTGGTAACATTATACAATGTTTTGTTTTGTTTTGTAAAATTTCTTTACAAAACAAGAATGACTCTTTCTACTGCTTATAATTCACTGCGCTGTTTATGTTACATAGTCCATGTTTAGATTATAGTAGAAAATTATTCCTAAGTTTTTCCCTTTTGTATAGATGGTGATGAAATGTAAAGACTAACACTTGTGTGTTCAATTTAATCTAGTTGCTTTGATTTTTTAGATTCAGAATACAATTCATTACAATATTACTGTAGAAAGTAGCACATTTTACTTTTTATTAAATTTTGTATTGTTATTGTTTTCAACTTCAGTTTAACAGTTTTGAAAACCGTATGTAACCATGTGCGAATTGGAGTTTTGGCGGTTGTTGTGTCGAAGTGAAAAAATATTTAATGTAATTTGAAAGATGTAGTCATTGAATGCATTTTGTGCCAAAGCAATGATAAATGATCCACCGTTTTGCTCACATAGACTGCTGTTGTGATCACTGTGTGAAAAGTTTTGAAAAAGTGACCTAAATATTGAGAAATGTGTCCTAGCAATTGTAACAAAAACTGTAAGAGAGACTTAGCCTGGATGCCAGCCGAACTTAGCCCCGCCCACAACATTTGAGGTCTGGTCTGGACTGATCCGTTGTGGAGCAACTATGCTCGAACCAGAGCTGTTCGGACCAATCAAATTGTCAGGGCGGGCTTTATACGATGATGGACAGTTGATCAACAGTAACGTAATCATTCACGTCACCAAAGAGCGCTTGGGTTGAATTTGTTTACTAAATGGAAAACTTGTGGAGAAATGCATTCACCTTTACTATTTCTCTCAAAGGTGAAGTTATTAAACGTAATTTCAGGAGGAGTACGCCCATCTAATCTTCCAGTTAATACCAAGGTATAAAACCACCAGCTTACCTCTTCCCATTTTTAGTTCATGCAGCATCCCTCCTCCTCCCCTGCTCCTCCTTTTGTACAATTTTGCCTGTTATAGGGGGGCAATCGGAGCTTGGGTAGAATATCCTCTCCGAGCCCCTATAGCAGACAGCAAGCCAAATCTGTTTACCACTTTCACTAAGATTATATGGGCACACAAACTCGTGAAATGATGATCGTGTTGGTAAGTACTGTCGACGTGTATCCCTAAATTCTTTTTACAACAACAGGCAAAGATCGTTTACACTCATCTTCTTCTTCCAGCGTGCGTGCAGTTGAGTTCTGTTGACAAATATGCGTCGCTCAACATACATCACTTACTCCATTGCTCTGATTGGTCTATCCAATTGACCTATCGGTAAGCCCCTCTCCTCGAACGCAGATGAGCCGATAGCAGTTGAGTATCAGTTGCGCTGGGACCGGAACTCGGACATCTTTAGGTGTCAGCGCCATAGAGAAACATTGGAAAATCCGAAGCTCTCATCAGTTTGATGGTGTTTATGCTACAAAAATGCTAAAATGTCATGCCTGAGGTACTGTAAAACTGATTCCAGGTATCCTGAGAGGATTTTCTGTTTGTCATACTCTCGTTAAATTACGATTAAAGTCCCTGCTAACATACAAACCGTAATAACTAACTGTTCTCACGTCATGTAACTTAACACTGTAACGTTAGGTCAAAAACACGAAGGTCTACATTTCAGTGCCTCTCCATATTAAACTGGTTATATATATATTAATTTAATTTTAGATATGTTTAACGTCTACATTATCTGTCCTACTAAGGAGGACTCCTATTTTGATGGGTATTGTAGTCTACGGATAGTGAAAGGAAGAGCTCGCACGCAGTTTATTGGAGTTGTTTTGCAGATACAAAGTTTACCAGTTATTTAACTGCATCCTCGAAAAGGCATACGCTCTGTGTATGTTTGTTTACTGTTAGTTGTATGAGTGTTTTTGTGTAATTTGCTGTGTATGTTAATGGTAATGCAACGGAGAGAGAAAGTTTGTGAATGAGACGTTAATGCAGTAGCACACTTCTTATGCTTTGTTTGTTCAGCTCTTACGATGATTTTTTTGGAGTGAAAAAGGACATAATAAACTTGATAAACCATCAGTAAAGTTTGGCCATCATTCGGATGGGATATACGCTACATTCTGTGTCCAAAAACATCTTGGGATAAGGTTTGCACACTGACAGCTGTCATTGTAAGATATAGCAACTCCGTTTGTTTGTCCGAGTTAGCAACAGTAACTAAGGGGGGGGCGGGGCTTACCGATAGGTCAATTGAGTGCAGAGGCATTTTCTTTCCTGGTTCGGTTGAAACACGCCCCATACATCACAGCCCAATGGAGCAGTATCAGACTCATATTCTGACTAGAATCTGAGTATGACGACGTCAGGCTAAGAGAGACTAAAAATTGGGCACACCTGGGTATCATTTGAATGAGACATGACTGTGTGCGTTCACGGAGCAGCGGGATCATCATTTCAGAGATTAAAACATTAAGATCAACTCTGTTCTTTACAGGAAGATATCGTACGACTTCAGAAGACTTGGAATGCAACATTTATTTAGTTAATACTTTTTATTTAGTTAATACTTGTATACTGTTTTTGGCCAGTTTTTGCTATAAATACCTGTGACTGTACTTTTATTTGCCTGTTACGTGTTTTATATTGTTTAGAAGTGGGTAGGTTTTGGGTAGGAGTTGGGTTAGTTGCCTATAAATATTCATAAAATCATGTCTGCTTTTACAAATGCAAATAATGTAATGCTTCTTGATCTGATGCATTGGGCAAACAACTGAAATCAATGGAGCACCCTGCGCATCGATATAGTGACGCCTAGGGGTACCTTTAGAGTCTTCATTGTGACGCGGAAGGCACTTGTCCATGCTTCAGATTTTGACGCCTTGGAGGTGAGAATGGGTTGGAAATGCACTGAGTTCGCCATCATTCTTATTTGAATGTGCTTTTATAAGTTTTGAAAGCAGTGTTAGCATTCGAAAAATGTACTGCAAATATACAGTGTTTTGCAGAGGGTGAAGTACGAATGACAAAAGTGTTCACGGATTTTGGAAAATGGGGTCATTGAATGCCTTTTGTGTGAAAGCAATGAAAAATGATTCGGTCTCTGAATGCGTGAAGAATTTTGAACATGTGGCTTCAGTATTGATCGATGCTTGTTAGCAACTGAAGAAAAAAATTGTAAGAGGCAAAATTCCTCTTCCTTTCATTTGAACTAAAAAAAAAACATGAGTCATTAAAAATTTAGTCTTTAAAGTCCTCAGAAACATGGAAGCAAGTAAACACAAATCTCAAGCAACTTCTGCACACTCACAGACGCGCAAAAGCAAACAGCATGCTGTTTTTCACCCCACTAAATCTGTTTCTCAGCGCTTGCGTATGGTGTGTGTGTGTGTGTGTGTGTGTGTGTGTGTGTGTGTGTGTGTGTGTGTGTGTGTGTGTGTGTGTGTGTGTGTGTGTGTGTGTGTGTGTGTGTGTGTGTGTGTGTGTGTGTGTGTGTGTGTGTGTGTGTGTGTGTGTGTGTGTGTGTGTGTATGTGTGTGTTTGTGTGTGTGTGTGTGTGCTTGTCTATGTGAAGATGCTGTTGTCAGGAGGGATTCTGTGTCCCCTGTACTCTGAGCTCTGTGTGCACATGATAAGGAGCCTCCATTACCACAACACAACAGCCAGGCAGGTAAACACCCTCCATACCCTCCTGGACTTATCTCCAGTATACACACACACAACTTTCTTTCACACACTCGGAAAGGTCAGCGTGATTTGTTGTCATGTGTATTGTATGATCAGGCCATCAAACTATCGTTTATGGTAAACTATGTCTTTCCAATTGTTGGCTAACTAAACAGTATGCGGTATCCGTTTTAACATTTTATTGCTTAACTTCTGTGTTATCAGTAGTTTAGGAAAATGGATGGAACAATATCTTAGAATAGAATTAAAGCCACAATATGTGATTTTTCGCCACTCGAGGTCCCTTTTAGCTTGATGACGCCTTGATTTCGCAAATTTAAGATCAATAGTTCAACACGCTCCATAAATAAACCTGAATATGATACAATACAACTAGAGTAACGGTCAACATTATTTCTAAACTAATATGTAGAACCCAAGGTTTCGCAAAAATACAACCAAATCTCATGACAATCCACAACAGGAAATGTCTGAAACTAGTTAACTCTACTTTTGGAATTGTTAGCTTGTCTTTGCTAATATATCATGCTAACATACATATCTGTAGATTATTTTCGGTGGATTGTCAGTTTGAGTTTGTAATGCTAAACTAAAACTTTCCTTAAAGTCAAAGTTGTTTTTTTTTGTGTGCAAAAATACAGAGATTGATGGCACAATATTAGTTAACCACAATAGGTCAAGATAAATG
Source organism: Gobio gobio (assembly GCF_949357685.1). Classification (NCBI taxonomy): domain Eukaryota; kingdom Metazoa; phylum Chordata; class Actinopteri; order Cypriniformes; family Gobionidae; genus Gobio; species Gobio gobio. The sequence continues at coordinate 23,695,658 of NC_137101.1, read as the reverse complement.
ATATTAGTTGTTACAGCTTTACAGACATCACTTAAGCATGGTGGGTAGCTATTTTGTTTTGAAAAATCTTTTTCTTAAAAGCCATTTCTCGTAAAAGCAGGCTATTTATGCAGGCAGAGACAAGGTCAACCTCCAAAGATCCATAAATGCCAAGTGATGTATTAATTTAGTCTCAAAACTCTTGTGAATATGAATGCAATGGCAACAGACCTCAATACATAAAGAGTTTGGCATTGGATTTGAGATGTATGGCACATGTCTACTGAATACATTACACCAAGCACTTGATACTTGTGTGATTTTTCATGCATATTCCAGTTGTTTGCATTTCAGGACAAACAGAATGTCACTGAGAGAGAGGAAATATATCATGCTGCTTTTAGTTTTTATAGTGCTCTTCTATATTAAGGGTAGAATTGTGTATTATCAGAGGTGGTTATATTAACATAATTGAAGAAGCGCTTCATAACTGCAGTGGCATATAATCTGGACCTTAATGTCTGGCAGGGGTTTTAACTGTACCATGCTGGATAACCCAAGCCCATAAAAAGCATGATTAGGCACAGCAGAAGCCAAAGCAAACGTGTGTGTGTGTCGTGTGTGTGTGTGTGTGTGTGTGTGTGTGTGTGTGTGTGTGTGTGTGTGTGTGTGTGTGTGTGTGTGTGTGTGTGTGTGTGTGTGTGTGTGTGTGTGTGTGTGTGTGTGTGTGTGTGTGTGTGTGTGTGTGTGTGTGTGTGTGTGTGTGTGTGTGTGTGTGTGTGTGTGTGTGTGTGTGTGTGTGTGTGTGTGTGTGTGTGTGTGTGTGAAGAGAAAATGGAAGGGAGGGGAAGTAGTATTTGTATAACCACAGTTAACAGTTAGGACCCAATCCATATTTTTTCAGGGGTTTTCATTTATTCCTTACTTTCTCTGTTTATACTTCTGTCCATCCAACCATCCATATGTCTGCCTTTCCATCAATCATTTAGTCCATTCATCCATTCATCTGTCCATCAGTATATCCTTTTATCCATTTGTCCATCCATCCATCCATATCTGTGTAACTATCCAATCTATCCATCCATCCATCAGTTATTCATTCATTCATTCATTCATTCATCCATCCATCCATCCATCCATCCATCCATCCATCCATCCATCCATCCTTTCATCTATCCATCCACCATCCATTTTTCCATCCTTCCATTCATCTGTCTAACCATCCAATCTATCTGTCCACCCATCCATCCATTTTCCATCCATCCATTATTGAAGTAATTGATTTCCCTTAATTGTTGCAAAAGAGTTAATCATTGCATAAATTCCCTTGAGTGTTCAAACAGCTTGTGTCTGTTACACTGTTGCAGACTTGCTACAGAAATTGCTCTAAAAAAGCATAAATCAAATTATATCATGTCAGAGTGAATTTGATGCATATACAAATGCATATGGTAGATTTAAAATAACAGCTCTTATATATTAATACGTAAGAAGATGTTGGTAAATAAAACAACACACAGAAAACATTGTTTATATTCATAAAAACGTGGGAGAGTAATTTGTGTTGCAAAGTATATTGTCTTTGATTTAGTCTGTAGGAGATTTTATTGGAGATATTTGGGAGATTAATATGCTGTAGTATTTTATAGGTCTATAAAGAGTCAGCATTTTTAGCTAAAGATACTCCAATTCTCTTGAGAATTAATCATGATATTGGCTCTGTTCCAAACTATAGTACACTGCCTTGTTGTCTACATAGGCAGCTACTTTCTAAAGCAACATCTCAGCCTCAAATTACTGATTTAGAGTAAGTAACACCAACCCACACTTACCACATAAACAGATGCACAGAAGACTCATAGTGCTTATAGTTCATTGCATTAGTTTTGCGGTAGACTGTTGCTAAGCTAATGATAAAGTATACCAATAAGCACAAAAAACACATACACACATATACATTGGTCTATAATAGTCAAATTTTTAAAGCAATAATTCACCCAAAAATTTAAATTGTCAATGCACTGACCCTGCCTGCCATAGCTGTTAAATCTCATTTGCTTATTCACATTTTAAACTTGGTGTGTCAAGATACATCACACCTGGTTTGACGTCAATAACACCAAATGGCTTCGGTTCCCACAAAATAGTATCTAGCAAGGTAGCTTGTTTGATATTGGAACAGAGCTATTGTCTCTAAGTATTCCAGAAAATTCTATTATGTTCAAATGCTTTTTTCCAGATGTCATTGTCCTTTCCCATATGCTGTGCACCCAGGGTTTAGCCAAGGGAAAGGTGACAGTATTCCCCCCACCATGTGCAAAAATCACTGTAACTGGATATTCAGCACCAGTGAATGGCTTTTATGGAACCCCCTAAAAGATTCCTATTAAAACCTGTATATGACCAGAGATGATTTGTCTGTGGGTGAAATTGGATTAGTTGAACTGTAAAGCTTCAACGTCGTGCTTGAGACTCACTCTATCTCTCTGGCTGTCTGCCATTAAACAGAGAGGGAGAAAAGAGAAAAAAACTTAAATTGCATTGGTGGAAGTGGTCTTGGCGGACACCTTTAGTGGGATCCAATTAATTTTTATGTATAGTTGGCAGTCTGTGGTGGGCAGGGGTTGACTTTGGTGTCTGTGAGTATAGCTGATGTACTATAGATTATATAAAATGTGTTCTGATTATATCTTGGGGACTGAATGAGTGTTTTCTGGTTTGAGAGTTGTCATGCCTACAAGTATACCAGTATCTTTCCAAAAATATTACAGAAAATAATTGCAGTTATGTCTATGATTTCAACATTCAAGCATTTCATGCTAAATAAGCTAGATAAAGAGAAGAAGAGAACGAACATAAAGCATTTAAAAAAAAAAAAAAACTGTTTGTCTAAACATGTTTTTAGCCGTGTCCGCCGCGGGAATGCCAGAGCACACTACCCTAGCCCGAGCCTGCCATGACAACAGAGCCGGAGCGATCACCAGAGGATGATTTCATTGTGGACCCGAAATCCAACATGGAGTCTGTCAAAGTGTGTGAGCCAGCAACAGCGACCATCGTCGAGGGAACGTTAGTGGAGTTCATGAGTTAGCTCACCCTCCCCCCTTTGAGGAACAGACACAAAGCTGGGTTGATGAAGATTTATTGTTATTTGATGAACTGGATGAGTTTTTGTTGCACTTCAGTCATGGCCAGTCCCAGACAATTCCATATAATTTCAGTCATCGCTGGATATGTCCAAGTCACTGAATAAGCCCAGCTCCAAGTTGTTGCCGGTTAAGTCCAAGTCTTCGCTGTTTAAGCCCAGCACCAAGTCTCCTTCATCACAGATGGTCCTGCCCAGCCTCCCTCTCTCTCTTCCAGTCATCAGCTCAGCTTCCAAGCCCTGGACTCCACCTTGACCCTCTGACCCTTCGGCTTCACCTTGAATTGCCATCCCTCAGGCTATGCCTGGCTTCCTCTTTCCTCTATCTCCACCTTGGCCCACCATTGTTCTGACTCCGCCTCAAACTTCTGAGTCAGCTACTGCGCCTCTACTCTTCACTCCTCTGGCTCATCTGGGGTCCTCCTTCACTCTGGTTCCACCATGGTCCTCACTCCCACCGTCTTCACCCCGGTCTGCTAAGCTAAGCCCATGCCTTCACCTCAGTCATGCCCACCTGCAGCTCTGCTGTGTCCCTCCAGGACTTCGGCGTCCCCCTGGATTTTCAGATCCGCCTTGGTCTCCACATCACACAGGCTCCACCTTAATCAGGCATCTCCCTGGTTCCACCCAGTCTCTCCACCATGGCTTCTCCCTCCATCGGCTCCCCCGTGGACCTCTGGTTCCTCCTGTCTCCACCCAGGCTCCTTCCACCTTCATCTCCTTCTTAGTCATCGTCTTCTTTCTGTCTTCGCCTCATCCTCCTCCAGTGCCTCCGCCCTCCTTCCTTCCTCAGTTTGGACTATGCTTTGCAGCGCGAGGATGTGCTTTCCAGGGAGGGGGAGTCATGACATGGTCTTGTTTCGTTTTTGTTTTGATAAGTTTTCAATTTCTTTGTCACTGTTTGCCTTTGTTTTAGTTATTCATCTGTTGTCATGGTTTCTAATTGTTACATACTTGTTCCCTTTTTGGTTGATTATCTTCCCTCTGTGTATTTAAGCCCTCAGTTCTCCTCTGTCCATGGTCTTGTGTTAACATTTCTGGATTGTCTTTGTAGATCTCTCTCTGTGTGATTTTCTTTTTCTTTTCTTTTTTTTCCAGAAGCATTCATCCACTATTAATGCATAAGCAATCATTAAAAGTTCAGCAAAACTTTCATGGCTCGTGATTGCTTAGAAATCCTGTATTGGTAAATACTTTATTTATCATAGTGAATTTTCATGATTGGTGGGGCAGTTCACTCCTTCTAATTGTTGACAGAATATAAAGTATAATATTCAATGACACACCTCACACAGCAGTCAGCTTACAACACTGTTCCCTCCACTTTACACAAATGCGTTTACCTTGCATTAGTATTTATATAAACATTATCTCCAAATCTTTATCTTGCAGTCCCAGTTAGCTGCCACGCTGGTACATTTTTTTTGAGAGCACATTCTTCGCCTGTAGCAAGAATCTGAGAACCAGAAGGAGGCAAATATGTGAATTATTTATCCCAGCATTTTTATTATTTATGATTTTTGTATAAACTTGTATCATGCAATAGATTTTTTTATTTGTAATGTTTCAGACTTTGGAGTACAGACATTTTGTTGTTTACTGTTGTTTGGGCAGTGAGAGTAAATGACAGTTTCAAGTTTTGAACAAAACATAACAAACTTGTAAACCACCTGTGAAAGTTCCTGTGAAACAACTGGGTTTGTTTACTGACTGTTTTAGTAATTCAAACAATTTTCAACGCTATCTCAGATTTGCTCTGTTCCAAACCAAACTCCCTTGTATACAGCGCAGTTATATTGATTTTGAAAAATTTTGATTACATGCGCACAAATTACTACTTTTATGATAATTTTATTGTTGTGTGTGGTATATTTTTGTCATTTTTGAATTCTGAACATTGCAATGTGATGATAAATAATAAGAAACATTTTAGATATTTTTGTATGTTAAAAAAGTGTAGTTTAAAATTATATAATCCTGAACTCAAATTAAGTAAATGAGCTTAAATAAATGCAGTAAATAATTGTGAGTAAAAAAAATTCAATTATTATAAATGCAAGCGAATCAACCAATTAATTCCATTAATTAAATAGCCGTAGATTAAATAAGGATTTATAAATATTTGTACAACTGTGAAGTTGTTCATATGTAAATCATTTTCATTTTAGATTCTGTAAAACGTGCAATATTGCAGCATCTACAGTATATGTCTATCAAATATTTTAGTGTTTATGTAAACTTAAGTAGCCCAAATGTGTGGTTAAATCACATTCTACATAAAATACATCTAAATATTCATGAGATCACGTTGGTCATGAGTCACGATAAAAAAGCTCAAAAAGCATGATATCTTCATTAAATGTGTCTTTATCTCAAGCTTGTTTTTTTTTTACACTGTCGGTTAGTTTTAGGTAGGGTTAGTGTACAGTCTAAAACATATTTGTCCCAAACCTGGGTTGAAACAACCCAGCATTTGAATACTCAAAATAATGATTGCCTTTCAAGGGAAATTGCGCTGTGTAGAAATGTTTTGAGAACGCCTTTGCGTGACTGCGTCTTGAAGCATGTGTGGAATCAGTCCTATGGAAAGACGCAATGCCATAGGCGGGTGACGTCATAGGAGGGTAACGTCATAGGCGGGTGACCGGAAACTATAAAGCACCCATGAAAACAAACAGTGCTAGCTTCTGTGCCTTCAGTAAGCGCTCTGTGTGAATCCTTGTCTGTGAAATTTGTGTTCTTGTCTGTCTTTAGAAAAAGTTAGGCAGGATTTTTCCACCTTTGTAAAAAGAACATAAGAGAAAAACGATTATGGTGAGTGAACAGCAATTCACTGAGTGTGTTCACCCCTGCCCTCATTTTATTACGGGTGGGGATACGCCCTCTATGTGTGTTGCCTGTTTGGGAGCGCAGCGCACTAAGGCAACCCTCGAGGGGGCTGGTTTTGAGCACTGTGAGCGTTTGCTATTGAGTACCCTGCACTCCCACCGAGCGCTCTTCGAGGAGGGCGTTTTGCCTCGCATTCCTCGTGGCTCGGGTCCTGCTTTTGCCGAGGCAGAGCGGCGGCTTCAGTCATGGGGTTCGCAGATGGATCTAACAGAGGGGTTAGAGACGGACCCCGCCCTTTCTCGACCCTCACCTGTTACATCCAGTGCCTCATCTTGGGGTTCAGAAGCACGCGCTGCGGTTACTTCCACCCTGGTTGAGGCACCGGTACTGCAACTATCCAGCTCTTAGGAGTTGAATGTTGTTAGTATCGCAACTGAAGACTCGCCACTTCAGTCCCCTTCAAGTGAGGAGCTGATGGAGGTGCTGACTAGGGCCGTGACAAGATTAAATATTGAGTGGCCGGCCAAGAGACAGAAGCTTCATCAAAAGAGCAAATTAGATGAACGCTTTCTGCCTTCTCGTACAGCACAACCTCTACGTCGGGGCTTATCGTAGGGGTCGAGGTCCTGGAAGAAACCGGTCTCTTATCGTGTGTTTAGCCCTCAAATATCCACATATAGTAACATCATTGGGCTAAAACAGCACGGTTATGGGGCGATGCCCAGAGTTGAAGAGACGCTTGCGAGCCATCTCTCTCCCACGGCTGCATCGTCCCTAAAAGCCCCGACATTACCCACCAAACTGCTAAAAACTACATCAGCGTAAAGCATACTCTGTGGCAGGTCAAGCTGCGGCTGGGACTTGGGTGAAAGTGATGGTTCCCTGGTTCCACCCAGTCTCTCCACCATGGCTTCTCCCTCCATCGGCTCCCCCGTTGACCTTCATCTTGTCATGGCTCTATAGGTCATCCTCATGCCTCTGCTCTGGTTCCCCCTGTCTCCACCCAGGCTCCTTCCACCTTCATCTCCTTCTTAGTCATCGTCTCCTTTCTGTGTTCGCCTCATCCTCCTCCAGAGCCTCCGCCCTCCTTCCTTCCTCAGTTTGGACTATACTTTGCAGCGCAAGGATGTGCTTTCCGGGGAGGGGGAGTCATGACATGGTCTTGTTTAGTTTTTGTCTTGATAAGTTTTCAATTTCTTTGTCACTGTTTGCCTTAGTTTTAGTTAATCATCTGTTGTCATGGTTTCTAATTAGTTACATACTTGTTCCCTTCATTAGAGAACTCTCACTGCCCTCTTTGGTTTTCTCTGACGCATCCGGCTCCTATGGGGCTGGATGCCATGGTACAGGAGTGGCCTAGGCTACACCTGTATGCTTTTCCCCCCGATTGCTCTGCTTCCAGGAGTTCTGGAGAGAGTTCGCCGGAAAGGGGCACGTCTGGAGACATTCAGTCAATCTCAGTGGTTCCATCATGTTTGGAGTTTGTGCCCAGCATGATGAAGGCTTTTCTTCATCCTAGGCCGGGTTATGTTCCTAAGGTTTCTACTATTACTGTAAGACCTATTGTGCCTCAGGCTTTGTGTCCTCCTCTTTTTAGGAAGTCAGACCAAGAGAAACTAAATCTGCTGTGCCCTGTTAGGGTGCTGGATGCCTATGTCCACAGAGCTACCCTGTGGAGGAAAGCTGAACAGTTGTTTGTGTGTTTCGGGTCACCTAAGAAAGGGTATCCTGCATCCAAGCAGAGGATGAGCAAGTGGGTGGGTGGTTGAGGCCATCCCACTTGCTTATGAGGCGGCCTGTCAGCCTTCACCTTTGGCTGTACGGGCTCATTCCACCAGGGGTATGGATGCTTTATTATTCTAAAGCTTTATTATCAGGAGCTTCCCTTCAAGATGTATGTGATGCGGCAGGATGGTCCTTGCCGCATACATTTGTGAGGTTCTATGAACTGGATGTTGGCTCCACTCCTGGGGTGCAGGTGCTATCATAGTAGTGTGTGCCTAGGTTTCACAAATACGGTCACTTGTTCTTATTCCGATGTGGGTATTGCGTTCTCACAGCGTTTCGAGGCAGGGTGAGTTCCCTTGAAAGGGACCGTCTCGGTTACGTATGTAACCAATGAGACGCTGAGTTGCCCTGTCATACTCACTGCATGCCCGTGATAGACTTACTTCAGGCTTATGTGAAGCTAGCACTTTTTTTTTTTCATTAGTGCTTTATAGTTTCCTGTCTATGACGTCACCCACCTATGATGTTACGCCTTTCCATTGGACTGATTTCACACGTGCTTCACAACACAATCACGTGGAGGTGTTCTCACAGCATTTCGACGCAGCGCCTTGTTCCCTCTTCAGGGAACTAAGGTTACATGCATAAACGAGATGAATGGTTCGAGTAGGGTAAACTTTAATTAAACAAATTGATTTAATCAAATGAGAATTTTTTCTCATTTAGAACTTTTATTTTACTTTTGAGTTCACGAAACCTAATTTTAAGTAATTTGAATTGTTTAATTGTTTTGAGTCTTATGAACTAGAGAAATATTAAATAGTTTTGGATACATTTAAGTTAGTCTAAATGAAAAGAAACAAGTTCATAAAACTCAAAACAATGAAACAATTCCAATTACTTAAAATGTGTCAGTTTTGTGAACTCAAATTTGTTTAATTTGAGTTGGCTCTACTCATACCAATCAATTATTTTGAGCATTAGATGTTTACAGTTTACAGTGTAGCCAAGATTGGGGTCTCTAGGAAGCCGTAAAAACAGTAAAGTCAAATCTGAACAGAACTTCAACATTTAAATATATTTGCTTGGTTATAAAGCACAAATAAGAACAACATGGAGGGCCTCGTTATATGTGCACAGGGTGTCTATATGTATAATTGGCTCTCATTTGCATAATCATCCCCCACCATTTGTTGTCTCCATATGTTGAGGTATGTATAATTGAAGATTCTGAAAAGCTTTTTTTCTCTGGAAGGGTTAGAGGCTTAGATTGCAGTGGTGTTCACTGATGTTATTTCTTCTCATTCTCTCATTTCTTCCCTCGACCCCCCGCCCATCCTCTTCACTCATCTCTTCTCCTCCCATCATCTCAGGAGAGGATATGACTGCAGGGCTGGCGGCCTTTAGCTGTAATTGGTGACTCTATTAACTGAAAGAGGGGGGAAATGACAACGTATAAATGGAAGAGACAATGAAGTCTTTGTTTATACTAGCGTACAAACACTCGCTGCGTGCAGGCACCTTCTCTCTGATTTTAATATGCGCTTCCTCCTAGCATGTACGAAGCTCCCGTGGGTCAAAAAAGAACATAAGCAAACTCGTACATACTAATAATTCCCTTAGATGCTCAAACACGATTGTGCCTGTAAAGCTCAGTGATGCAAATACACCAGAGAACCCAGTGTAGCGTCACTTCTGAAGTGAAAGAGGTCAAGTGTTTGATAATTTCATCCATTTGGGAATGTAATTTCTTTAATATTTGACCTATCTGTCATGGGTTTAAATCCTTTATGTCAGTGGTTCTCAACTGTTTTGACTCCCAAAGCTCCGATTATCCACAACAATATTCAAAGTCCTAGCGAGCGAGACCGGTGTGCGTGATTGAGACACACCGGTCTCGAGTCCTCTCATGAGGGAGCACGGAGGCATATAAGGGCGAGCGACACCGGTGAAGGACGAGAGAGGACCAGGCCTGGATTTTAAGTTGGGTTTTGTTATGTTTGTGCGCGGCAGTCGTCCGTGAGGGGCTGCCGCTTTTACTTTCATTTTGTGTTTATTATTTGATTAAAAGTTGTTAAACGTTCGCCGGTTCCCGCCTCCTTCTTCCCTGAACAAACGAACTCCCGTTACACGGAGCAAGAACAATCACTGCTGTACTGCTGATGTTGTGGTCCGGGAAAAGTCTTTTCCAGCTCGCTCCGTTAGTGGTGAAGGAGTTGCTGAAGCCGTCCGTCTCCCACCACCCGCGAGAAAAACCCAGGCTGAATTATCGACTTTTGACAAACACCAAGGTCGTGTGGTAATGTAATTGCTGTCCGAATCAACATCTCTGAGTTTTCAAGAATATATCACTTCAAAACTCACTGTTTATATCCTTTATAGACCCTTTCAGAGCACTGCACGGTTGCGTGAGCTGTAATTTGCATTTCTAGACTTGTATTTCTTTAAATACTGGCAAGTGTTTACAAGAGCAAAATATTTCACCACCGCTCAAAAAATAAAAGAAGAAAAGCACGTAAACATTTGAATTGGGCTGTTATTCAAGGCAGCATTTATTCTTATCATACTAAGCATATGACATTTTATTGACAGCATACAATCATGTTATGATTGCACGATATATGCACCACGAGAGCAGCGCGTTCTGATCACAAAACTCTCCTCCACCGTGAATAAATAACAATCCGAATGCACAAGGTTTTATCACTGACACTGAGGTGGTGTGCACAGTTAATGTGAGAATCAAAGGCGAACGGCGCGTGACATACGTCACGACCAAACGTTAGCGATTGGTTAGGCAGATCCAGAGTGACTCTTGGCAGATCCAATAGTTTTAAACTTCAACAGAGAACCCGCCTTCAAGGAAGTAAACGCTTGTCAATGGAGAGTGGCCAGACTCTATGTACAAATGAAATGTACGAGAGTCTGGTAAAACCAGGCTAGAATAGAACAACTTTATATTCCTAAAATATGTAATAAAATGGCAATGTAGTTATTATAAAATCTATTAATATAGGCTACATGATTTTTCCAATTCTAGAACAATTAGGCTACCTCATATATCTATATATTTTTTATTAAATAAAAAATATCTTGAGCTTTGGTTGTTTTAGTGTACTTTAATGCTTGTTTTGTCTTATTAAATTATTTGTCATTATTTAAGTTATTTATATTTTGCTGACCCTGTTTTTTTTAAGGAATAATCACTTGTTTATTAAAAATTAAATTATGTGATTATTTATTCATGAAACATTTGTTCGTGTAACCTGTGTGCATTTCTTTCTAATGGAGCACAAAAGGAGATATTTTGAAGAATGTTCACACTTGAATTTGTTCCCACAACTTAGTAATACGCCAGCACGTTTTAATAATTAGTTCCCAGGCTTTAAGTAAATCATGCTCACAATATAATAATTAGTTCCCTTGATTTAATAAATGTGGCCACGTTGAAATAATTTGAAATAATAGGATATATTTATTTTTGTCGACATGTCATGTGCAAGGCTCCGTGGGTTGTCAAGTGCAAAAAAAATAACACAAGAAACTATAAAAGTATCCAAAATGACTCATGCTCTGCATTCCAAGTCTTCTGAGGCCATATGATTTATCTCATATCTCTGACCAGGCTTTGTACATTATTAGCTTCTAAGGATACTCAGACAAATTGAGTCACACCTCTCTCTCTCTCTCTCTCTCTCTCTCTCTCTCTCTCTCTCTCTCTCTCTCTCTCTCTCTCCTCTCTCTCTCTCTCTCTCTCTCTCTCTTTCCCTCTCCCTCTCTCTCTTTCTCTCTCTCTCTCAGTCTTGCCACAGTAATATTTACAGAGGATTAGGTTGACAGCAAAGCATCTAATCTGGGATCAGGCCAACAGTCATTCAACACTGTGGCTCACGGTGACATCATCCCTCCCTCAAGCCCTCTGTGTTCACTGTGTCTTTCATCCCTTGCTCTTCTGGTCTCTCGCTCTAAGACACATCATCATCTGTGTCATTTTTTTTTTTTTAAATGGTGCCTTTTCCAGTTTGATAAGGTGGTTTTTAAAGGAATTTGTGCAATCATTTAAGCATTCCATTGGATAAATATGTTAAGTTAAGTAACTTGGTCCATCTCAAGCTAAATTAATATGCTGGGAAACAAATATGCCTTCAGAAAGGTAGCAGTTACAGTAACAGGGCTGAACGTTTTACAGTTTAATTTCACATCATAAGCCCCCTGTTAAAGGTCATGAATTTACAAAATGATATTTTTAGAAAGAAAATGTAATAAATGTAATGTCTACTAATATCCACTTTTCAATTATCAATATTATTTACAAAAATGAGATTTAAAGATCGCCCCCATCTGAAATGCATTAAAAAAATAATAATTATAATTAAAAAAAAATTTAAAACACTTTAACTTGTTCTTAAAGAGTTGAGGACAAAAGAATCATACTTTTAGTTTATGGAGTATTGTATAACTTTAAAAAGGGAACAATATGGTTGATGCGTTACCTGGAGCCTTTTTAATAATACAGTGTATCAACTTAAAAATATAAAGAGAGATTGTAAAGAAAAAATGCTTGCTTTTATTAAAATGTGCACATTTACTAATACAGCAAGGACATGTTTGAAAAGGACAAAAAATATTCAGGATAAAAATCTAAAATATATTAAAATAATATAAAAGTATCACTGCCATTCAAAAGTTTTGAAAGAATTTTTTTTTTGGGGGGGGAGTATTGTATTAAATTTAACAAAAGTAACAGTAAAGACTTTTACATTATTATTCATTTGAAAATATATATTTTTAAACAAATGCTGTTCTCTTGAATTTTCTGTCCAAAGAATCCTGAAAAAAATATCATATGTAATCATATGTATGTATGTTTTAAATTGTAATAATGTTTTTGGTTTTTTTATCAAATAAATGGAGCCTTGGTGACTTCTTTTAAAAAATCTTACAAACCTAAACTTTTGAACAGTATGTAGATGAAGATTAACATATAGTGAATTTTCCATCAGCTATTCATAGTTAAAAAATATTTTTTTTACTCATATAAAGTACCCATTTTATAGAATGACCCATCTACTGTATCTCCGCTGCATGCTTGCCTGACTGAGCACTGCTGTTTTCCACATCTACAGACGAGCAGGCGGGAACATCCTGGGACGCCCACTGCACCTTCTCACCCTCTCCCGGATGGCATGAGATTAAAGGAAGGGGGTCAGACAGATTGTTGAGGTTACATCTTAGATAAGATCAGAAATGTGTTTGCTGTCAAAGCACTTCAAATTGCATATTTTTTCCAAGCTGATCCTTCTTTTCTGCCACTTCGCCGTGAATGCTCAGATGCCTGTATGCCTCTGAAGTGGAAGGAAAGCAAAGCTTTTTTGTCATCCAAAAAGGTAAACAAGGAAGGGAGAGATATGAAGCATAAGAGATCAAACATACGATTGGAGGGAACACACCCTACCCGTCACCAGAAAGCTTGGAGAAAAGCTGTGCGTGTCACAGAAGCTACAGGGGTGTTTTAAAAGGACATAAAACATAAGTTCTTGCATAAGGGTACATACAATTTGTCAGAGTCATTTTAAGATGTAGTCTTTTGCCTGGGTAGAAAGTGTTGTTCTAATTCACTTTGTTAAATGTTGCTTCTGTGATTGTTTATAGCAGATCTTCTTTGGTTTTGGAGGTTTGTGATGTATATTCTGTCAACCAAATGAGATTAAGTATATATGAATAGCATTACAGCTGCTGGATATCTTCATGTATGTTTCTGCCTTCTGTTTTGAAGTTGATGTGGATGTACAAGTTAGTACATCCTGTGCTAGGCTGCGAGTACAGAGTTTGCTGGTTTAGTTCCACAAGGTATTGAAAACCAACTGGGATTTTCGTAGTAAATATTTAAATAGTTATTATTCAACTTTTATCACGAAAATGCTTCTTATTCAACTGAGTAAATGTTGTATTTATTTGATTGGACAGTATGTAGGAGTATGATGACTAAATAAGGGGGCCAAGAGACACAATCATTCCCTCATGTCTCAAATGTGTTTACTGCATAAGCATCATTTGAGATCCTCCGAATAACCCACTGAGGGGATTGAATCGCCCGTTTCAAGAGTCCCCTCAGGCTATCGGTCATAGTAGAGGGTGTCTGAAAAAGCCACAACTCCATGTGAATTATTAATATCAATGCATTTATGGCAGAACACATAATGTGGTTTTAAATGCACAGTAAACAAATAGACAGTGACGTATAAAAGTGAGGTTTTCTCTTCCTTGCTCACTTCTTCCCTTCCTCTCTGGCATTAATAATACCAGTGTGTCAATAGGCTTCTTGGAGGTGTAGCTAATAATGGATATCTTTGGAGGGCAGGGTTGTTACCGTTTCAGCAGGGTAGCAGGTCGATTCACTGCTTCTGAAATCAATCTTGCGTGTCCACTATCAATCACTTGGAAGCACAGTGCTCTCACGTCCTTGAACTTTTCTGATTTGTGGCTTCTTACCAGTTGAAAGAGCTCGAACACATTGTTTGTATTTCCTAGCTTTGTTGAAAACAAAACCACTGGTGTGCCTCAGGGTTCAATATTAGGTCCAATGCTGTAAATTGTTTACTTTTATCTTTTACTAAATGCTCACCATTGCTGATTTTCTCAGGTCCATAATAGCAGATCTTTAAAGCATATCTACACCTTTCAGTATGTGGAAAGTGCATTGAAAGCAATTTTTTCACTGTGCATCTCAAAGGTCCCATATTAGCAGACACCTTGTTTTTATATCTAGCGGCATCCGGGGATAATCCAGCTTCGTTCACAGCATTATAAGGACTTTGCCGTTTCCTAATTGACTAATGGTCAGATTAGGAAGAACACAATGGACCTCGCTGACACGGCCTCTCGCAGTGATAACAGATGGATTACGAATTGAAATAGGACAGGCAGAGCGGTAGTACTGTGAAAACATTACCTCAGCTGATCGGAATGAGATCACTATCACTATGAATGATTGGTCTCATGAGCTCTGTTCCAAAATATAGTGAGCATCTATGTTTTCTACTCTCTATACAGACATATATACTCTTATGCAGCTTAACTGAAACACAACCTTTTAAGTGACAGGTTTAGAATGCTATTCATAGGCAGTAACTCTGCATGAGGCACAAATCACAAACCTTGAAACGCACAGGAAACCTTGACAAGTTGCTAAGCTAATGACACAGTTCTCTAACAAGCATTAAAAATAGGAGATTTTTATGTTAGCTGCATTCTCTGTGAAAATACGATTCTACACTGTAAAACGGGACATTTCTTTTTATTATTATTATTAGTTGAAAATGGTTATGCTGCTTAATAGATTATGGAATCATTTGTAAGGATTCTTTGATTAACAGCAAGTTTTAAGAACAGCATTTATTTAAAATAGAAATCTTTTGTAACACTATGTCTTTACTGTCCTTTTTCTTCATGTTTAAGTGTCAATTTCTTTACGTGTCAAAGTTTTCATGATTCCCTGTGCTTCTGTTGTCATGGATTTGATATTCTTTTTTCTTGTTTTGTCTATATTTAGTTCCTGTGTTTTTAGTTCCTGGCTGTGTCTGAATTCGCCCCCCATACCCTTAAATAGGGCACTATTTGAGGGGACAGCCATTTGTAGTGGTATCCAAAACCATAGTGGACATTATTGAGTGCACTCATTCAATCCCCACAATGCACCGCAATAACGGGTGTACAACTGATGTACGCTTAACAGCTAGAGAATACCCATAATGCACTGTGAGAGTGGCGCGCTGAATGAATTACCGTGTCTCGCCAGGAGATGGCCCCTGCAGCTGAATCAATCATCCATCTATTTTCTATTTCCAAACCATGCTGGTCCTGTCACATGGCTGGCTTATCCTGTGTAAGCACATGTGGTGTGTTTGTCATGTTTTGGTATGATGTCATGTCTCTGGTCTCTTGTCAACCCCGCCCATCTTGTTATCTGATTATTGATTAATTGGCCCCACCTGTTCTCCCCCATCACCTGTCTATTTGTTACCCTTTATAGTGTCCTCGTGTCTGCAGGCCTGTGCTGGATCGTTGTTGGATGTCGTCTGCTCCCTGTCATGTTTCATGTTTACTGCTCCTGGTGTTTTTGGTAGTTCTAGTTTGGTAAATTCCTTTTTGATTGATTATTAAATTGTTAAATTACGGTTTATGCATGAGTTTCCATGGCAGAGTTCAAGATAAATCTATTCATTACTACTGGAGCTGCCAGTTTGCTACGTTTTAAATCATTATTAAACAGCAAGCACAAACTATGCAAAAGTGGCAGCCCTTCCGGCACACATAGTGTCCGAATTCACTTACTCGTTTTCATTCACTCCTTCAAGTGGACTATATTAGTGGAGTAATGTTCTCTAGCCGTCGAGCATACATCGGTTGTAAACTCGTTATTGTGGTGCATTGGAAAATAAATGCCTTTCCGATCTGATATGTGATGGGAAAAAGGATCAGAGCTAGTTTGGCAAAAGGCGGATTCTAACCTCTGATCAATTTGCGTCAAATCTTGACGCCATGTGTCTTGCCCCTACACTATCACTGCTGATGAAGAATGAGTTTTCCGTAGTTTTTTTGCCTGACCCAGACGTTTAAACAAGCTGATATATTTAAATATATTTATTGTAAATTGCATCTACTCCAGTAAAATGTTTCTGTTAAAGGACCCACCCAAATTGTTTTGCTTCTGACACCCATACAATATAGTATAAATAGTAGCCTACTATATAGTATGAAATTATACTATACTATATATATTATACTATACAACTTGTACATAAAAATATTAAGTCTTTATTTTTTTTATTAAATGCTCATTAGTTACTTTATCATTCATTACCCTTTCCAAGTAAGTTCAGTGCCACACAAGTAAGAGCTATAGGGTTAACTTTAAGCTTGTTGGTTCGTTTTTGGAGTAGTGGAGAATGAGGGTACATAGGGCGAATCGTACAGCGGTAAGGTAATTCATTCAGGGCACGACTCACAGTGCGTTGAGAGTACACGTCTGGTTGAGATTGAGAGAGCGATTCAAAAGCATAAGGAGTCGTTTCTCGTTTGCTCTCGAAACGCTCTCGCGGGACTTTGCTGTCATACGCCGATCGGGCATCGAACAAGCATATTCTCCAGCGCGTAAATCTACTGTAGACTCGTTATTGCGGTGCATTGTGGGATTGAATGAGTGCACTCAAAAACGTCCACTATTGTTTCGGACACCACTACAGATGGATATTCACTCAAATAGTGCCCTATTTAAGGGTATAGCTGGCGATTTCGGACACAGCCCTCCTCTTTTCAGTGTCTTGTGTTAATGTTTAAACGCACGATATGTAGTATTGACAGCTAGTGGTCAAAATAGGTACTGCAGTCCAAATTCCCCCGCCCCCTCCTCCTCAGACTCGATGCTCACATTGGCTGCCAGCTTGAGGAAACACAACAGGAGAGAGCGAAATTGACAAATCTAAGCCACACTTTAAGTTGATGAGTTGATTTATCTGCATTTTAGTATGCTCTCCTTCATAGAGATTTTTAGATGGATGCCGAGGCTTTTTAGGTCGGGTAGAATCTTCGATCTGTGACCCAGTTTGTTTGCTGGCTTCCATGGCAGCAATACTCTGTGTTTTCCACCAACTGGCAACCTGTGGTGTCGAAATACTTTTGAGTAAACTGATGGCGTGCTGTATCGCACAGACCAAAACAAAAACAGACATTCCAACATGGAACGCACATTTGTTTTTCTGATAGCATTGTTTTTCTGAGAAACGAGTAGGTGAATTTAGCATGTTTCCTAAATATCTGCAGGCATATTATGGTATTTTTATGCTTTAGTAAAGTGAAAACTTACTTTTAAGTTAATCAAAAAGTCTATGAATAAAATACTGATCAGAAAATGTATTTGTTTTGTGTTTTTTTTGTTTGTTTTTTTCAACTAAATTAGTCACCCTTTTGGATATATCTTTGCATTGGGAGCATGTCTATAATGAGTCCTCCTTCCATTCCTTCTCCTCAGTTTTCCATTGCTCCACCATCTCCATTGCCTGCTCCTCACATCCTCCAGTATTTTCTCCCTGGCTGTTCCACTTCATCAGACCACCACAGTCCATTATATCCCATATCTCATAATCTTACCAGAATAATACTACTTTTCCACTGTAAATGGGTTGGTGGTTGCGTATTGCAATTGCCAGATCCTTTTGCAAAGCATTAATAACAAGCTGTAATTTCCCCTGATGAATCACAGTGCAATGTTGTCATATTGTCTCATAAACAGGAGGAAGAAGTAGGTCACCGTCTTTTCTCGTCACAAGCCGCATTTTCTGCAAGGGATTACTTGCAGTGATGCTTTCATGCATGGGCAGGACAGGATTGGGACCCTTGGAAGCTGTAAGGCTGATTTTCCTTAATGTTTTCGGACGGCGACTGTATGTGCCATGACTTTGAGAGACAGGACAGGAGTTGCCCAAAGTCTTTCTTTAGAGTCTGTCACATCGCAGTGCCTGGTCCTTAGATCAAGTGACGGTAATCTTGTATCTCCCAGCAAGACCAGACAGAGAGACTTAGGAATCAAGTTCAAGGAAACGAGACAGAGTCCATATTGCAGGCATTAGGAAGTGTCCGGAGGCATCCTTTGGGTTTGGTTAGTGCTCCATTCTGACCTCGGTTTGGTTGCCAAGATGATTCATAGCACCCAGCCGCAGAACAGAAGCATGCCACAGAAAGCTGCACAAACCCCATTCTACACCAGCTCTTCAGAAGAACAAGCACAAAAACTTTACGGGCTTCTCGCATGGCTCAGTGCCTACTAACACAGTAACAGTAATCCTCTTGGATCAGAGCAAGGTAATCACATGCACAAGACAACAGAGGAAACACCAGAAGTGATGGATTTCCAGCTAAGCATCTCATATATTTCCGCAAATGGAAACGCGGCACATACTGTGCACATGTTCCTCTGCATTAAACATTCAACCTAGTTCCATTTTCAATTTTTCATGTTGTTAAATTACTACTTCACACAGGAGGTGTGGCCTAGCTGTGAGCTCACGTGCTCCTTCACATTGCACTGTGGCGCTCATGCTGGCATCGCAAGTTTAATCCTCTTTTCTTCTTGCCATTTCATGTGCTTTCTGTTATCTCTGTGAATTAAAATTGTGAAAATGACTGTCAGTGGGACGTCAAGGTTAGTTGTGTTGTGTTGTGATAGGTTCAGTAATTAATGTTGCGAAAAACATATCCTTCATAAATAAATCTTATTCTTTATTTTTCCTGCAGAATTCAATCGATCACTGTGAAGCACAGTGCTCTCATTATCCTTGAACTTATTTGTTTGTATTTACTTGCTTTATTCAAAACAAAACCACTGGTGTGCCTCAAGGGTCAATAATAGGGCCAATACTATTATAAATTATTTGCTTTTTTTCTTTTAATGAATGCTCATTGTTGTTGGTTTTCTCTGGCCCATGAATCTTTGAAACATATCTACATCTCTCTGTAGACGTTTATTTGAGAAGCAAACTTTTTATTATAAGATATTAAGATATTTTTACATTTTTATTTAGAGATATGTTGAAAAAAATCATGCTTTAAGTGATGTTTCAACATTTATGCGTATAGTTTGAACCCTCAAAAACAAGATGAAAGAAAGAGACATGCTTGATTCAGTAAATTGTTACATTGGCCAATTTTATTACACTGCAAATAGCCCACATTGAAACGAGCAAAATGCGGCTACTGTAATTATATACAAAATGGGTTGAGCAGAAAAACCCTGGTAAAAATTCTCAAAAATATCTAGCCTAAAGTACCATATCTAGCTTCTAAAATATTATGGAACTTAAAACTAGACAGAAATGCCTAAAACTATGTGTTTTACTCTTAGTGAGTTTTATTATTTTCCCCATAAGTTTTGCCTGTTTCAAAAGGAGCATTTGTTGCAGCACATTACAGCCTTTTGGGGAGCACTAGTTGTTTATGGAGAATATAATATAATAACCCAAGGAATGTGCTATCATGTCCATGCAGTGGAAATCAAGACCTTTTAGACTGTATGAAGCACATACTGTTCTTGTTGCATGCCTTATGAGGCTGCAGAACCATGCCAGAACATAGCCCACGCGCCATGTTTTCAGAGACACGGCAAGCCCAAATTCTTCACGCCTCTCTTCGTTTTTCTACCTTGCTTGAGCAAATGTGCAAAAACACTATTTCCAGATAGTACTTTCCTCTCCCCTTCTTCTCAGCAGGAGATATAGAGGTACATTTTGTACACAGGAAGATGGTGCCACTTCGAAGTGGGCGAAACTGAGGACAAATAACTAGCCGTCTGCCGCACTAAGAAGCTGTGTGGCTTTTAGCAGATTGCTGCAGCCCAGGATTGCTCATGTGGAAAGAATCACTTTTTTTCTCTTCCTCTAGAGGTTTGTAAACTGGAAAGCGCTTCCTGGCTGTAGTTGAATTAGATGTAAATTGGTTAAAAGCTTGATTAAGAATAACACACTAGAGAGAAGTTCAATAAACTCAATAAAATAAATAAGTTTCGTAGGATTTTGCATTGTTTTCCTAAGTATTATCACATGATATATGTCTGTTATCTGTCTAT
Organism: Gobio gobio; assembly: GCF_949357685.1. Classification (NCBI taxonomy): domain Eukaryota; kingdom Metazoa; phylum Chordata; class Actinopteri; order Cypriniformes; family Gobionidae; genus Gobio; species Gobio gobio. The sequence continues at coordinate 23,675,358 of NC_137101.1, read as the reverse complement.
TACATTGCCCAATGCACCAAACTCTATGGAGGGAAGCGTTACTGGGTAATTTATGTAATAATTAGGTGGCGCAAAAATCTGCTCACGATGCAAGAGATATCTTGTATCTAAACATTTTGAGTTGTATGGCTCAATTTTGTTGGCATGTTTACAGTGTGCTTCCCACTTTCTGCCTACCTAGCCTTCTTCCAGGTGTGTTGAAGCCTTGATGCGATTCATATGAAAAGGCTGGAAGATATCAACCCAAACTAATAGCATGACAGATATATTTAGACAGCTAGAACAGCATTAGCAACACACTGCAAGAGTTCACAGATATGAGATGACCCAGAATTCTGTGTTATGCGGTAACACCTCGAACTGGTGCTAAATGAATTACATTCTAAAATGTAAGCAATTCCTCTGTGCTCCCATGAGAAAGTACTGTCATCATGAAAAGCACTCACTGGATAGCATATCTAATTTTAGCGGTTCAGCATCAAAGGTCCGCTTTGAAGTTAACATAGACATTTTCAACAAAAAAAAATGGTACAAAATCTGTCACTGGGGTGGTACCCTTTCAAAAGGTACTAATATGCACCCTTTAAGTGTACCTTTGAAAAGGGTACTGTCCCTACGATTTTTTGCTAGAGTCTGAATACATCTTTCTGAGGATGCGTTTAAGAGTTTGCACAGTTTTTACACAAGTAACCCTGTTGTAAAAATTAATTTAGAGTTTTCTAAGTGAGCGACTACGTGCACAAGGTTAGCAACATGCCCAAACCAACTACATATAAGGGCTTTCTCACAGCAATTATGAGCAGACATTCAACGCTTTCTAAAAGCATGCTCTTTTCTTATGAAATGTATTTAAGTGGTGCAGTGGTTTTGTGAAATGAGGCAGCAAAGTCCTCTGTCCTCTGGATTTGAGCAAGTTTGACAAGAGCCAAATTGTGATGGCTAGACGACTGGGTCAGAGCATATCCAAAATTGCAGCTCTTGTGGGGTGTTCCTGGTCTGCAGTGGTCAGTAATGTATCTATCAAAAGTGGTTCAAGGAAGGAACAGTGGAGAACCGGCTACAGGGTCATGGGTGGCCAATGCTCATTGATGCAAGGGGGGAGCGAAGGCTGGCCCGTTTGGTCAGATCAAACAGACGAGCTTCTGTAGCTCAAATTGCTCAAGAAGTTAATGCTGGTTCTGATAGAAATGTGTCAGAATACACAGTGCATCGCAGTTTGTTGCGTATGGGGCTGCATAGCCGCAGACCAGTCAGGGAGCCCATGCTGACCCCTGTCCACCGCCGAAAGTGCCAACAGTGGGCACGTGAGCATCAGAACTGGACCATTGAACAATGGAAGATGGTGGCCTGGTCTGATGAATCACTTTTTCTTTTATATCACTTGTATGGCCGGGTGTGTGTGCGCGTCGCTTACCTGGGGAACACAAGGCATCAGGATGCACTATGGAAAGAAGGCAAGCCGCCGGAGGCAGTGTGATGCTTTGGGCAATGTTCTGCTGGGAAACCTTGGGTCCTGCCATCCCTGTGGATGTTACTTTAACATGTTCCACCTACCAAAGCATTATTGCAGACCATGTACACCCTTTCATGGAAACGGTATTCCCTGGTGGCTGTGGCCTCTTTCAGCAGGATAATGAGCTTTGTCACAAAGCAAAATGGTTCAGGAATGGTTTGAGGAGCACAACAACGAGTTTGAGGTGTTGACTTGGCCTCCAAATTCCCCAGATCTCAAACCAATCGAGCATCTGTGGGATGTGCTGAACAAACAAGCCCAATCCATGGAGGCCCCACCTCGCAACTTACAGGACTTAAAGGATCTGCTGCTAACATCTTGGATACCAGAGCACACCTTCAGGGGTCTAGTGGAGTCCATGCTTCGACGGGTCAGGTTTTGGCAGCAAAAGGGGAACCAACACAATATTAGGAATATTAGGTTATAATGTTATGCCTGATCGGTGTCTACAGTTACTTTATAAAAACGAGTGACTTTTACACTTTTTAATAGGGATGTAACAATACATTGGATATCGCGATATCGAGAACAGTCATTTTGACACGCGTTCTTGCGATTAGAACTGTGATTTAATTGCATTGATCATCTGCAAATGTGTGGTTTCAGTTGTTCCTAGATTTTTTCGTACTTAAAAAAATTGTACGAAAGTTATTGATGCATTGATTTGTTCATGAAAACATTTGTACACAGATATCAAACACCAAATTGTGCATGCGCACGTTCAGTGAATTCTCACAATGAGACCCAGTGCTTGGCTACTTAGCATATCCACGTTATTCTCTGATGCTAGATGTTGTAAATTACTGTCTTCTCCATTCAAAATTGACCAAGTATTGATGAAAAGCGCCTTTGCGACATGACAGTCACAGCCAACGATGTCTGCTATTCTCTGGAAAGCCAGTGAGAAGTGTTGTGTTTTCGGTTAGAAGTGAGAAGTGTTGTGTTTTCGGCTACAGTTTGTATTGGCTCAAGATAAACAGATTGATGTGCATCTCGTCAACGAAGCCTTTCTGCCAAAGTAGCTGCCTCTCTCGAGAAAAAATCACTGGTGTGGAGATCGATCCATCTTCCAGCAATTTGCTTTTCTCATTTAAAGTATGATTTATCAACAAATTGAGCTTTAAGATGATGTTGGCAAGCGATTTAATGGTCGTAGTGGATTCATTTTCTTTTCATTATGTTATTACATGCTTGGGTAGTCAGCGGTATTGTGAGATATTCTAGTTGTCGTGATGAGGCATGACGTCTTGCACAGTCTTCTGACGGGGCTCGGCCCCACGTAGACAGGTCGCAAGACTGGAGACGTTCCATTTACCCCTATTACCTGTGAACTGTCATTAGCATGCCCATCATAACTCTTAATAATAGGCTATCACAGTAGATAGACACCAGCCTCTGGGGCTTGTTGTCATTGTGTAACTATTGACTGATAGATGATGAGAGATGATGTGAGTTTCAAACACTGGTGACAACTTGATGACTATGCGGGGCTCCGGTTGGGATTCTCTGCAGCACTTGATGCCACCATCTCAGCGGAGTGTGAATCTCTGCTGTCAGATGTGGTTTTTAAACTGCTTTACTTGAATTTTGATTGCTGTGAACTGCCAGTTAGTAGGTCAGGTAATGGATGAGAGTGGAACCGTTTCACATCAGCCTGTATTTGGACAAGTACAGGGTAAAGGAATTTTCTGTGTTGTTTGCTTAAGATTGTTTGTGCGGTACTTTTTTATGTTTATGGGAAGGGGTGAGTAAGCAGGTCATTTGAGTTATTTAGGTTTTGGAGGGTCAATGTGTCCCAAAAAATTTTTTTTAAATTGTAGTTAAAGACAAGTGCCTAGTTCTTAGATTTATTCTCTATTTATTGGGTTCATATGGTTTTGTTTCAAAAGTTTCAATGTAATTAATATATGATATCTAATTATGTCATGTGGGGTGAAAAATGTAATTACATATTTTTCTTGTTTTTCTATGTTTACTTGTATCTTGAATTATTAATTGAAAAATATCATTCAGTTTTGGAGGCATCACACCATTTTACAGTCTGAACTACCTTGTCGTATAAAAAGGTTAATTTATCTGATATTTTAAGACTCTTGTTGACCTTTTAATAAAGGATATGTCATACTTTTACATGCGATTTTCCTATCAAAAACTCTTTTTTTTATTCAATATATAATAGCAGGACAGTTGCCCCAGATGACACAGTGTGCCCCCCTGATCGTATGGTCATTCAGCAGTATTCCATAAAGAAGCATCTTGTTTACAACGTTTTGGCAGTGTTGAGCATCTGTTGATTTCTTGAACGCAATGACCAATCAGAGGTGTTTGAGTTAGCATTAAACAAAAACTCATTTATGTAAATAAGAGATTCATTGCGCAGTCAGCTTCGTTTATTGTAACAGAACTTCTTGAGATCGCGTTGAACTGAGATGAGTGAGCATTTTAGTGATTATAAAGGGTATGCTCTTTGCACGCTTTTTGAGATGCCAAATCCTGCGCACATTATGGCCCTGTCCCAAATTACACCTTAAACTCTCTTCCTACAAGTCCGCACTTTCGAGACATAATGCCGCTTTGACTGTCGGTTAGAATTCTGCTATGAATTGAGCTCACACAAATGTGCTTCGAGGGCGCATATCGACCACAAAAGGGGCGCTCGCGAACACCCTTCTGAAACCTAAAACTGACAAATGGGACAACCAACGTGGACTTAACGGATGCGCGCACATGGTAGCCATTGTAAGTCCACAAGACCGAAAGTGCACATGAAGTGTGGCATTTGGGACAGGGCCTGTGTAATCTGTTAAAATGAACAGTGGTTTGTGAACGTAGATGCTTTATTAACAAATAATTTATCAGCAGTGTTCATGTTGGGATGTGTAGGTTGTGCGGTGACAAGTAACTTGAAACTATTTCAAGGAAATATACTTAAAGGTGTTTTTAAATAGGAAGCTCCTTAGACTTTCCCTGGAGTTGGTTCACCCTCCGCCTATGATCAGATTCATATTTAACACATTATTACACAAAATAAAACTTGAAACGTAATTAGGCTATATTTATAAATGACTATCACTTGAAGACTCGCCGCCTGCAACTATATTAATGGTGAGTACACTCAAAAGTTTTTGTTACTCGTCAATATGCTACAGATATGTACATATTTTATTGCTATTTGGTATTCTTTGTTTTCATTGTGTGGTTGGAGGAATTGAAAAGCTTTTGTGCCTCGTGTTTACGAAGTAGCCTATGTAGGCTTTATCTTGTTTGTTGGTGTTAATATAGAACTTGGTCTATTTAATTAATAATATGGGATGTTATTGTTTTGGTGAAAGTCTGTTTCACAGAGAATAAAAATGTGTGCCCCCCTATGTAAATGAAATGCCCCTTGTTAATTCATGCGCCTAACATAATATAACAATTAATTTGAATTCAGAAAATAAAACATTCTTATCACAGAAGAGATGTATTCAATCGTCATGTCATTGACCCTGGAGTCAGGTGTTTACTGTTGGCATTCCCACAGTGAGCTGCCTTAACATGCAGAGTTTAGAAATACCCCAGTGCTTTCTCAGCTAGCAGCAATTAGCACAAACTCTGGAGCTCCTCGCTGGCTAATTACTGCTCTGCTATATCCAGGACGCAGGAATACATTAACACTTCACTTTATCATTTTAACCCCTTGCTACATGTGCATACACTTTAAACTGTTCTCATTTTACCACCACACACTTTTTTTTCAGCTGGGGTAGGCATGTTTAGCTGGTCTCCCAGCCTGACCAAGCTGGTGTTTAGCTGGTTGGGCTGCTGTTATCCTAAGCTGAGTAGCTAACAAGCCACTAAAACTATAGTAGCATTTCAGAACAACCAGCTTGGTGGCTATAGCTAAGATGCAGTATATCTGAGGCTAGTTTAGGTGTGACCAATTATTCTCCTGGAGGGTCAACATTCTGCGAAGTTTGGTTAATCAAGGTCTTTTGGAGTGATATACACTTCTAGGCTGGTGTGTTGAGGCAGGGTGTAGTAAATGTTGGCTCTCCATCAGCTGCATTTGGAAACCCTGGGCTATTTTAAGCTGTTTGTAGCGTTCTAGTCTCACAGTGAATTGTAGATGTATCTTCTAGACATAACAGAATTCTCCAAAACAAGGGTTAAAGGGTTGTCAAACAGTGTTTTGGCGGTGCTACATGATAAATGTTACTAGAGCATATTTTGTTATAAGACTTGACTCCAATTTTGAAAGCGAGTCAAAAGTTTTGTTTCTCGAGATGTTTCTTGTGTTCACCAAGGCTTCACAAAAAAATACAGTAAAACACTGTAATATTGTCAAATACTATTACAATTTAATAGTTTCCATTTGAATACTATTTTAAAATGTAATTTATTATGGCAACGCTGCCATTATTCCTTGTGGAAACTGATGTTTTTTCAGAATTTTTTATGAATAAAAACGTTCATTGAACATACATTTTTGTAACATTATAAATGTCTTTACTTTTGTCAACAAAATAATATAGTGTGTTCTTTACATTTTGGAAATGTTACATTTTTCAAGGTTTTCATTGTTTCCTTTTGTATGGACAAGCTTGCATCATTATTTTCACCTTAGAACGTCAAAACCCTCTTATTTTGTTTTTCTTCCTTCCCTGCTCTCTTTTTGTGTTCCTGACAGACTGTCAGACTGCATATGTGGCACTCTGTATAAAAATTAAGTGAACCAGTTACCCGGGCACCTGTTCTGTTTGGCTCATGTTGAGCTTTGCTTTAAAAACTTTTTTTTTGTTGGATGAGCTTTATAGCTGCTGATTAAGCCCATGGCTCAAACCCTTAGGGGGCTCACTGACCTGAACTAACTCTCTCTTTTCTCTGTAGGTACAACCAGGCAGCCTAAAGAAGGAGAGGTTCCGGGAGTAGACTACAACTTTGTGACCGTTGAGCGGTTTGTGGAATTGGAGAAAAGTGGAGCTTTGCTGGAAAGTGGAACTTATGAAGGTAAGTTGACCGAGTTGCACAATCATAAATCAAGTTATAGTTTTTGTCCCAGTATCTCATTCATTGCTAGGATTAGGGATTTGAGCAAGCCCTAACCTAACTAACCACTGCTAGCTAAGTATTAAACTTTGGTGCATAACTCAATGTGCTACGGACATGAGTGATACCTCAAATCATGGAGTTTCTTGAGTTGAAGTGTGCTATTACTTCTCTAAGTGTTTTTTAAACATGGTGAGCAATAAAGCCAGCTAAGAAGTTCCATAGATTTTTATTGAAGGAGGAAACTGTACCAGATCTGGGATCAAAATATCAGTAACTGGGTTTCATGTATCCAAGTTTAAAAAAAAGAAAATGTTCGATTGAAACAAAAATGTTCAAACTTAACTCTACCAAGGTATACAACTGAATAATTCTCTTAGAGAACAAAAGAAAACATCTTGCTCTGGTCAATATTAAATGCTGGAACCAAAGCCTGTCATCAAAATGATTGGCTACCATTACCGACTAGAACTGTTTGACACGTTCCCAGACAGAAGGGATCTGCTGCCAATTGCTAGAAAACAAGAAATTCATCTGAGCATTTTGTTTGTGTGCTCTAAAACGCAATTAATTTATTACAATTAATAATGAGCCACAGTGGCATCCCCAGTGGCTACTGTACAACTTCTATTTCCATTTCTATTTGGTGACATTTTCCCTAGAAGTGACAATTGTATTTGCATAAGCTTATGGGATTGCAATGCTGCTTTATTCACAATTTGTTTTGTGATATTCTGTTTTTCGAGATCCTCTGTGAATAAGAGTGAACAGACCTTGGGAAAGTATCTGATCGGCAGTAACTCTAGTTAATTCACAGCTTGATATAAAAATACCCTAAAGGGAATCTGATTCTCTGGGGGTCTTGTGAGCTTAGCCTTTCTTCACTTCAAAAGTCCAACAACTCCATCCCTTGAATAAATATCCATTTCCCCCTCTCTCTTTCAGTCCATTTCCACTTTTACCTCTGAGTTGATTGTGAACTAAAAGGGACAGAAGAGAATCTCTATATGTGGAATACATCTACTTTTTTTCTTAGCTCATTCATCTTCCATGTTCATAATGGGGATTTGGATTTTTATCGTGTTTTGAAGATTATGACTGGCACAGTAAAGAGACTCTTCTTTTCTTAGTTCAGCTTTAATAATGCAACGTCAGGGATATAAGTGGAATATGTGATGGGTTTACAAAGAGTTTTGAAATCTAATATAGAAAATAATGTTTAAATAAAAAAAATTTAATGTCCTGACTGACTCAAGTATACAAATAAATAATATTTGTACACTTTGCATTATTTTGCATTTACTTAGATTTTTATTCTTGGTAACCAGGTACATTAACTTTTTAGAAATAATAATCAGGGGGCAAATTTGTGTAAAACATTGTATAAATTATTTTTTATTGTTTACTGTGTTTTTGATTAAATAAATGCTGAAAAGTAAAAAAAAAAAGAAATGCCCATATTAACATGGAAATGTATTTAAATTTCTTATTTTTACTGTATTACTAAAAATGATTTAAGACTAAAGTCAGCTGGTCATTATTACAACAATAACGGGTAATTAAAAAATGGACATGAAATGTTGCATTAAAAAATATTAATATTAAAGAAAGAGGTTGTGGAAAGACACAAGAGACGTGAAAGTAGCACAGCCATGTAGAAAGTCGGACAATTAAAATGTAGTTGTCCTTGTACCAAAAATAAATAAATAAATAAATCAGAGTCAAGTATTCCAGACTTGATAAACTTGGATACAAAGAAAGACTTATATGTATGATTCATTCATGGTTTATTCTATTGTTATTTTTTAGAATCCATATTTATGAGTTACAGCTGTTGTGCGCTGTAGCATCATGTCAGGTAGTGACCCAGGGAGAATTGAAGGCACACTCAACCAGATGCCCTGCTCTCCTCAAGAGCCTGTTCATCCCAGGGGAGGCATGGCACTATTACTGAGTCTGTAAACATAGAACAGCACTCGCTCACACACTCATCGTTTGAGCAACAGTTTGTGTGTGATGTTGTACAGGTGTCGGACTTCTGTGTTCTGTGACATGCTTTTCATTGACCGAGCAATGCAAGATACACACGCTTACCTAGTCATCTAAATGAGTACATATCAGACATATTCTTATGTAAAGATAATAATAATTACTACTATGTGTGTAGATTAGGGTATTGACAGCAGGGGCATGTCCCTTAAATTATTATTAATTAAAATTACTTAAAATGAATCAATGAATTCATTAAAAATATTCAATTAACACTTACACAGTATTTAGCCATCAGCATTACCATGTGTTTCTTTGATGCCAAAGTTTGCTTTTTTGTTCACTTTCACTTTCATAGATAGATAGATAGATAGATAGATAGATAGATAGATAGATAGATAGATAGATAGATAGATAGATAGATAGATAGATAGATAGATAGATAGATAGATAGATAGATAGATAGATAGATAGATAGATAGATAGATAGATAGATAGATAGATAGATAGATAGATAGATAGATAGATAGACAGACAGACAGACAGACAGACAGACAGACATATAGATAGACAGATAGATAGATAAGAAGTTGTGACATCATGGCAGAGCTTACATTATAAACTTTGAAATGTCAGTTATACAGCAAATATCTGATGGATTGCAGATAACTATTACGGCACCCCGAAGCCCCCGGCAGAGCCCAGTCCACTGCTGCTGAATGTAGCTGAGCAGCTGTTGCCAGGCGCCACACCCAGATCACAGGGCAAACGCAGACGTAACAAGTCCGTCAGCAACATGGAGAAGGCTGGCATCGAGCCACCTGAGGAGGAAGAGGAGGAGAGGCCCGTCATCAACGGCAATGGAGTGGCCATCACCCCAGGTGAGGAGCTCTCAATCAATTTAAGAAGAAGAGAGATCTTTAATGCCATCTTGTGATGTACGAGCTCACCGGTGTAGTAAATCCAGTGTAGTAAAGTTGCTGCTGTGACCTCAGATCAGGGTTACTGGCGTAGAGATGATTACCATACGGCCACTATGTGCATCATGTATCATAGCAACTGCCTCCACTCTATATTACCTCATATTAACCACTGTTGTCAGGGCAATAGCTTAGCAACTGTCGTGCCAGCATGTTATCACACATTGTCTGTTTTTCGCTCCATAAGCTCTGTGGGGCGGAAATGTGCATTGAGTCTGGATGCACTGAAAAAAAACTTTTTGTTCTGGCTCTAATACATCACCATGGCATGGTGATTTAGAATCTAACACAGTGAGAGTATTGTTGACATCCAGCAATATAAAAAAAATGCCAGAGTAAAAATGTATTGCTCAGGGCTCTTTTATAGCTCAGTGCACTTAAATTCAACATGAAATCAAAATTGACCCTATTTACTTTCTTAATACAAGTTCCTGGCCTTATTGTGCATGATTCATCCGTCCGTGTTATTCGAAAGAGGAATATTTTTCCTCAAATTGTAATAAACTTCAAAAACAACAAGGTTTTTAAAAATCTAACCAATGTTAAACAAAGTAATTTAATATTGGCTAATGCTAATATAATGAAGTTTATAGCAATAATGGCAAACAAAGATAGCTTTGAAAAATAAAGGGTGACCTTAAAGGGTTAGTTCACTCAAATATTAAAATGTTATGTTTAATCTGCAGTCCGCAAAAAAGCTGCAAAAACAAAATTATCCAAAATCAATTTTTGAGCAAGTACATAACCAGCCAGTGTTCAAAACTATCTTCTTACATTAGCCCAATTCACAACGGTAAGCTTTTAATAATGTGTTATAATTTGAGTGGTACTGGCAGCTTTCCGCTGGAAATTCGAACATGGCGCCATTCATCTTACGTAATGTCTGTGAAGAAGGAGTCTGGCTAGTAGGCTATATCGCATGTGAGGATGCTGCAGGTGGCGGATCATTTATAGCCTTTTCTCACAGCAGCTGGAATAATTAAATGTATCATTTTGATGGCAGATTGTAATCCAGAAAGGTCCAAACGACAATCATCAGTGACAACTGGAGATTCACCCATAGTCAAAAGCAAAACGATTAGACTGTACAGAAATTGAAATACAGGTAACGCTGGTCAGAAGCAAAATGGCAGACATGTTACTTACTTGTTCATATGACATTTTCCGGTGACAATTCTTATTTCGGTCATACTTCCAAGACGTAGAATCTGTGAATCCGAAGTACAGTATCCACACCGGTGCGGTGCACAAACCACGTAAAGAAGATAACTCCGCAAATAACTGCAATTGCAAGTTTCAAACAGAGATGGCGACAAAGAGGCAAAACTTACAGACTGCAGCTTTAATGTTATCTGTTATCATTTACTCTACCTAATGTCGTCCAAAGCCATAAGACATTAGTTTATTCTCAAAACACAAATGAAAATATTTTTTTATTGAAACCAAATATTTTTGTGAAAGTCCATTTCACCCAAACATTGACAAAAAGTTCATAAAGACATTGTAAAAGTAATCCATATGAATTGAGCAATATAATCCAAGTCTTCTGCTTTATATGAGTTAGGCTTTTATTCACTTTGATCAACCTACACACATAGAGCACATCAAATATGGTAACTAACTCTTCAGCCTCTATGTCCTAGTCAAGTAAATTAATTCCCATCCTATCAGAAATACATCACATTAAGGGCATAAAATTGTTCGCAAAAGGTGTTTAATGTTGACTTTAATGAAGTTCTGAATGATTCTGTAAAGTTATTCTCAAAATCTTTGGGTAATCGAAACCAAAAATAAATTTTTTGACAGCAAGTAAGCGTATAATAGATATATAATATTAATGTGGATAGCTCAGAATCAGATCATTTGGCCTTGGGATTTTATGTGTTTGAGTTCATATTGAAATTTCTGACTTTTCATTGCATGTTTGGGGTCTTGCTAGCCTAGAAATCTAGACGCACCCTAGAGGCAGAAAATGTATTTTGCCGCGAGTGTAGTCTAGCAACTCTCAGTAGACCTGAGAGCTGGAAAAACCAAACTCTGGTCAGGCCAATCACAGCGTGTGTAGAGTCGGTGGGCGGGCTTAAAATAATGACGGCACGTCACGGCAGAGTTGCAGAGGTTCTGCGTGCTACTCGTAAACAAAGAAGCTGACGAACAGCGTTTTTTTTTAATCGGCTTTGACCGCAACTCTGGAAGACTTGGAGTTAAGCTTTTCTTTGAGAAAAGAACAATGAACGGCACTGAAGTCATTCTGAAGAAAAGAAGATATGTTTGAAGTTTTGCCTACCGGATACAGCGAAAGTCTATCAACTAACGTTAGCTCTGCTTCACCTTCTTCTTTGCTCTGGTTGGTTGTGGTGCTCATGGCGCTATCCAATTGGGTGCAGAGGGAATTTGAAAGACAACCTTTATCCCGCCCTCGGATTGAGCCCTGTCAATGGTGAGTTTCCGGACCCAACATCTTGATGTGGGTCTGGCTTGTCAGGCTAGGGTCTTGCAAGATCTGAGCACAATTTGAGACATTGACGAAATCTCTGAAGAGACGCATGTTATCATGAAATAAGAAAATTAGCTATTTCTCTTAGAAGTTCTATTTTACAGTGTATAAAACACATATATGTTATTATAGGAATATAATATGAAAATATTCTTAACTCATACACCAAGTGTGACAAAAGACTTTACTCTGGATGCTGCACCTTTTGATGCATTTAAATGCTGTCTAGATAGGCAGCTCACAAATTTGTGTGTGTGTGTGTGTGTGATTGAGTGAAGCCGTCCACTCATTTCTCAGTTGATTAAAACATCAGTACTGGTGAATGTTATGGGATTCTGTGTCTTTTTCTTTCGTCTCTCCCTCTCCCTTCCCCTCGATCTGTCTTTTGCGCCTTTCCTTTGGGACCTCCAACCTCCATAACTCAAACTAGGACACGTTCAGTTCTCTCTCTTTTTTCCCCTTCTCTCTCGCTTTCTCACCACAGACTCCATCTCTGTCTTTTCTTCCATCATTTCTTACAGTCTTCTGTTTTTCTCTTTCTAACATGCTCCTCTTACAGTGACCTGCTTTTCAATTCTCTCAGAAACTCCAAATCTCAGTTACATCTCTCTCTCTCTCTCTCTCTCTCTCTCTCTCTCTCTCTCTCTCTCTCTCTTATAAATATTTTCTCCGTCTGTCTTACTCATATTCACCGGTTTTCTCTGTAGTCTTGGACTCAGAGTTTCACCAGCCACGCTGTTAAAAGTTGGAAACGTCTCCCGGAATATTGGATTCTTGTAAATTCGACAGTTAGCTTTTTAAAAGCGTAGCTCCTATTGGTGATTGTTCTGTTGAATTCAATCTTACTATTCATAATTTTCATAATCATAATTCTATTGGCTGGTTCTTTTTAATTGATAAAGGTGTTTTAATCAGAAATGTAGGTCTGGAGTTGCTATTGTTAAAAGGTTATAGATTTAGTTTAAACAATTTTCACTACATTTGCAGTGTTTTTCTTCTGTTAAAAGCAATTTTTTTCTAATTTTCTTGCATTTTTTAGAGTCCAGTGAACATGAAGACAAGAGTATGGACGCCTCAGGAGAGATGCCCACCACATGCCCCTCCGAGACCTCCACAGATGCTCCTAAAGAAGAGACAGAGCCGCCAAAATCGCCTCCCAAACTGGACGAGAATGACGAGCTGGGTCCTCTGCCAGATAACTGGGAGATGGCTTACACTGAAAAAGGAGAAGTGTACTTCATTGAGTGAGTATCTATAATCAGCATTATTTTAAGGTTCATTCAGTATTTTCCCCAATAAAAAAGTTGGTAAAACTTTATTTCAAGCTTTAATTCTCTCTATTAATTAGTTACTTATTAGCATGCTTATTACTAGGATGTTGGCTGTTTATTAGTACTTATATAGCACATATTAATGCCATATTCTGCATGACCTTATTCTACATCCCGTAATCCTACCCAATACCTAAACTTAACAACTACATTACTAACTGTTAATAAGCAGTAAATTAGGAGTTGAGGCAAAAGTCATAGTTAAAAGTAAATTAATTAATGTGTTCTCCATACTAAAGTGTTACCAAAAAGTTTTTACATTGAGCAGGAGCAGAATGGGGAAGAAAGGTGATTAAAGTGACTTGGCATGGAACGTGGCAGAGTTTTTGGTGCAAGACGGGCTGTTCTGAGTATTTGAGAAACTGCTGATCTACTGGGATTTTCATACACAACCATCTCTAGGGTTTACAGAGAAAATGAGAAAATATCCATTGAGCAGCAGTTCTATGGACGAAAATGCCTTGTTGATGCCAGAGGTCAGAGGAGAATGACCATTAGATAGCTGATAGAAAGGCAACAGTAACCCAAATTAGCACTCGTTACAACCGAGGAGCATCTCTGAGCGCACAAAACGTCAAATCTTGAAGCAGAAGGGCTTCAGCAGTAGAAGACCACACCGGGTGCTGCTACTGTCAGCTAAGAACAGGAAACGGAGGCTGCAATTCACACGGGCTCATCAAAATTGGGCAATAGAAGATTGGAAAAATGTTGCCTTGCCTGAAGAGACTCGATTTCCCGCGCAACATTCAGATGGTATAAATGAAAGCAATGATCCATCCTGCCTTATATCAACTGTTCAGGCTGGTGGTGTAATGGTGTGAGGGATATTTTCTTGGCTCACTTTGGACCCCTTAGTTCCAACAGTCTACCTGAGTATTGTTGCTGAGCATGTCCATTCGTTTATGACCATTGTGTCGATCCCTCTTCTGATGACTACTTCCAGCAGGATAACGCACCATGTCACAAAGCTTAGTGTATTCCTCCCTGAGAAACATTTTCATGTACAGTAACAGAAGAAACAGCTCTGAGATCAGTGGCTGAAAGGTAGACTCGCTTGTCTCAGTGATGGGACTCGACCGGCGACTCTGCCAAGCGACTGGCCTGAGAAATTGCAGCCTGGGGCTAAAAGATGGTGCACCTTTGATGTGCTCGCTCTCTATGACACTCCAAACTTCTGCCCTTGTGTCTCTGTCTTTCAGTGTGTCTTCCTCCCTGGTGTCACTTACTGTTTCATCCCCCTCTTACAGAAAAGAAAATTAATTTAATATAAAAGCATATCAAAGGACGCTCTATTGGCACAGTGCATTTCCGCAGCTTATGTTCAGTTGCTTTGGGAGTTTAAAAGTGACTGAATATATGTACAGAGACATTTTGTCGTGATTAATCTGGTCCAGTATGAGTGTGTGTGCGTGGTGAGAGATAGACATATGGAGAAGTGTCTACAGTTTGAGAATTAAAGACGCTCCGTCTGTGAGGGAGATTGAGAAAAACAAGGCGCCATTGGCTGCTTGACAACTCCATTAAATCCTCAATAGTCACACTGTGTGGGCCAGTGCAAACTGTGTGTGTGTTGTGTTGTGTTGTGTTGTGTTGTGTTGTGTTGTATGAAGCAGTGGCAGACTGTCCTCACATCATTCGGAGTCAGTCATGTTCAGCTTCTGTCATGAACGATACAACAGAAAATAAGTACTATCCCTGTGGAAAAGCAGTGTTGTAGTCACAGTTTGAAGATTGAACACACACACACACACATTTCTAGCTATCTACAAGGGACAATCAAATATCAAATGTATGGAAAAGCAATTGAAGTGTATAAATATATGAGCAATGTCAGTAGGAATGCAAAAATGTTTTCAGGGAGGACCTAAACAAGCATCCTTTTTTAATGTCAAATCAATCTCATTGCTTGACTTTTTTTTAGCTTTTTAATACATTTTTATATATAGATTTTAAGTGTTTGTATTATAATTATTGATATTTATAGAATGGTATTGTAACAGTTACTCCACTGGAGGCAAGTTGAAGAACCCAAGTGCAGTTTATTATTTACAAAATCCAAGCGTAAAACAAAGACGTTGCAAACTAACTTAACTTGGCTTGGCTTGGCTTGGCTTGGCTTGACTTGACAAAGAAACAGACTTGACAACGGAAAACTCACCAACAGCAGGTAACAACATTCAATAACAGACAAGGACACACGGCAAACATGAGGGCTTAAATACACTGAGACTAATGACAAGACAAGTGACACCTGTGAACCGTGATTAAACAATGAACCAATGACAGGACAAGACACCAGATCACATGAGGGCATGGGAATCACATGACAATGAAACATGACAAAACCAGGAAGTGAATGACAAGACTGTGAACATGACACTCAAACACAACATGAACATGATAAACTTAAAACATGAACAAGGAACAATGAACATGAACCGTCACCAAAACACCCTGTGACAGGTATATTGTTGTGATTCAATGCGTATTGTAAAGCCCATTGGTTCAACTCCTGTTGTTTTTTAAATGTGCTCTATAAATAAATGTTAGGTTGAGTTTTTTTAGTTGAGTTCAGTGAATGCATAGTATGCGTGAACAAAATTGCTACTTGCTAAATTTGTCAGCATTTCATAAATTCATAATTGTCACGTTTTGAGATTGTTTCTGAACAGTTTTTTTCTGTTCTGTTCATGCCTGAGTTTCATGGTTAGGTTTCTAGTTGTTAATTAGTTCTGTTCATCTTCTGTTGCCTGCCTGTTTGTCACTATGATGAAATACCTGAGTCTGTTCCAGTCAATGAAATTCCTGAGTCTGTTCCAGTGAGGGAAATTCCTGAGTCTGTTCCAGTCAGTGAAATTCCTGAGTCTGTTCCAGTGAGTGAAATTCCTGAGTTCATTCCAGAGACTGAAATTTCTGAGTCTGTTCCAGAGAATTACATTTCAGGGTCTGCTCCAGAAAGTTAAATTCTAGTGCTAGCTCTTCCTGTCTGTTCTGGTGTGATCGAAGAGGTGGCCCTTTCCTTATAGCCTACGTTGTTAATATCATGCGTGTGTGGGCCACACACACATCGACTCTAGCACAGTCCAGTATTGGTTCCAGCCCCTGAGCACAGTCCAGTTTCAGCTCCAGCCCCTGAGTACAGTCCAGTGTCGGCTCCAGCCCATGCCCATGCGCCTGCTCCAGTATCCGATTCAGAACCTACTCAAGTCTCTAAGCTCGACCAGGGGATCACTCAAGCCACAGAGCCTAAGTTAGAGATTGCAGTGCTGTCCATGATGGCTACGGTTATTTTGTATGTGTGGGCTGGTTCCACCCAGCCTTATGTCGTCTGTGGCACCTCCCAGACTCCCTGAGTTACCTGCACCTGTGATGATGGCACCTTCCAGGATCCCTGAATTACCTGCGCCTCCCTAGCTTTGTATTTCCGGTACCGCCCTCCAGGGTGCCCACCCTCCCATCTCTGTGGACTTATGATGTGAGGACATGGTGCCTGTTTGACACCATGGTTACACATTGTCAGTTCAGGTGCTCTTTGTTTAGTTACCCTAGTTTGCACACTCTATTTATACTCACAGTCTTGGTTCACCCTTTGTTCCTATATTAGTCTGTTGTTGAGTTGTGATAGTTGTTCTATGATTCCCTAGTCTTCTGTTTGGATTATGACTCTGGCTTCCAGCGAGTGTTTGAACCTAACAGCTTGACAGTAATACAACATAAGAATGGGAAGTATTTTTTTCCGTTGCTGTTGAGCATCATGTTGTTATTTTTTGCTTTGCCTCATGTTCCAGACTATAGCCGCTTTTCCACCATTGGACCAAACCATCCTATCTTCCTAACTGTTCCATTCCGTGCCGATCAGGCCCAGCCAGCACAAATATGGGGTGGAAAACGGAGCTCTTTGGAATGTAATACTGAATGCATCAGTCGTAGCCTTGTTTAAGCAACGGTATCCTGATGATATGAGATGTAAAAAGTGACCGCGTTCTGGAGGATGATCAGATATTTCTTTTAATTGTATCATTAATTTGTGTTTACGTGTTCAAATAACGGTTTAACACACCTGTGCTGAGAATTTAGAACAAGAGAACAAGAACTGATTGTAACCATGCCGTACCAGGCTCAAGTGAAAACATAACTGGAACCGTTCCTTACCATCCTTAGAACCGATCAGCCCGACAGAGGAAAAGCGTCTTGAGTTGTGCTTACGCAAGAGATGCAGGTTCTAACCTGATCTGCAACAGAGTGTTACATTAAAATTTGTATCAAAATCTGGGATTCAATTTGACAAACGAAAATAAAAACCAAACGTGCCCTTTTGCTAAGGTAAACAATGTTTTGCCTGGAAAATTGAACTGTCTGCAGTTATGCCTGGGTGAAAGAGGGAATATATGGACTACATATACTTCAGAGCTGCCTGAACAAAACTGTAACATTAATTAGTGTAATTGGCTAATTAACAAGATGTTGTGTGAGCATCTAATGTGGAATGAAATAGAGGAGGTAGTATCAACATTTTAAGTTGCGTCACATTAGTGTCATCGGTTGCTGTAGTCTTATTGGTTCTTCTTAGATGGCCGTCATAGGACAGTCACACCGCAGGACTATGACTCAACATTTCAGATGCTGTCAGAACATTTTTGGAGGCTAAGATTCATTGCAGAGGCAATTAATTAGCTGTCGGTGAGCATGTAACACTAAGCCACAAAAATGTTTATGATACCTGAAATTGGACTTAGATGACAAAGAAAATTATATTATGTACTAAACTGTTTAATGAAATCGCTGCTCATGTTCAGTTCTCCTCCCTCATACAGTCAATCAGCCACATCTTCCTCGCCATGTCTCTCCTCCTCCTCTCTTTCTTGCTGTGCTAATGAGAAGCTTACAGCTAATTAAAAGTATCGATTGCCGTTTTGTTAAGCTAAACTTTTTTTCTCACCCTCGTTTAGAGATGAGGTCTCTAGAGACTTCATTTCAGTCTCTTTCGTCTCCTTGGTGAAATGATTTACAGTAGCAGTTTGCAGCACTCTCATCTCCCTCTCTTCCTCTTCATCTCTTTACCCTTTCTGCTCCATTTCTCTCCTCTCCAGCCACAACACGAAGACGACGTCCTGGTTGGACCCCCGGCTTGCGAAGAAAGCGAAGCCCCCTGAAGAATGCAAAGAGAATGGTTAGTGTTTGTCTTTCATTTCTCTTTACATGCAAGGACTCTGTTTGATTTACTCTCCACACTGGTGCAGGTCAAAGACAAATGTTTAAATCTACTGAGATAAAGCAACTAGTTACAAGAGGCTGTTTTTCGTGATTTGACCACAGTTATGGGGTGTTATTAAACATGATGTGAAGCAAAAATGGCTTATTGCTTTTATAAAAGTCTGACCTGATAAAAGACCAATGTTCCTTAAATCCTTAAGTTCATTAGCCTAACTGCAGGCTGTTTATGATTGCTAAGCAGTGAAAGATCCTTTTTTATGACTTTGTGCATGTGTGCACAGTTCAGTGGGACTATTTGCAACTACAGTATAGAGGATATCAGTATGTTTCTTTCATTTAGTTCATTCATAAGTCAAGTATCACTATTATTATTGCTCATAGGTAAAATCATGCATCTTTTTGAGAAGATGAGTGTTTATTTTTATTTATTTTTGAAGTGATTGGACAATTGACCTATCGGTAAGCCTCGCCCCCATTAGTTACTGTTGCTAACTCGGACAAACAAACAGAGTTGCTATATCTTACAATGACAGCTGTCAGTGTGAAAACCTTATCCCAAGATGTTTTTGGACACAGAATGTAGCGTATATCCCATCCGAATGATGGCCAAACTTTACTGATGATTTATCAAGTTTATTATGTCCTTTTTCACTCCAATAAATAATTGTAAGAGCTGAACAAACAAAGCACAAGAAGTGCGCATTAACGTCTCATTCACAAACTCTCTCTCTCCGTTGCATTACCATTAACATACACAGCAAGCTACACAAAAACACTCATACAACTAACAGTAAACAAACATATACACAGACCGGATGCCTTTTCAAGGGTACAGTTAATAACTGGTAAACTTTGTATCTGCAAAACAACTCCGATAAACTGCGTGCAAGCTCTTCCTTTCACTACCCGTAGACTATAATACCCATCAAAATAGGAGTCCTCCTTAGTAGGACAAATAATGTAGATCTTAAACATATCTAAAATTAAATTAATTTACATATATGGAGAGGCACTGAAATGTTGACCTTCGTGTTTTTGACAGTGTTACATGACGTGAGAACAGTTAGTTATTTCGGTTTGTATGTTAGCAGGGACTTTAATCGTAACTTAACAAGAGTATGACAAACAGAAAGTTCTCTCAGGACACCTGGAATCAGTTTTACAGTACCTCAGGCATGACATTTTAGCATTTTTGTAGCATAAACACCATCAAACCGATTAGAGCTTCGGATTTTCCAATGTTTCTCTATGGCGCTGACACCTAAAGATGTCCGAGTTCCGGTCCCAGCGCAACTGATACTCAACTGCCATTGCCTCATCTGCGTTCGAGGGGAGGGGCTTACCGATAGGTCAATTGTGATTGGCAGACAATAAAACAAGTCAAACAATCCTGTAGAAATTGAAGAAGGGACCTGTATCTAGAGACAAGAATATTGTAGAGCGGTGCAGCCTACACTACCATCCTGCAGTTTAGCCCAGAGGCCCCCGACTCCAATCAAACTCACCTGAACCAGCTAATAAAGGTTTTGGAGCAGGGTTGGAACTGAAGTATGCAGGTATGCGTCCTCCGAAGGCAGTATTTTTAAGTTTTCGGACGCAACCCAAGTCTCTATAAAAAAAGGTAGCCAACCAAGAGCAGTTAGACTTGGGCTGCGTCCGAAAACTTAAAAATGCTGCCTTCGGAGGATCCATTCCAAGGTAGGAAGGCATCAAGGCACATCCAATGTTCCAGTGTTAGCTTCACTTCCTGTCTCCTGAGATACCTTCATCTGATCGATTTTGAAGGCAGCATAAATGTATTCTTCACTCCCTTTACTATCCCACAATCCTGTGCTTTCCATTCTGTGACAGTTGAGCTAAAAAATAAAGATGGTGCCTGAAAGTTGCGGTCGGTGGTGAGTTTGTGTGTAAATATAAATTTTTGACCAACGTTTTCCACTTCTGGTGTAATTTCTAGCAAGAAGTTACTATTGTAGTAATTAAATAATTGCTTAGTTATCACCAAAGCGTTCTCTATTTTGTTGTAGATCGCCTCAGAAATCTGTCTGAAATCAATTTTCGTGAGGCTTTCGGACAAAGTCTGAAATGCTGCCTTCACGGGCCAATGGGATTGTCGCAATTACAAGTCTCCTAGTCAGAAATTGGACACCATATCAACTCATATTTACAACTGGAAAACTCTGGGATAATTTTGGTACCTTCTATATATATATATATATATATATATATATATATATATATATATATATATATATATATATATATATATATATATATATATACACTCTAAAAAAAAGGTTCTAAATGGCACCAAAAATGGTTCTTCGTCATAATCATAGAGGAACCACTTTTGGTGCTATATAGCACCATATCTTAACTTATTCTGTATATGTTAGTGGTGCTATATAGCACCTTAGTTAGCGGTGCTATATAGCACCTTAGTCAAAGAACCGGTGAAGAACCTAAATTGGTGCTATATAAAGGTTCCCCTATGATCAGGAGCCAAGAACCATTTTCGGTGCCATATAGAACCTTTTTTTTTTAGAGTGTATATTATATATATATACACTGATCAGGCATAATCTCTGTGTAAACTACAACAACCCAAATTTGTGAAAGTGGCGACGTCATGTGCATGCGTTTATTATTTTTTCAGTCTATAGGCACGTGTTTCTTTACAAAGCGACTACTACTGGCCTGGCATGAATAATAGTGTTTTTAGTCATTTCTGAGGATTTGTGAACAAGGATCGTTTTGACAACGCTGTTTTTCACGTCTGTACATGAAAAACGCAAAGGAAAAACGTTTCCATTTTTAGTACATTGTTGTCGTTTAAATCTATCCTAAAATCGATCTCATAATGTCCTACCAACCTCGTAAACCAGGGGTGTCCAATCCTGCTCCTGGAGGGCCACTGTCCTGCAGAGTTTTATCTCCAACCCCAATGAAACACAGTTGAACCAGCTAATCAAGGTCTTACTAAGCATACTAGAAACTTCCAGCAGGGGTTGTTGAGGCAAGTTGGAGCTAAACTCTGCAGGACAGCGGCCCTCTAGGACCGAGTTTGGACACTCCTGCCCTAGACCAACCTAGCAGCTGTAAAACAGCATCCTGGCAACCATCTACCAATGCCCTACCAACCACCCCTTTGCAACTGCACAGCAACACCCTATTAACCATAAGGCAATGCCCCGGCAACCACCTAAAACATTCTAGCATCAAGGCAGTAAATTTTACACTGGCAAACACCCCTCACATATTCTTTAGCAAGTGTAACAATCCAATTTTTCTTTTGGTGACTCTTCACACTCTGCTTCTAGCACTTATGAGTGTGTTTGAAATGATCTGAAGCTGAAGTATCTCAAAGTGAATGCATTGTTAAATTAATCATGTCTGCAAGGGTTTTCGCCATTGTTATACCTGCTGTAAGAGGATTTATTCATCACTGGCTTCCTCTCAGTTCACACATTTGTGCACTACAATCTAACTTCATGTTTGCAGTATAATCAACTGTGCCAGTGAATAAGGTGCTGCTTGTTAGCATGCATGTGCGAAAAAACGCATTTCACATGTCAGCGGATTCCCGCAGTTCAAAGGCCTGTCAGCCAGTGTTGTGAAAACACGCATCACTGCGGATTTGCGCGGACGCGTGCGTTGCGTAACTCGGCCGCCCTCTTTTGTTTCGAAAATGAAGGGAAGACACACAGCTCTGGATGCAAATCAAAGTCGTCTGCTGTTTTCTTTAATACTGTCACGCTCATGTTCCTAGACTGTTTGTTTCCCAGCGTATATTTGCAGCAGCACGGAGTGAAGTTTCCGTAGATATGCCACAGTGTCTCTCCTGTTTACCTGTCATCTCGCCTCTCTCCCTGTGTCGATGTTTCTCTCTGATGGTACGAATTCCCTGCGAGTGAATGAATAAGCACAACTATCATGTCTCTGTGTGTCTGTCGCTCGTGTTTCATTGTATTTCATCATTTCTGAAGCCGTCACTGTCAGCGAGCACCCCCAAAAAATATAACACGCTCACACTCGCCGGGAACAGGTGGAGATATGATTACAGAAACAGATGCATGGATGGATTGATGGATAGATGCAGCTTTATCACTTGACAGCTGTGTCAATACAGGAATGACTTTTGTTTTCTCAGTGATATTGTACAAATTAGCTAAATTAATGAACAAAATGTACACGCAAAAGCCCAACAGCGTCGCATAACAACACACAGCGGTGTGATTTTCACTGAGATGTTTATTCATGCAAGTTGCATGAGGTGTCACAGCAATTTTGTGCCATTGTGCATTCTTAGAATGACGAAAAGCCTCATTTTCCTCTAGCTGTAACAATTGAGATTGGATTTGAAATGGAATATTCTGGTTCATAAACGTCCCCCGATAACAGCATTTTTAGCAGATATTGCTTTCAGTTTTGTGCATTTTCTCATGAGTAATTAGTTTAGTTGCCGTCAGAAGTGGTTTTATCCGTCATAAACGCTTACAGTCACATAACACATAATTGTTCGTTTGAAGGCACGTTGGGTTTTAGGCAAATCTTAGTCTTCCTTTATCCCTCAAAAATGCTTCTAATGCCTGAAGAAAGCAATTCGTTCCCGTTCACCTCTGTGGCAGTCAGTCATCTTTAGTACTCAAGATGCTGCCATTTTTGCTTCACAGGCACTTGAATTCCTGGTGAAAAACTACATTACCCATTATTCTGCAAAGAAATCTCCACCAATCAGAGAATCGTGATGAGCACATCACCACAAAAGATGACTATCACTCCCATTAAAACACTTTGAATGAAATGTCAGATTTCCTACACTCTCGAAACACTTAAATATGTGTTTATATGCATAATTTGCAACTAACTTAAAATATGTTGTTTCTATATACATAATCAACAACTTTTAATCAATAGTTTTATATTTTTCCCATATTTCTAACTTGCAATGCTTCATGGAACTGTAGATGTTTCCCTCATTTAAAGACTTTAAGTGCATAGTCTTGTATCTTTATCTTTTCAAATGCTTTTTTGCTTCAAATCAAAGTTTGTAATGTTGTGATTTCATACCTGGTTGATTTTGTTCATGGCTTATTACACTTTTTTTTAAATCCTCCTAAACCAAAACCAGCGGAAAAAAGTGGGTGCCTATATTATTGCACTAATAGTTGAACTCTATACTCCAAATGAACAATAAATACATTTTTATTTCACACTTTTAAGAGCCCTCCTGAAAATAGCCTCACTGGTAAAACAGCTACGAAAATATAATAGGAATATTTGCGATTATATATTCCTTTTGTTTTTCAGAATACATAATGGCCAAAATGTTCACTCCAACAGCGATTTTATTGGGCTGTATGCCCTGACATTATTGAAAGGCTGCACAACTGACAACTTTTTGAAGACAGACCAGTTTTCTTTCAGCAAACTGACCTTGTAGTTGTAAAAGTGTCATGAATAATAAAATATTAGAGTTAGTTAGAAGTTAGAAGAAGTTAGAAAAGGTCTTTGTAGAATGTCGTCAACTCTCTTCCAAGCTCCCAAGATTGAATGAAGAAGACGTATATGGCATTATAGATGGGGGCTATTTTGGAAGACAGAATCTGGCAGGCAGCTGAAGATGGCGATGCAGAATTAAGTGTTTGTTTTATGATAGCACACACACAAACTCAATCCATCAATGAAGTTTCAGACTGGGGGATAGTGAATCGAAGAGAAGAAGAGAGAATTTCATCCCTGTCAAGTTTAAAAGCATTACACTCAAACATTACACTTTGTATACACTTTTGTATAAATGTAAGTATCTGCACACTGCTGTTCAAAAGTTTGGACTTAGTAAGACATTTTTAAATTTTATGTAAAGATATTAATACTTTTATTCAGCAAGGATGCATTCAATTCATCTGAAGTGACAGTAAAGCCATTTAAAATGTTACAAAGGATTTATATATTTAAAAATAAATGCTGTTTCATCAAAGAACTATTCAACAAACAGTTTTCACCATTGATAATAATAAATGTTTAATGAATAAATAAATTCAGCTTTGCCATGACAGCAATAAATTGTTTCACTGTGTGTATTTTGATCAAATAATTGTGTGAAAATTAAATTATTTGAAAATGACTGACGCACATCAAGATTTTGTCCCTCAAATAAAAAAAAAGATTTAGTTTTTTTCTACTTGTTAATAAAATAAAATGATCTTACCTGTTAAACAATGGCAATTACCTAAATAGTTACCATTCAATTTCCTAGTCAGTTCTTTAAAAATTCTAAAAAATTTGCCGGGCCTCTAACCATTGATTCACCAAACCTATAAAGCTTTAGTTCATATTGTTTCTCCCTCATACTTTCTTTTGTTTCCTTCTTCTCCTCCCTTCTCATCCCCACCCCCCTCATTTTCGTAAAGGTCAAAGCTTTTAACAAAAAGATACTGCTGCCAGTTTTTACTGCAAAGGGCAGGCAGATTTTTAAATAGCGAGATTATTTAAATATTGTACAAACAAAATGCAAATATTGAAGAAGATAATTAGCTTGAGCTCACGATTCTCAAGGGGTCAATAGGGTAGGTTACTCTATATTTGGAGACTGTGAGATTAGTCCAAACTCTGTTAATGTTATTTAAAATTCAGTTTTGAATGTATCACTCACTTGTTTTTCCTTACATGTCAACTTTGTAAACAGTACTTTGTAAAAGTCCTCAGTTGAACCCACAGACCTCTATGGCAACAGTTTGTGTGACGTGAAAGGAGTAGAGAGGATTTTTATGTAATAATCTGTATGTCAGTACGCCCTTTTGTTAGTTTTCTGTATTTTGCCCTTTCTGGGGCCTCATTTATAACCGTTGCCTATGCACAAAACAGGCCCTGGAAGAGGGCCACTTCCTACGCATAAGTTGTGATTTATAAAAACAAACTTGACAGGAAAATGTGTGCACCTGTACGCAAACTCTGACACATGCTTGGAAGAGCCAGGACATATTTTAATAGAACTCCGATTGTATTCATCATTCATTCAGAAGGATGTCTTGAGTAAATCATGGGGTAATTTTCATTTTTGGGTGAACTATCCCTTTAAAGTGGTTTAAACTATCATTTTAAATGGTGACACCGATGGTGAGCTGAGGGACTGACGCAGAAAACCACTTTAAAGTTATAGTTCACCCAAAAAAGAAAATTACCCCATGATTTACTCACCCGGCTCAAGCCATCCTAGGTGTATATGACATTCCTCTTTTAGATGAATACAATCGGAGTTATATTAAAATATGCCTTTATTAACCCCCCGGAGCCGTGTGGATTACTTTTATAATGGATGAATGCACTTTTTTGGGCTTCAAATTTTGGGCTGCCATTATAAATTTGGAAGAGCCAGGAATTTTTTTTAATATAACTCCGATTGTATTCATCTGAAAGTCATATACACCTATAGCTTGAGGATGAGTAAATTATGGGATCATTTTCATTTTTGGGTGAACTATCCCTTTAAATCCTCATTATGAAGCATAATCATAAATACATTGTATGTTCATATTAGTTGTTTAAATAAATAAATAAATGTTTTACATCTGATTTATACATTTAGATGAAATATGCCGAACTCATGGTCTGAGAAAATATATTTGCGCAAATAATCATCATTAATGCGCAATAAGGATTATCTGTTTCCATTAAAAATATAAAGCATTTAAAATACTATTTGGCCAGTGGGAAAGGTTGAGAAAAACTGGGTAAATTTTTTTATACTGTTTTATTTTATTTATTCAAAAACAAGGCAAGGGTAGGCTACTGAATTAGTTTTAGCAATGTAATGTGACGGCGCATTCATATCTCATATTTTCCTAATGTCTTGTACGGTTAAACATGATATCACGTGGATGAATATGCATTTGCAAATTATATGCAGATGAGGATATGCAGAGTAAAATTAGGCATTGTAAACTCCATATGTGACCCTGGACCACAAAACCATATTGGTCAATTTTTAAAAAAAAATAAGCTTTTAATTGATATATGGTTTGTTAGGATATGATAATATTTGGCCGAGATACAACTATTTGAAAATCTGGAATCTGAGGGTGCAAAAAATCAAAATATTGAGAAAATCGCCTTTAAAGTTGTCCAAATGAAGTCCTTAGCAATGCATATTGCTACTAATAATACATTTTTTTATATATTTATGGTAGGACATTTACAAAATATCTTCCTGGAACATGATCTTTACTTAATATCCTAATGATTTTTGGCATCAATTTTGGGATTATTTTGACCCAAACAATGTATTGTTGGCTATTGCCACAAATGTACCTGTGTGACTTATGACTGGTTTTGTGGTCCAGGGTCACATATATTGTTATTTCGGGGAGGAGATGCCTGTGGAAATGCATATTCTGCTGACTGGGTTTTATAAGTGGAATTTTGCGCAGGTTCTGGTTCTTTTGTGTGTACGCAAAATCTAGCTTTTGTGTGTACGCCAACTTTTAGGATTAAATCTATGGAAACCTTTATAAATGAGGCACCTGTTCTTTTCTAAACATGTTTAGTTCAGCTTTATGCTCTGTTTGAGTGTCAAGATCAATTGGTTCAATTTTCAATTAAACTGACATCTGAGAACAGCAGAATGTCTATTGTGTCTCGCATAGTCAAGTAGACTTGTCAAACTATCAATTTGAAGTTTTTTCCTGGCCAATCAGACAGGACACATTTCCAACTGATACGCAGTGTTGTGGAGTGACTAAAGCTAACCTTAACTACCTTTCTGGGACTTGAAATTTGCAATGACGTTGCTGCATGGGTGGTTCAGAAACCTCTCAAATTTCATCAGAAATATCTTAATTTGTATTCCAAAGATACAATTTCATTTTAGGGTGAACTAACCCTTTAAAGGTTGCATTTCTTCTTACTTAACTACATTTTTCAGTAGCATGAGAGCAGCTATATTTGAAATAGTGTAGCCTTTGCAGCAGAGCAAACTGAGGCATCAAATCAAACACTTGTCTTTTCTCTCTCAAACAAAGCATTAGGAAATGTAATTCGAGTGAATTGGTTGGCTCACACGGTTCATGTGAATAAACTATTCACCAGTCAAATTATCATTTCATGATCAATTTACAGGCAAATGTTGCTGTTCATCACTGTGTTCTCGGCTCACTTAGAATAAATGAGCATGTTTTCTATTTTATTACTTAATTTATTCATTCATTTATTGGTGTGCAAAATGTTTGTATAATGTGTTTAATGGCAGAATAATTAAATATGAATTAAAATGAATAAAATAGTATCATCTGATAGTTGTATATTTATAAAGATACTGTCTCCTTCAAAAATGTAATTAGCTGTATTTATTATCATTACTTATTACAGGGCGCATTGAAAAAATGGTAACTAATTGGAATCATAAATTGGATTCAAGTCACAAATATTAATTAAAATCACTGAATTAACCTAAATGCATTAGTTTATACAAATAAAACTAATTTTTATGGGTTAAATCCAAGCGGCAACCTCCCCCAGTTTCTTTTGAAACCAATACGGAAGTGACTTAAACTGCAATTCATCAACTGGCCGCTAGAATCTCATTGAGCCCCATGTTAAAATGCACAACTTTACAGCAAAAAAAAACAAAACAAACATTTTTATAGCCTGGTACAAATTGTGGTTCCCGTTCAGTCGGTCACTCTCGACGCCACGTCGGAGTACCGACGAATAGGAATCTCGCTCGCGAGAGCCAATCTACTTCGAGTGTAACTAAACGAGCCAATGCACATTGGCATGCAATGATTGCACCAGGTGCTCATGCCACGCCGTGCGGGTATAAATGAGACACAGGTGATTGCATCAAATCAACCTTTTGCTTCGGAGCCGGGTGGTAGATGGTAACGCCAGATATCACTCACTACTTCGCAGTCCTGACTGAAGACGGAAGCCGCCTTTCGGAAGCGATCTCTTCAGTCGGTGTTGGTGTGACGGCACAGCAGCGGTCGCGTGGTTCTCGGATCATCTCTCTGTGTTGTTTGTTTAGAGCAATCACAAAGGCTGTTCTCACAGCTGGTTCGGTGCGCTAGGTGGAGAGCGCTGAAAAACCGTTCTTACGGCTGGTAAGAGAGCGCCTTCGTGTGAGAGAGCGCGCACGTCAGGCTGCACCCACCCCCTGACTGTGTCGCCGCGACCCCGCCCCCTGCGTGCTTCAGCACCAAGGAGAGCGTCCTTCTGAAAGAGCAAACACAGATAGAGCTTGCGTCTTTTTCAAGATGACATTCTATCTGTGTGTTTCTGGATGCGGTGGTTACCTGTCACCAAGGGATGGTCACCAGGGCTGTATCTCGTGTTTGGGCGTTCAGCACGCTGAGGCAGCGTTGGTGGATGACTCATGTTCTCACTGCGGGAACATGACCATCTCGGAGTTGCGGTCTAGACTCCATCTCGCAAGGGGTGGAGTCCCCGTGCCTCTGCCTCGATCTAACCCTCCACAGAGGGTTACTTCAGGCAGTAGCACGGGTGATTTGAGGGTTACGGTGAGCGCGCTTCCCCCAGGGAACCAACCCCCGGGGAACCCTCATCCCTCACGCACTCCGCAGCCAGTAGAGCTGCCGTCGGAACGTGGTGGGCCGTCCTCGAGATGTGCACCATCCGTATCCTTCGGGGCTCCCCCTGATGATCAGATGTCCATCGCTGCATCGGAGGGAGGGTCAGACTTCTCTGGAGATGACGTGTCGGCGCAGGGGGCTCCTTCGGGAAGATCCGCTGTGCCCGATACGGATCCGGAGATGATGGCCATGCTTTCCCGGGCCGCCGAGAAGATCGGGCTCGTGTGGAACCCTCCACCGTGTCCCGAACCTTCAAGGTTGGATGATTGGTT
This sequence comes from Gobio gobio, assembly GCF_949357685.1. NCBI lineage: Eukaryota > Metazoa > Chordata > Actinopteri > Cypriniformes > Gobionidae > Gobio > Gobio gobio. The sequence continues at coordinate 23,645,945 of NC_137101.1, read as the reverse complement.
TCTCGGGGTGGCCCGTGCTGGTTCTCAGCGCCCCACCCCGGTTCCTTTCTTCCCGGAGGTGCACGAGGAGCTCACTAGGTCGTGGACGGCACCTTTTACTGCCCGAAACCGGCCCAGTGGATCCTCCTCCCTCACCACCCTCGATGGCGGACCACACACCGGCCTGCCGCCAGTCCTTCAGTCCATGGTCAGACCCCTCGTTCCTTCGGGCCGGAGTGCCCCTGGAACAGGTGTCCAGGCACGCTGTGGTTTTCACGGATGCCTCTGCCATGGGCTGGGGAGCCACGTACAACGGGCATGCAGTGTCAGGGGTTTGGACGGGCCCGCACCTGCATTGGCATATCAATTGCCTCGAGTTGCTAGCAGTGCATCTTGCTCTGAGCCGCCTCAAAGCGCGGTTAAGGGGCAAAGATGTACTGGTCCGCATGGACAACACTGCGACCGTTGCGTATATCAACCGACAAGGTGGTCTGCGCTCCCGTCGCATGTCGCAACTCGCCCGCCATCTCCTCCTCTGGAGTCAGAAGTGTCTGAGGTCGCTTCGGGCCATTCATGTCCCTGGTGTGCACAACCGTGTGGCCGACGAGCTTTCACGAGCTGCGCTCCCAGGCGAGTGGCGACTCCACCCCCAGGTGGTTCAGCTGATTTGGAGACAGTTCGGGGTGGCACAGGTCGACCTGTTTGCCTCCCCAGAAACGTCCCACTGCCAGTGGTTCTATTCGCTGACCGAGGGTACACTCGGCACGGATGCCCTGGCGCACAGCTGTCCCCAGGGTCTGCGCAAATATGCGTTTCCCCCAGTGAGCCTACTTGCACAGACTCTGTGCAAGGTCAGGGAGGACGAGGAGCAGGTCCTGCTGGTGGCGCCGTACTGGCCCAACCGGACCTGGTTTCCAGAACTTATGCTCCTCGCGACAGCCCCTCCTTGGCCGATTCCTCTGAGGAAGGACCTTCTGACTCAGAGACGGGGCACCCTTTGGCACCCGCGTCCAGACCTGTGGAAGCTTCATGTCTGGCCCCTGGACGGGACGCGGAGGTTCTAGGTGACTTACCCCAAGAGGTAGTTAACACCATCACTTCGGCACGAGCACCGTCTACAAGACAGGCTTACGCCTTGAAGTGGAACCTGTTCGTCGAGTGGTGTTCTTCTCGCCGAGAAGACCCCCGAAGATGTTCGATCGCGTCTGTGCTTTCCTTCCTGCAACAGGGGTTGGAGCGTAGGCTGTCGCCCTCCACCCTCAAGGTTTATGTTGCTGCAATATCCGCCTATCACGACCATGTAGAAGGTAAGACGGTTGGGAAGCACGACCTGGTCGTCAGGTTCCTTAGGGGGGCGAGACGGTTAAATCCTCCTCGCCCCCCCTCCATACCCTCTTGGGATCTTGCTCTGGTGCTCCGAGCACTTCAGAATGCCCCATTTGAGCCTTTGCAGTCAGCAGAGCTAAAGATTCTGTCAATGAAGACTTTGCTGTTGGCTGCATTGGCCTCCATCAAGAGGGTAGGGGACCTGCAGGCATTTTCGGTCGACGAATCATGCCTAGAGTTCGGGCCGGGTGATACCCACGTGGTGTTGAGACCCCGGCCTGGCTATGTGCCCAAGGTTCCTACCACTCCCTTCAGGGACCAGGTGGTGAACCTGCAAGCGCTGCCCCCGGAGGAGGCAGACCCAGCCCTAGCTTTGCTCTGTCCCGTCCGCGCTCTGCGGGTTTACGTGGATAGAACTCAAAGCTTCAGAACCTCAGTTCAGCTCTTTGTCTGTCACGGAGGCCAGCAGAAGGGAAAGGCTGTCTCCAAGCAGAGGATGGCCCACTGGATAGTGGATGCCATCACCTTGGCTTACCAAGCACAAGGTGTGCCCTGTCCGCTCAGGGTGCGAGCACACTCTACTAGAAGTGTTGCATCCTCCTGGGCGCTGGCACGTGGCGCCTCGCTGTCAGACATCTGTAGAGCTGCGGGCTGGGCGACACCCAACACGTTCGCTAGATTCTATAGCCTACGTGTAGAGCCGGTCTCCTCCTGTGTTCTCACCTCAAACGGGTAGAAGCACTGAGAGGCCCCGGCTCTTGTCGGCTTGCTGCGCTACGGCGCTTATATTCTCCAGAAGCAAACTCTGTGAGTCCTCCACCGCCCTCGGTGCCGGACGTGGCGGAACGTCTGGCATCAGGCCCCTTGCCGCTGAATCCTTGAGAACCGGTATTGGGCTTGGGCCATATGAGTGACCCTGCGGGGATCCCATATTTTCTTCCACGGTCGCTCCTACGGGAAGCCCGTGTCTTTCCCTTGGGAGAGCCTTCCCTGCAGTGGGACTGAGCCCCCTTCTCCTGGCGGGCTACGGCTCAGCATTGTACTCCACATAACTCCTTCGGGGTACGATGTGGGCTCCGCAGCGTTCCCTTCTCTAGGGCACGCTTTCCCAGTGTTATCCAATAATCACTGAGCGGGTCATGCGGAACAGAGGTGATTGACTTCCCGGTGTGAGCCCCGTCTCATCAGGTAAGAGAGCTCAGGTGGCTCACACAGGGCACTGGATGGGGGCAGAAGCCATGGCGCTTTGGTAGGGATTCCTATTCGTCGGTACTCCGACGTGGCGTCGAGAGTGACCGACTTAATGGGAACGTCTCGGTTACGTATGTAACCCTCGTTCCCTGAAGGAGGGAACGGAGACGCCACGTCCCGTCGCCATGTCCTCTGTACCCTGCTGGGGTGCCTGTCTACCTACCCGGCTCCTCAGCAAAAGGCTGATTTGATGCAATCACCTGTGTCTCATTTATACCCGCACGGCGTGGCATGAGCACCTGGTGCAATCATTGCATGCCAATGTGCATTGGCTCGTTTAGTTACACTCGAAGTAGATTGGCTCTCGCGAGCGAGATTCCTATTCGTCGGTACTCCGACGTGGCGTCTCCGTTCCCTCCTTCAAGGAACGAGGGTTACATACGTAACCGAGACGTTTTGTTCTATACAGCTAAGTTTGCCCTTCATGACAACTGTGAGGGCGGTGAATTTTTTTTATAACTCATTCGTTTACATTATATAAAGCCTTAAAGTTCTGCATAATTAAGGGCGTGGCCACTTTGAGTGACAGGTGGATTGCTGTTTGTTAGTCATCACGTCACCTCAGCTCCACCCATCCGTCCCGCCTCTTTGCCCATTTTCTGTTATCCGAGTGTGACGCACTACGTCCATATTTTTTTACAGTCTATGGTTAAATCGGGTAAAAATAAGGTCTTTAAGGTTAAAATGACAGGTTTATGCCCTTTTTACCATTTAGCTTGATTGTAGTTGAAATGCTTTAAATTTTTAAGCGCATGGGTTGGCAAGCTACAGTTTCCCTGTTGGAGCCAATAACATCATGATCTCTCTTTCTTTCCCAGTTCACTTCCTGTCAACTTTCTCTACTCTCCTGTCAAAATAAAGGCAAAAAACCCCACAAAAAATGTATAGTTAAAAAAAGTCTTATTTGACATGGGTGCGATAGTTACCGCTATACTGTAGGAAGAGGCACTGCAGAGAGCATGTGACAAAAGCGAGAGAAATTTCTCCACTCATATTAATTCATTTTGGAATATCAAAGAAAGACTATCCGAACATATTGTTTGCCGAGCCATGTTATTTTTAGTTTGCGTTACTCTTGGTAGATCGCGTTGGTCATAATGGAAACGATCTGTCGTCTTTAGATATCTCCAGATGTGGCTTGAGTCTCTCCTTCAATGTAAACCTATGGGATTTTTTCACTAACAAGGTACAATCACTTTGAAAAGTAATAATGCACCTCTCCTCAACAAGTTGCATGATTTGATATACAGTATTCATGCTCATAGCACAAATGAAAGTTTTATGGCACCCGTTTAGTTAGGGGTTTGTTCAGATCCCAAATGTTCATCCTAAAGATTGATCCGTGCACTCGGTGTCTTTACAAGCAGATTTTTATTTTAATAGGACAACTACCATCTCATAGCACAGCAGTAGAGTAATACCCAACAGCGCTTTGATCTGTGTATGTGTGTGTGTGTGTGTGTGTGTTGTGTGTGTGTGTGTGTGTGTGTGTGTGTGTGTGTGTGTGGGTGCTAGCCAGATTAAGTGAGAACATCACACAGTTTCTGTCACTTGCAATTTACAAAGTTGTGTGTGATGTACACAGAGTCTGGTATTTCACCCTGCTCGACTCTGCTGAATGTATAGTGTGTGTGTGTGTGTGTGTGTGTGTGTGTGTGTGTGTGTGTGTGTGTGTGTGTGTGTGTGTGTGTGTGTGTGTGTGTGTGTGTGTGTGTGTGTGTGTGTGTGTGTGTGTGTGTGTGTGTGTGTGTGTGTGTGTGTGTGTGTGTGTGTGTGTGTGTGTGTGTGTGTGTGCGTGTGTGTGTGTGCGCGTGCTAGTAATTACACAGTGTTTCCTTGACACTTTCGTCTAGAAGCTCAGCTTGTGTGCGTGCTATATGGAGCATGTGTATTCAAGTGTGGACGGTTATATGTACATTTTAGTCTAAATATTAATTATAAGATTTCAGCCAAATGACACCGTCTCTGTGGCTTATGAATTGTAAATCTTATTATATGGAGTGGCACGAATTTAGTGCATCGTACTTTATTAAGCAACAGAAAATGTTAGGATAGACAATGAAAATCTCAGGGCTATTCTCAGGATATGGTGCCATTTATTCTAATACTATGCTAAGAATAGTATTTGTTTACTAAATTATTTATTAATTTCATTTGAAAAGGTTACCTCAAAAATTTTTAAATATCCATCCATACATCCGTATTCAGAAACGTCAGTCTTAATTAGCATATAACATCACAAATATTGTGTTTTGTGCCATAAACAATTATTATTATTATTATTTAACCTAACTGAAAATCTGACCATAATTTTTTTTAAAGCAGGAATGTCACAGTATAATGGAGGTGAACAAAAAAAGTACAAGGACAAAGATAAATTCTGCAATTTTCAGAAACATGTTTAGAAAAAGAAATGCAGACAATATTTTAATTTCAATAAAAGCAAAAATTTGTATTCTGTATAACCCATTAAAATGTCACTGTGATGAATGGGGGGCCTGTAAATTAGATGATATTGTGAAAGACTGTGAAAAATGTTTAAGAATAAAATGAATGCTTTAAGTTATTTTGCATTCGCACACTAAATCTATCAAGTAATAATGCAAAGCTCAGTATTCTGTTAATTACCTCAGTAAGTCATGGGGACACTCAAAGCCCAAATGGCACCCTTTTCAGATAATGAGCAGATCATTTTTGCTTTATACCTACAACATCTAGCTTTGAATTAAATGTTTAAGTGGAAGTATTTATTGTTTGTTTTTCAGAGCTTCCTTATGGCTGGGAGAAAATCGATGACCCTATTTATGGAACCTACTATGTCGAGTAAGTTGAACTGCTTGAGTTAATACACACAGTTTAATGGCACTTTGGCACATTTTCTCACAGCTCTGTATTAATTGGTTATATAGCTGCTGCACCATACTCAGGACAGAAAAACAGCTGCTCCAGTGTTGCCTAATTCAGTTCGCAGTGTGTTTGTGTGTGTGTGCCATCATTTTTCTTGCTTAATGCACAGTCTGGGGCGAGGTGGGACTATTTATAGTATGGCTTGCTTGGCTACTCTTCCTCCCAGGACAGAGGAGAACAGCCAGCCTAGAGCCAATAATGCAGCTGTAGTATCATGTGGATACACAACCACACACTCTCTCCAACTGCATCATAAATGCAGGACCGCATCCACGCCTGGTGTTCTCAAATGGGATTATGGCACTTCATGTCATTGAATTGTAACTAAAAAGAATCAGTCTGTCTACCTGCTTTGTTGTGTATTTATTATCAATGTAATATATGTTATATAATCTGTGTATGTATGTGTATATATATAAATATGCGCACACGTGCGCGCGCGCGAGAGTCTATAATTTTAATTGTGCTGCTGTAATGTGAATTTTCCCCTTTGGGTGTTTAGTTTAACTTTATCTGTCTTTATCTTACCTACCCAAATATTTGCGTGGATCTATCTATCTATCTATCTATCTATCTATCTATCTATCTATCTATCTATCTATCTATCTATCTATCTATCTATCGATCGATCGATCGATCGATCGATCTATCTATCTATCTATCTATCTATCTATCTATCTATCTATCTATCTATCTATCTATCTATCTATCTATCTATCTATCTATCTATCTATCTATCTATCTATCTATCTATCTATCTATCTATCTATCTATCTATCTATCTATCTATCTATCTATCTATCTATCTATCTATCTATCTATCTATCTATCTATCTATCTATCTATCTATCTATCTATCTATCTATCTATCTATCTATCTATCTATCGTTCGTCTGTTGTCTGTCTGTCTAGTATCTGTCTGTCTATCTATCGTTCGTCTGTCTGTCTGTCTGTCTATCTATCTGTCTGTCTGTCTGTCTGTCTGTCTAGTATCTGTCTGTTTGTCTATCTATCTATCTATCTATCTATCTATCTATCTATCTATCTATCTATCTATCTATCTATCTATCTATCTATCGTTCGTATGTCTGTCTGTCTGTCTATCTAGTAACTGTCTGTCTTTCTATCTATCGTTTGTATGTCTGTCTGTCTATCTATCTATCTATCGTTTGTATGTCTGTCTGTCTATCTATCTATCTATCTATCTATCTATCTATCTATCTATCTATCTATCTATCTATCTATCTATCTATCTATCTATCTATCTATCTATCTATCTATCTATCGTTCGTATGTCTGTCTGTCTATCTAGTAACTGTCTGTCTTTCTATCTATCGTTTGTATGTCTGTCTATCTATCTATCTATCTATCTATCTATCTATCTATCTATCTATCTATCTATCTATCTATCTATCGTTTGTATGTCTGTCTATCTATCTGTCTGTCTGTCTATCTATCTATCTATCTATCTATCTATCTATCTATCTATCTATCTATCTATCTATCTATCTATCTATCTGTCTGTCTGTCTGTCTGTCTGTCTGTCTGTCTGTCTGTCTGTCTGTCTGTCTGTCTGTCTGTCTGTCTGTCTGTCTGTCTGTCTATCTGTCTGTCTGTCTGTCTGTCTGTCTGTCTGTCTATCTATCTGTCTGTCTGTCAGCTGTCCTTCCATACATCTGTCTGTCTACTAAATATTAAGAAAGCATTTCATGTTGATTATATTTCCTTCATAATGCATTATGTACTATTAGTAAATCAATTATTGTATTTTATTTTATTCGATTTTTTTAAAGTAACAACCTATTATTTGAACTCTTTTTATTTGTCTATCTATGGAAAGGAAGGGAAGAAAAGCCCATCTTCAGCAGTAATTGTACAACTGTGGGTTTTATGTTGTAGAAGATGACAGCTGAGAAGATCAGAAGCTGCATCTGGCGTGAAATGACTGTAATTTACTATAAATCTGTGTCTAGTGGCTTTTTAGAGGAGACACTTAACAAGAGCATTATTCATAAAGCTTATCATTTGTGTTTGTGTTGTGTGTGTATTTTCAGGTTAAACACACACCGCTTTACCCTTTACAGTTGGTATTTTAATAGGACCAAGCCAGAACCAATTCCAAGGCTAGTTTCTACTTTGCCAAACCTTGGGCTAATGTGCTTTAAGAAAGTGTGGAACTGATTTCAGCAAAAGTACGAGGGACAAAATCCATTTGCTTATTATACTTTGATCTGTTGAATCAATTTGAGGCTTTAGACCTCAAAAGAAATCTAAAACCAATGTCTCCAAAATTGACCTTGCATAGTCACAAAGCTGTAATTACAAATGCCACGTCTTTACAAGAAAGCATTACCTCTTTTCAACAGAATGCCTTTTAATAGGGCCTAATTGTCTTTGTACTTTCAAATGGCATGGTTTTCAACAGTGCTTTTTTTATAACAGATTGAATTAACTCTGACAGCAAGTGTTGTACAGACAGTCAAAAGAGCTATTTTTCTTCCAGATCAGAGGATGCTCTCATTACTGTCTGATCTTACATCACTCTTTTAACAAAGATAAGGACTAACTGGGCTTCGGTTTTACTCAATGTCCACAGCCTGTTTGATTTTAAATTACTTGTTAAAGCGTATTAAAATCAACACACGTGCTTTCATCCACAGTGCATAACATTAATGGCTTATGTAAATTTTTGTTTGTTGGAGGTGGTAAATTGTTGGGTTGGCAAACTGATTACTTTGACCAACCATGAGAAATTATACTGCAGGAACACCAAATATTGAGCAAAAATATTGTATTGTACCAAAATCATTTGTTTTACAACCAAAAAAAAACATTGATATTTAGTATTGAATTAAATATATTTATAATCAACACTCTTTATGTCATCTTTGATTCATTATTTAACTGAGTTTGCATCCATTTCAGTTACTGGCTACTAGGGATAGTTCACCCATCATTTACGCACCCTCAAATAGTTTCAAAACCTGTATGAATTTCTTTCTTCTGCTGAACACAAAGGAAGATATTCTGAAGAATGTTTGTAACCAAGCAGATCTCGGCAGCCATTGACTACCATAGTATTTTTTCCCCCACTATGGTAGTCAATGGCTGCCGAGACCTGCTTGGTTACAAACATTCTTCCAAATATCTTCCTTTGTGTTCAGCAGAACAAAGAAATTTATACAGGTTTGGAAAATCTTGAGCGTGACTAAATGATGACCGAATTTTCATTTTTGGGTGAATTATCCCTTCAAAAAGAATCTATGTTTTTTTTTTGTAAAACAAATTATTTTGGTACAATACAATATTTTTGCTCAATATTTGGTGTCCAATATAAAATCTGGGTCCTGAAACAAGATTAATTGCGTTAGAGAACCTTTAGCATAAGGCTGAAATACACTGCATGATCTTTTGCTCATATTTTTACCCTGATTTTCAGTTGACGAGTGAATGCTAGTTGCTGAAAGTCAGAGCCAGTATGTAGATATTGGGCAGTCAGATATCAGATTTCATAAAATAGCTGTTTGGTATTGCTGCTGCCTATAGAGTGTTCTAAATCAGTTACTTATGAGGTTCCATTTCAGATAAAATGCTCCCTTGAAGACAGTAGTCAGCAAGGCAGAATGCTAGCTGGCTTATATATAGAATAGTCATGTGTTTATAAAGTAGTCACTCAAGAAATACACTTGAACGAGTCTCTGCTTTCTGATTGCAGTCACATAAACCGAAGGACTCAGTTTGAGAACCCAGTTTTAGAAGCCAAGAGAAGACTGCAACAGCAGCAGCAAATGCAGAGCCAGGGCTTGTCCTCTCTCCCCCTACCTGCAGTCTACAGAGGTAAAGTATTAATGATATCTTAAAAAACTACCCGTTGAATTTTAAGGTGTGGTACTAATGCAAATATAGGCAAATCTGGTTAAAAATTGTGGTGTTCCAAAACCACTGTATCTTTGGCGCACTGATGACATCATAATAACACATTATCTGCTCTCCATGCAATGACATGTTTAACATCAAATATGCTGGAATTGCTGATTGATGCTTGATGTTCATGACTATTATTATATTTCTCTTATGAGCTCAGTGACTGTCTCCATAGAAACACATCTAAGCTCAGACGTTGTCTTTGGTAGTGTACCATCTGTGTGTGAACTTATTGTTAAGCATATTACTTCCTTACAGCCAGACCTTTGGAATTATTAGTTTTACTTTGGCCAAAAATGAAAATTATGTCATTGTTTACTCGTGCACATGTTGATCCGAACCTGTATGGCTTTCTTGGAACACAAAAAGAGAAATTATGAAAACCTGGTCTTTTCCCCATGCACTTACATTGAGCTGAATTCAAGCTTCAATATATAAGATGCAAAAGTACAAGCATTCCCTGCCCGCCTCGAGCCATCGAAATGAACCTGAGAACCAAATAAGTCTGATTTGTGAACCAGATCACCTGTAAATAATGGTTTAAGTTTGTGTGGTATGGCGTGTATATGACACACAAGTCATATGGGTGTTTTTATGCATTTTTTTAGTTTGTTTTTCCATCCTTTTTTAAAGCTTGAAAGTCTCAAGCTTGACTTTATCTCTATTCATTGTAAATACATGGAGGGAAAAATGAGGCACTTTATCCAGAATTTCTCCTTTTGTGTTCCATGGAAGAAAGGAGAACATTCAGGTTTGAATGGGCAGGATGAGTAAATAATGACAGACTTTTCATTTTTGCTGAACTAATCCTGTAAATATAGTTGTACAGTCTATTTGAGCTAAGCCTGAGTGCTTCCTGTTTTCTTTGAGACTCCGTTATCAAATGATAATGTGCCTCCTTTCATAATATGACCTTGGACTGATTATGGTTAGAAGCATTTCTTGTAATAATTCCTGTTGAAGTGTATCCATTCAGCATGGTCATGCTGCTACACACATAAAGGTAAGGGGTAGAGTATTTTCTGCAAGAATGGGCGTTAACAACAAGAACTTTCTCTACCTTGTTTCAGTCCATCTTTCAAAGAGAGCATGCTTCACTAGAAACCTCAAGCATACCTACACTATATGGGCAAAAGTACTGTATGTGGACACCTGAACACCACATTTGTGCTACATTTAATTTCAAAACCATAGCCGTTAATGAGTAGTTGGTCCTCCCTAACAGCCCTCACTCTTGTGGGAAGGCTTTCCACTAGATGTTGGATCATGTCTGGAGGGATTTGCTCCCATTTAGGCACAATAGCATCAGTGAGGTCATAGTCTGTGTTCCAATTCATCCCTAAGGTTTTCGATAGGAGATCAGGTCTGGTCTTTGTGCTGGCCGTTTGCATACCAGGATCATTTATATGTGGACTTATAGAGTAGAAAATGGCCCTCCACAAAAATGGAAGTACTGTATACTGTAGTTAACTGTGTTTACTCTTAGAATTAAGATATGTCTAGACCTCTAGTCAGACTGGTTCATTACGGGGTTGTCCACATACTGTTAGCCATGTAATGTCAGATTACATGTACCTTTAAGCAAAAATGGGCCGTAGTGGACTGAGAAATCATTTACTTTATCTGGATGCTCAGATGTTAAATGTAGACCAATACAGAGCATACTCCTTTAATTCATACGAACACCTTCTCTTTCAATAGTAGATCGAACTTTGTGGTGACCACAGTTTGCCAAGTAGGACATTTTCCTGGATCAACATCTTTTGTTGGCACCTAACCCTATTCCTAGACACAAACCCTAACCATAACTGCCCATAAACCAAAGAAAAATTATAGGATGATGATATTCTTGACGCTTCGACTCCAGCCCTATCCCTGACTCTAAATTTATCCCTAAAGTCCGATTGTTGGGAACTTTCTTCCAAGACCAGCAAGTATCACCCTAGATTTCCTGTTAAAATGTAACACTTTTACTGTATGTCCATAGTAGGCCAACTTTGTATCCTTCAATGCCATTTACAGATTTCCTGTGTGAGTTGAGGATGCAACCCCAGTCTTATGCCTTAAAGGTCCCATGGCATGGCATTTTTCTATTATTTTATAATGTTTCCTGAGCTGTACTTATATTGTTAGTATGACTTTTACATCATAAAATGTCATAATTTAGAAATAAAAGGCATTTTTTCTATACTGCTGTTTGCCCTGTGGCTGAATGCCCTGCTTCAAGAGGCGTGTCTGCTGTGAGACTTCAGTAAAAACACCCACTGTTGTGATTGGCTGACATCTTTGCATTTTATATGAGCGGAGGGGGCGTGGTTTATCGAGGCACGAGCAGGCACGAGTCTGCCAGGGAGACGGATGGACCTGAGTTCACTTCACATCAGTTCTCAGCATGTCTGAACTGTTTTAGTTACAGCATATACTTTAGGTTATTAGTCTATTTCTAGTCGGAGGGACTGTCACTCATGTCAGAAAGTTAGTAACTTTAGTAAATTATGGATCAGCGCTGACTGGAGACGCGAACCGTTTAGAACGATTCAGTCCGATTTGGTGAACTGATTCGGTTCACTAAAAAGAACTGGTTCAAAAGAAAGATCGTTCGCGAACCGGACATCACTAATGTATCAGAGACTGAGCTCAGCGATTGCTAACAAAGTTATTTATAGTAACTACTGAGTTATGAGAGCGCTGTCAGTCAGCGCGAGTTTATTGTGTTTGTATCTGAGAGTTCTGAATAAACACGAGTCCCAGTCACACCGAGTCCGTCTCTTCATCATTATTCTACCAACTTTGTAACACATGCAAAGTACCATTACAGCTGTCGAGATGAACGAGTTAAAAGTAAGTGTTGATAATAGCATTATTTTTAAAATAAAATAAAAGCGTCAGTGACGCGCGTTGAGTACACAGCGCAAACAAAGACACAACAGCAGTAATCGGATGTAATCCAGTTTATTGTGGGGCTAGGCTGGCTAGCCCGGATATGCTCAAGCTTACCCCCCTTCTGCTTAATCTCACGCCGCGTTTGGTGCCTCCGCTGTGGGCCAGATGCAGTACTGTGGGTCGGGGATGTTGAAGGCCGAGCTTCGGCGTGTGTGAGGTTTATCTCTGCTGATGTTGAGCAGAAACTCATGACTGTATGCACATTTTAGAACCGATAGACGCGACGAGGACGTACAAAAACACTGACTCACAAGATATAAAACACGAAAACACCGTTCTGTCTGGAGAGAGAGAAGCCGCATTGTGTGCACGAATAATAAATAATTAGCTACACATCAGAAATCACTGATCACAGATCAGAAGGAACTGAAAAAAGACTTCTGTTTTCATTTGTACATCCAAACACTGAGAAACTGCCAGCGTTCACTCGTTCACAAGCAATGATGCAATGATCTCTCGACGAGCGTTTGCATGGGCGTGCCAGATTCTCTGGGCGGAGGAAAGGGAGGAAACCGTGCCTGCTTGGACGTCAAACCAGGAGACTTCAGGATTGGCTAGTCTGGCCTGTCATTTTCTCAAAGGCAGAGAAAGACAGCCACAACTCGGTTTTACACCGATCAACATTTCTATCCACTTGGGGACAATATTCAGGCTAGGGGAACTCATATTAATGTTGAAAAACCTCATAAAATGAAAATTTCATGCCATGGGACCTTTAAACTCTAAAACCGGATTATTTGCAATGTTGTTCCAGAACCACCAAGGGTGTTCAACTTGGCAAACTCACCCTAGATTTCCTTTTAAAATGTAACTCTTCTATGTCCGTAGTAGACTTACCTTATATCTTTCAATTTCATTTCTCGATTTCCTGTGTGAGTTGAGGGTTTTTGTTCTCTGTAACAGTGGAGGAGAGCCCCTCCTCTGCCACCCTACCAAGGGCCAGACTGGCATATGTGGGTCCCGCTCCAGAGCGCTCTCACAGTCTCACTGACCTGTCCGAGGCCCCCCTGTACCGGGCTGGTGTGTTTGGACTGCATGGTACGTCCCCAGACCAGTGCCCCCTTTGTGCAAGGGGAGACTACAGCAGGAGTCTATTCGCCTGGCCTGTTTTTGCATAGTCCTTAAGCTCCTTTAAGGAACATTCTCTCAGTTTCAGTGGAACCAGTGGATACTTTTTGTTGGCTTTTCATTTTTTGGTTTTGTATTTTACTTTTTGCCTGCGCTTCCAGGATACATATGAGTACACCTACCCTGCTGAATAAACCAGCATAACTGGATGCCATCATATGTTTGGGATGCTGGTTTATAACAAATGGCTATTGTTAAGCCAAGTAACCAACAACTACCAACTAGGCGATTGTTGAGTCGATTTTATCTAGAAGTTTAATTTTAATTAATATTTTAACAAAGTTAATATCAAGGTAGCTTTAATAGTTCATATCATTATTCCTATTAGAATTAAGAGTTAAAAATAATGTTATCTTTACTTGGGGTTTAACTCACATATTGTTAGTGCCCCAAAATCCTCTCTGAAGACATGGTGTAAACATGAAAGATCAAGCTTTTCATCAACTGATCAACTCCCGATAGACAAAATCAAGTCATTAAATGCACTGTTTCTCTCTTCAAAAATGTCCGATTACAGGGGTAAAACAAGTTGTGAATGCTGTTTTACCTATCAACTTTGCCCATCCCTATTTTCTATTTTAACCAACGAGGCTACCTTGGTCAACCAGCTGCTCCAGCTACGTATTGCTGGTGCTTGTCCGTCAGGTAGACCAGCACCAAACAAGCATGTCAGCATGGAAATTCATACTGGTCTTTCAGCAGGGTATCTGGACCGGCTATTGTCCCTAACAAACGCATGGCAGAAACTGCTAAAAGACTAGATTTGGCCTAGATGATGGTGGAAAAAAAGACTCTCAACTAAGAAAATAAGATGGAGTGACTATGGCTGGCATATTGTAACTCCATACTGTGTACTGAAGTAGGCATCTCTTCAGTTTGAAGAAGCAGCTCTTCAGTACAAAGGTCCTTGCTGGTGTGCGGTTACAGCGAAGCGGCTTCTCCAGAACAGTTTTCTCCACACTGAGAGAGCAGAAGAACCACTCTGCCTGTGCTGGTTCTTCTCCTGGCTTTTTTTTTGCTTAAGCCTTGGCTGTCCTGAGAGATGGCCCTGGACAAGGCTAAACACTGTTGAGTGTAACATTGGAGTATGCCTAAAGAGCCAAAAGTGAGGTTTGAGCAAAAAACAAGCCATCATGTCCCACTCTGCTCTTGTATGTTTGGCTGTAAGCAAAGCGCTTGGCCTTCTACCCACAATTCCCCAGTGTGATGTGATCTGCTGCTTTTGATGGGTTTGGAGTGGCTTTTACAAAGTAACCCGTTTATTTCTGGATATCTTCTGCTTGATTACAATCTCATGTTTCTATCTGCATTTCTTCGCCCTGGCAGAGAAGCCTCTGTTCACGCGGGACCCTACGCAGCTGAAGGGCAGCTTTCTGTCTACAGCCCTGCAGAAAAGCAACATGGGATTTGGCTTCACTATCATCGGCGGTGACGAACCGGATGAGTTTCTACAGGTCAAAAGTGTCATACCGGATGGGCCTGCTGCACAGGATGGGAAAATGGCTACAGGTAAACACACACACACACACACTCAAACACTTGCAGGTCAATGTTTGAACTGCACTAATGTGCTATTCTCACTCAAACAGAGATCCCAGCTGGCCAGTCTCTCTCAATCTCTTGTTTGTGCCCACACTTCTGACAAGGTTACGGTGTGAATCTGTCATTTTATTGGTTGATAGTGCGTTAGGGACATCCAGGGGTTAAATGCATTTACGAAAAGTGTATTTATTGGCTTTGTGTGTTATCCACAGCAGGGCATGTGTCCATTAATCATAGTGGGACTTTATAAACCCTGCAACTCCAGTTCAGCCTAATGGAAGTGTGACTGCGGCAGCATTACTCACACACACATTCTGTACATCCGCATTGAAATATCTTGTACATTCAGAGGGACCCACAGTCCAAAGTTCAGAATATAGTCAATGCGTCTCCCATGATGACGCTTTAATGTAATATTGTTGTTGGTAGTTGTGGAAATTATCCTCTCTGCTCCTTTACTCTCCTTTCTGCTCCTCTCTTCCACCCTTCACGCTCCCTCTGGACTCCTTGTCCTACTTGTGCTATTTCACAGTCGCACAGTGCTCTGAAGGAGCTTCCGGTCTACGGCAGTTTGAAATATAAAATTCTGCTGGATTAGAGTACTCAGCGCGGAAACGCGTCCTGCAGTGCATACAGTGCATAACCACCACCAGTGTCGGGGAATGTAACTTTTGAAGACCCCATGTAATTGCGTAATTGATTTTTGTTTATTTCAGTCAATGTATGTTAGCTTTGAAACGCATCTGAATGCTAATGTGCCTCAATAATATTGATTAAAACTCATCTTTAGCTGATAAAAAGCTGACTAAAATATGAATGACTCATCCTGCACCACACAGATCCACATTCCAAGTCCAATCAGATTGTGTTTAGAATGACAATATATCCCTCATGCAAGTTTCAGCCGACTAGTTAGTTGCAAATTCCATATTATTTACACAAATTAGTATTGCTCACTTTAGTTTTGTTGTGGCCAAAACAATTGAACTTGTGCACTCTAAAGAATCCTGGGTTGTTTCAACCCATGTTTGGGTCCAATATGGACAAACCCAACCGGTTTAATTTTTTTTATTTAATTTTAACGGTTGGGATTGTCCATATTTTACCCAAACATGGTCTGAGTGATTATTCTGAGGACATGAAAGGTTATAAAATCCTTATGTCATGGCCTCAAAATCCTGCATTGAGGGAACAACATCCTTTTTTCATGGTCATTAAGTAAACAGGCAATCTAGGATTATCAAAAAAGGCAGATGACTGACATAATTTTTAAGAATGACATAAAGATGCTGCTTATATTATGTTTCAAATGCCACATATCATTAAATCATTGCAATTCATTAAAGTGACGATTGATTAAAAACACTGAATGGTTCACAACTGAAATAATAGATATGAATTAAACAATTTGTTCACTTAGAAGATTTATCCCTACTAATATATTACTGACTAGCCTAACTGAAATTAAATATTAAATATGATAATATAAATGTTAAGATAAGACATTTCCCTCAAAAAAAAAAAAAACTTGTAGCCATGACACAAGGATTTTGTTGCAATATATTATTACAACAAAACTAAGTGAACAGAACCCGCCGCTTGCCAGGCACCGTAGATATTTATTATTTAATTGTGAATGTTAATTTCCCGCTTTTTTTACTGTTAGCATCATCTAACAATCACTTTAATCCTTAAAAAACATTGATAATTTAACACTATTGAATGTAACCTTAAGAAAATCTTAAAATGATTATCTATTTTTCATAGTGTACCGTATAATGCAAGGCATAAATAGACTTTCAGCATTTAAAGTGATTGATTTAGTGTTTTATTTTTTATTTATTTTGACAAAAATTGTATATACATTTAATATTGGACATTTTTCCATGGTATTAAAAGGATTATTAGTTAATCGTTATTGCTTTTGAATATACACCAATATACAAGAGTTACATTTTCAAACAATTAATGTGTTATGTTATTTTGCTAAGGCAAATCACACTATTAATATTATTCATATTTTTGATACAATGTTTAATGTGATTTTGTTAACATATTACTCCAACACTGACCTCCTCAATAATCATAACCGTTTAACACCTCATCCACAAATTAGCATTAATGTGACATAAACATGACATGTATTCCTCTCTCTCCCTGTACTCCTGGCTAAGTGCTTCCTTGATATATTAAATATATCATGCAGAGTGCTGGGATTTGCTGCGTGACATGCTTCTCTTCCTGCTTCTTAGAGCCCTGCTATCTACCCCCATCCACGCCCACTATAGATGCCTCTGCGGCGGTGATGTTTGCTCTGCCCCTCACAGCTGTGCCTGAGTCCTCTCATAAAGAATCTAACAAGCAGATAATGAGTTAAATCAGGTGCACCAGTGTGCTGCTGAGGGACAAGAAGCACACAAGTCATATGCCTGCTGGAGGATCTCTGCATTTGATGTTTAGAGCTTTATTTGTGTAGTATGTCTATTGTGGCTCAGCAGCGATGTTTAGGGGATTGTGTATTGATTGTGTTTGTTTAGAATGCCAGTCACAAAGCAGCGCTCCTCTGGGTTTCCATGCATGCACAGACACTAGATGTCTCAGACGCTGGTTCCCAGAGCACCTCTTATGTTGTCTTGCTGTCATTAGTTTTACGCAGCCTCTTCAGAACAAGACTGTAGCTTGCTACAGTAGGTTTTTTTTTTTTTCAGCTAGTGTGTGTGTGTGTGTGTGTGTGTGTGTGTGTGTGTGTGTGTGTGTGTGTGTGTGTGTGTGTGTGTGTGTGTGTGTGTGTGTGTGTGTGTGTGTGTGTGTGTGTGTGTGTGTGTGTGTGTGTGTGTGTGTGTGTGTGTGTGTGTGTGTGTGTGTGTGTGTGTGTGTGTGTGTGTGTGCGTGTGCGTGCGTGTGATTTATGAGGACACAAATTTGTATAATTACACAGGTATTACACCGGTATTACGACGTAAACATGAAATATGAGGACATTTCATATGTCCTCATATTAAAATAGCTTTAAAAACATACTAAACAATGTTTTATTAAAAATGTAAAAATGCAGACTGTTTCCTGTGATGGGTAGGTTTAGGGGTAGGGGTAGTGTGTACAGTACAAAAACTATTACGCCTATGGAATGTCCTCACTTAGATAGCAAAACAAACCTGTGTGCGTGCGTGCGTGCGTGCGTGCGTGCGTGCGTGTGTGTGTTAAATATTTCTATACATGAAAATGTTCGTTTATCAGCAAAATAATTAGTGAAGAGTTCAATACAAAAATTAAGAGGAATTCCATGACATAGAAGGATTATTCGTGTAATTAAAAAAGTATAATTTCAACCAAACACACATTTTAGCCTAGTAAAAATTCCAAATGTTTAATGTAAGAACTAAAACACAGTAAAGATTTAGTTAAAACACTTAAGGCATGTTTTCCACACTGCTTTTCACAAAAAACCCAATATAACAATAATTTGCAATAAACAAAAAATCTTTACTTAAATAATAGATATTTTAAATGAAATATCTTAATAAATGAAAAAAATGCTATATGCAGGGGCCTTGAACACTTTTGAGCGATTGATGAATCATTTAAATGGGTTAATTGATTATATTTTCATTGAGTCATTGAAAATAATCAAACTTACTCTACATTTTTACTATAAATGTTGAAATCAGACACCTTATTAACACATCTCTATTTAAATGATCTCATACAAGTAGCAAAAAAGCAGATATAAATCAGCCCTTTTATTACCCAGTGTCATCATACACAAGCATATTCTAAAGCAGAACAGGACAAGAATATGACAAAATGTTTCATGTTCATTTTTAAAATGGTAAAAAATACCCCTGATACTAAAGAGGTAAGTTAGAATTTTAAGTGGATGATAATATCTTGTTTGTAGGAAAGTAGTGATTTGGTTTGCCCTGTTGAGCTCTGGCCCGTATTGATGCTGACATAAAATTAGGTGTGCAACAGTGAGGTCACACCGATATCATTTGCTCTCTGGAAGCATGTGAAATTATTGATTGGAACACCAGAGGCTCTAGGCAAATGTCGAACGTATTTACCGAGATTAATTAAAATTTCTGCACACAACAGTCAGGAGGGGACAAGCCCATCGATAGACGCGTGCGGCACTGCATGAAATGTCTCCAGGAAACCAGCAGCACAACAGACACACTGTGTGAGACCCCGTGATCTTGTTTATCCCACAAATACATTCGCCACATTTGCTGGAATCATCTCATTTCCATAATAATTACATTTCTAATATTAAATTTTTTTGTCAGCATTCAAATAAGGAGGGAAAAGGCTAAATTAGCCCCGGAACATATAGTATGTTAATGCAAACATACGTCAAACGTTAATGCACATGCTTTTCACAACACAAGCTCGATTTCACATTCCGGGCAAATTGATTGAGTGACCAAACATTGGAAGGAATGGTAAACTTCTTGATAAAAGAGAAGTGACGATCACAATTAAGGCTCGAGGCATGTCGACACTTTAGGATTTGGAGAAGTATTGAGAAGGTCCCTTAAATTGTTCCTTCAAATTGGTGCGCTGTAATTGTCACAGTTGCCAGGGGAGACGACATGAAATATATTGCATGACTAAAATCGTTGCAAATTGGGGAAAGTTTTTCACCCTGATTATAGAAACTGTTCTTTTTGTGTTTTTTGTTTTGTTTTCCCTTAAAGCTCTATTCCGAAACACAGTGAGCTGTTCTGAATCCTTTGCGTTGGGCAAAACGTTTGATTTGGAACATTCTACAAAGGCAGCAAGCCACGTTCCTCATGTGAAGCACACAGGAGATTTGACTCTTCTAGTCAAAAAAAAAAAATCCTAAAGGAGTTCTAATGAAATTTAATGATAAGATGGAACCAATCCTAAACAGTTCTAATGAGGTATTACCACAAGAATAAGAATAAAAAGAAAAAATCTAATGGATAAACTAACATTCTGAGGGGAAAAAATACACTGAAACAAATTATATTGGAATTTCATTATATCCAGTTGGATCTTATACAGCAGTTAGATCATTCTTAAAGGCTTCGTATTGAGGCCAATAGAATGAGTTCCATATTATGTTTATTATGAATTATGATTATTATGAAACTCCATCAGCATTTCAGTTGATTACTGTAGCCATAGTCAGAATTTATAGAGTTTGACTTTAGTAGCATGTTGCTAAACTAATGACTTATCCCTCTCATAAGCAGAAAATAATATAGAGCAGATAGTCAAAATAGATAGCATGTTGCTAAGCTAATGACTTAGCACCCCATTATAGCACAGAATACACACAAATGATGGAGCAGAAAGTAAGAATTGATAGTTTGACATTAGCATATAGTTAAGCAAGGACTTATCACTTTCATAAGCACAAAATAGGCTACGCAACACCAACTCATAATGGAGCAGATAGAGTTTGACATTAATGTGTTGCTAAGCTAACGAGTTAGCACTCTCATAAGCACAATACCCAGCACAGACAAATAGCCTAATAGAGCAGATAACTGATAGTTTGACATTAGCATGATGCTAAGCTAATTACTAAACATTGTCATGAGCACAAAAAGTAATCAGATTGAACTTATTTGTATCAATACTTTTCTGGATTTAATAAAAAAAAAGTATCCACCATTTTGGATGCATTTTACACTGTGCTCGTTGCAATGCATTCTGGGAATGAGGTATCTTGTAAAGAAGCATAATTATGTTTAAGGTGATTACATTTTGGAACAGCCTTTGCTTCTTGGCCGCGAATACTAATCTGCTAATATAGCTTTCTTTCTGTCTAACTGTTTTCCAGGAGACGTGATCGTCTACATTAATGACGTCTGCGTCCTGGGCACCACCCACGCTGATGTGGTGAAACTTTTCCAGTCTGTGCCAATCGGACAAAGCGTAACCCTAGTCCTTTGCAGGGGTTACCCTCTTCCTTACGACCCGGAGGACGCAGCCAGCACCTTGCTGTCCCCCCTTGGCCTCATTGAGCGCCCTCTGCTGGTCAACGGACGGAATAGCTACGACAGCTACATGGAGTACATCTCCCGCACCGCTCGCTTCATCGACCCCCTCCAAACTACGTTGCCGCAGCCCCACCCTGGAGACACCCACCTGGACGCCGGACCGCTGGAGGACAGCGTCTCAATGGCATCGTCAGGAGCGGCCGGTGGAGAGCTGCTAACGATTACCATGGTGAAAGGTGCAGATGGGTTTGGATTCACCATAGCAGACAGTAATGGCGGACAGAGGGTGAAGCAGATCCTGGAGGCGCAGGGATGCCCGGGGGTGTGTGAGGGCGATCTGATTGTGGAAATTAACCAGCAACCCGCGCTAACCCTGCCACACACGCAGGTGGTGGAGCTGCTAAAAGAGTGTCCTGTTGGGGCAGAGGCCACGTTGGTCGTACAGAGAGGAGGGGCAGGTAAGGAGGCTTATGTTTGTGGTGGTGTGGGTGTGTCTTGGGTTCTGCGTGCATTTTCGTGGCCTTACACATGGAAAGACCTCTTAATTGGTCGATTGGTCCATTTTGTCCGTAGCAGTTTTATAATTCACTCTTCGGCTTTCTCAAAGCGCTGAGTCACGCCGAAGAATGAGCCGTTTCTGGCATTGACCTTCACTGTGTGGAAAAGCACTGTGGGTAAAAATAGACTCTGACACATAATTACAGTAGTGTACAAACATGCATACACCTTACCTGTGTGCTTAGTATATTAATATCGTGCCTTCTGTACAAGGACTGTTACATAACATGCTTTCACAAACACACCTAAAATCCACAAACCAGCACACTTAAAGACCCTGAGAAATCAGTATTGGAGTTTTGGGATTGTTAGCTCGTCTGCTAGCTTTGAGGGATCATTTATATGCTAGTCTATGCCTTATGGTGCAGTCACATTCACCAGTGCTTGTCAAAATTTTGTGGACACAATCCTGTCATTACAGTAGGCTCAGTATGTTGCTAAGCTAAAGACTTGGCACTCTCATAAGCAAGTTGTTCATGCAAATGTGCAGCACTGTGCTTTATAGATTGCTATGCTATTGACAATAGAAAGTGGACCTTTTTTTTTTGCTCACACAGTTTTGCCTAAATTATGCTTAAAGGGTTACTTCAGTGATTTAGCATTAGGCTTTGTATCAGTAGAAACCCGGTAGTATATTCAAATTATGGTACTTTCCCCCCTCATATCCCCCTGAGACGAGAGAATTATGCATTTTATTTCTGGAAAAATTCCTCAGATGACGCAAATATCGTCATTTTGCGTCATCGGAGGATTTTTTGGCCAGAGGCAAAGACTACAGTCACTAGATGGAGCTGTTCCGCATGTTATCAACCCGGCCACAGGGGAGAGATCTCACGCACAGAATGTAAGATACATACGGCCGAACGGACATTCATAATAACGGAGCGCGGTGCAGAGTGAAGTGTTTCAACTTTTCAATGAATTCCTGTGATAGTTTAGCTTCCATATGCGATCTGAAAAAGTGCCAGACTGGCGCTTAATGTTACCTCAGCTCTTCGTGATAAAGGAAATCTGACACTGCTGAAGAAATCTGACACTGCTGCATCTGTGACGTGACTTTCGTTCGGCTCACTTTTTAACTGTAGTGTTTATTCTCTAACTGAACGAAATGATTGTATTACTATGAAGATCAAAACGATGGTGTACGGAGTGGCCTCGTAGGGCAGCGAAGCAAGTGCATTCTGGGAGTTGTTGTCTTTCATCCACATGAGACAAAAATACATTTTCAGTCTTTTCTCAGTCTAGAAGGCACCAAATTCAAAAATAATTTCACATTTCTACTACATAAATGACCCAGTTTAAATACAAAGCTTAATGCTAAATCACTGAAGTTACCCTTTAAGTGATTGCATCTTAAAGTTGACAAAATACATTTTAGCAGATGTAGACCTTTAAAATGTACAGTCTTTAAACTATGGTAAAATGGGCTAAAGGCTATTGACCCCTTGGATATGTTCCACCTTCAGTCAAGGAGAGAAAACTGCAGTCGTCAAGCCATTTCATGGAGTCTTTAAAGTTAAACTGAATTCAAAATTGATCCCAAAACTGATGCCAAACAGCTATTTTAAGTTTCACTCTTGGCACTGTGCAGTGATGTGCTTTCCAGCACACGAGCGCTTCCTACACTCAACGTACACCGTGTCCCAGACACCTACACTGTCTCACATACAAATGATGGTTTGCTGGTTCAGTGTCTAGCTCTCGAGAGGCAGTGAATCAATACTGATTATTTTACAGTGCTGTTGATTATAGCTGGTGATAACTTGTTTCTCACCCGAGACTGCTTTTAAATTCTCCCCAATTAATTAAGAAATTGATTATTTCAGCTATTTAATAAAAAAGCCAGCTCTGCAGTCATTTTCTGTATACCACTGATTCTTGAGACCTGGGACAAAATCTGCCGTAGTTTTAAAATAAATATGATAGTTTTACAATTTGGATGATAACTAGGATGTTCCTTTATTTTATTTTATTTAAATTAAATTATAAATATAAATATAAAAAATGTAATTAAATTTGTTTATTTTATCGGAGGTTTTTTCCCATAAAACATCTCCCCTCAGACCATAACTCTAATATTTCAAATATATACTTCAAATATTAAAGTTTACATAAGCAAAAACAATACATTTATGTATAAGGAACAGTATGACCTGACAGAAGATTAATTTTAAAAGTATACCTCTTTATTAAGGTTTTCACTGATGTTTCCCTCCTTTTATGTTTTCTTTTGCTTGTGAGATGTTGGTTTTGTCAGACTGACTGACATTTATGATTATTAAAGTCAGCCCTCGTCTTAAAGATCTTATTTTGATATTTATTTTTCGATATTTTGAGTTGAACCAGGTCATATAGACATTCAGCTCATTCTTTCTTTGAGCTGAAAATCAACTTTGAAACCATCAGATAGTATCAATATATTCATTAATTGAAGTGAATTTAAGATTTGTCTGTATTCATATGAAGTATTTGGCACATTAATTTAGTACCGTAGCTCACAGTGATATTCGTTGACAGCATGACTTCTTTTTTTTTTCAGTTCTATAGCTTGTTTTGTTTCAAAAATCAATGGTATGAGTACAGCCTGTCCAGCATGTCAGAACCCGGAAAGCATATAATTTGAGCACTAATTGCAGTTGGAAGCACTCAGCGTTGCTTTATTTTTTATTTTTTAGGCCTGCGGTTGTAGGCCAAAATTAATTGTGAGTCATTCATTTTAGGAAATGAAAAGGCAGCAAAAGCTGATCCACATGCACCTGTCTATACTGTAGAAAAGCAGCTCTTTCAATAAATTTTAGTATTCAATACAAAGGAAAAAAGTCCTTCAATGGCTTTAGCTCTAACTGACTCCCTTACTGAGAACATATAAGCTCTTTTTAAAAGCAGCTGGAGTCAGTGTGATTTATGACCCTTAGCAATCAGAGAGTCTGATGTAATGTAGAGAGAAAGAAAGTGAGGGAATATATAGAATAAAGATTCAGGACAGAGAGAAGGAATAGAGATCTTAACCCTCAGAGACCCACTGTAGCAAAATGTTCAAAGCAATTATGCAATAATGCACAATAGCAACAAGCAATATATTTTTTTGGAATAAATAAAGTGTACTTTACTATTGCACTATAAGGACCTATAAACGTATTACAATTGCATGTTTGTATTATTTTCTGTAATAAAATGTCGCTATTCGTCTTTGAGGGTTAATAGTAAGAAAGTGGGTAAGAGGAGGTGAAGGAAAGATCTAGAGAGACATTTTGAGAGCTTATTTGAATTGTATCTCTCCTCTGTGTTAGTGTAGGTCGAAGGTTAACGAGAGAGACATTAAATCCTCGTTAAGCCCCAGTGATCAGTATGCATTGAGGAGTACAGCCTCAATGCACTTTTTACATACAGTATTAGGAGGCAATGCACTCCAACGCAGTGCACATGCATAATTAAGGTTAAGGAAAATTAATGAACATTTAAAAATGTATGAATGTCATTGCATTATACAAACAAAATATCGATCCAAGAACTAGTTTTAAAGGATAGCATTTCACAGTTTTTAAGTGATAAATCAAATCGTGGCACCAGTTGGCTAAAAGGAAATGTAAAAAAAAGACTTTTGAGAAAAGCTCAAGAATTATTTGTTTCCAGACGACACTTTGTTTGATAGTTTATCTAATGCAATGACATTTAGATATTTTTTTAATGTGACTTATGTGCCCAAATACTTTTTTTACCACTGTATATTCAGAGTTGACCAGTAAATCAGGGTTATTATATTTAATTTAATTGTATTTTTTATTTTACTTTCAATTTGTCTTACTTTAGTTTAGTTTAATTGTCACTTTATCATTGGTAGTTTTAGTGTTTCGTTTTCTTTAACTAAAGTTTTCGTTTTCTTCGATATTTTTTTTATTTTCTTTTTTTAAAGGATTTATTTTATTTATTTAGTGTTTTATATTTATTATTTTAGATTATTTTTGTTTAATTAGTGTATTTAGTTTATTTATGTTTTAGTATATTTTAGTATTTTAGGGCTGCCAAAGTTAATGTGCCAACTGGTCTAATGACAATCTAGAAAAGTGTAATTTTCTTGTTTAACACGTCGGATTGTAAAGGTTTCAAGTATTTTAATATACCTTTTGTCCATTTTTATTTTATTTTTATTTTAAAAAAAAACAATAGGTTAGTTTTACTTTTTCCCAGTTATGTTAGTTTTTATTTGTATTTTTATTTATTTGTTTATTTTTTAGCAAAAAAAGTTGTTGCTTTAATAATACCACAGCATTAAAAGGGTAACTTCAGTGATTTAGCATTAAGCTTTGTATCAGTAGAAACCCGATAGTATATTTGAATTATGGTACTTTACCCCCTCATACCCCCCTGGGATGAGATAATTATGCATTTTATTTCTGGAAAAAATCCTCCGATGACGCAAATATCGTCATTTTGCGTCATCTGAGGATTTTTGGCCAGAGGCTATAGACTACAGGAGGAGTCTAGGGGAGGGATCTCACTCACAGAATGTAAATGTGCATGGCCGCTCGGATCGGGCATTCATAACGGAGCGGTATGGAGCAAAGTGAGTGTTTAAACTTTTCAATGAATTCCTATGAAAGTTTAGCTTCCATATGCGATCTGATAACGCGCCAGATTGGAAACGCGCCGAGAATGAATGCCGTGCTTACCTCAGCTCTGCTCAGCTCTTCTCTCGTGAGGAATGAAATCTGACTCCTGCTGCGTCTGTGCCGTGACTTTCGTTCGGCTCACTCACACTTTATTGATAAGACACATTCAGTTTTTAATTGTAGTGTCTATTCTCTAACTGAACGAAATTATTTTATTACAATGAATATCAAAACGACGTTGGGGGCGGTGCCGCAGTGGGCAAGTGATAACCAATAGCCATGGCTTTGGGAGTGGCCTCGTAGGGCAGGGAAGCAAGTGCATTCTGGGAGTTGTTGTCTTTCATCCACTTGAGACAAAAATACATTTTCTGTCTTTTCTCAGTCTAGAAGCCACCAAATTCAAAAATAATTTCACATTTCTACTACATAAATGACACAGTTTAAATACAGATTCATCTTCCCAGCTCTGAAGTGCCCCTTTAATGTTCTGGTGAAAAATCCTATTATAAACTTCCATAGGCAATTTCTTTTATAGCAATAATAAACCTTTAAATACAGTAAATACTTCTTCAGATGCCATTATTCTGTACATTTTTGGTTCATATCTTAAAACCCTAGATTTTCCAGCATTTCAAATATGAGATGAATGGGAAATATAACTTTGAGAACTAGGCTGCTTCAAAAGTGGGCATTCAGCTCTATTGTCAGTCAGCTCATTTGGAACAATTAGGGGGACAGAAGTCATCTTGATTAATCCTGATCGCAGTAAGGTTATTAGTATTCATTCCTTACTTAATTTCTCTTGTTTTGAGATTTCCTTTGCCTCAAAAAAGTGTAATGAGGCACTTTCACACTTGTGAAAATGCCCTTGGCTGCTGATTTAAGTGTATTTTGGCATGTTCCCCTGGAATGGTTATTGGTTGGATCTGTCTTTGAAGAGCTGCTCCAGGATCTCTTACCGGAATCCACTGATTACCAAACACCCCACCAGAGCGCCATCTGGCGTTTCCATGATTGGCTTATTTAGTGAAGATCGTATTGTTATCAGATAATTGTTGCAATGAAAGGTCCCGTGGACAGCCACTATGACAGCCTTATGACAGACAGTTCAACAGTTCAAAAGTGGGCATTCAGCTCTATTGTCAGTCAGTTCATTTGGAACAATAAGGGCTACAGAAGTCATCTTGATTAATCCTGATCGCAGTAAGGTTTTTGGTATTCCTTACTTCATTTCTCTTGTGTTGAGATTTCCTTTGCCTCAAAAAAGTGTAAGGAGGCTACATTCTGTTAAATGACCATGTGTGTTTGCAAGGGTGTATGTTTTGTTTTGAGTGCATGTGGGTAGATACACTTCTGTGCCACCAACAGAATCAGCGTGCTTAAAGGTCATTATGGTCACTTGAATCCAAATATGGCCTAATGTCCCTTACATCAGCAATCTGTCCCATTCTCATCCTCATCATCCTTGTGTGCAGACAGAATGCGCAGTGAGCCCTGAAAAACTAAACAGCCTGTTGCATCATGCTACCACCCGAGTTTAACATCCGTCTGTTCAAACATACCGTGACTGACATAAGGAGGACAGAAGATGATTTGCACAAACCAACAGTTTCTGTCAAGCCAAGTCGCAGGGTCAGTCTTATTCAATGCTGCTTCCATCTGTATTTATCTGCATCTCTTCATTTTGATTCATTATATTCCATGTCTTCATGAACATACATTTACATAATTTACTGTACTGTAAATTACATAATTTACGTACTCACAAAATCAGTCTAAAATGATTCATTGACTAATTAGACTTATCCAGTTCTTAAGTTCAAATCACTGACTCCATGATTCGGTCACATCGGTTAAAATCTCACTGGAAGGAAAGAATATTATTTAATGACTTAAATTTTGAGTTTGGAGTTGAGGGTGCTGAGGGTTAGGATTCAGGTTAGATGAAGGGTTGGGATTAAGGGGTTTGGGATCAGGGTTAGAAATAGGGATTAGATTTATAATTTACGGGTTGGGTCAGGGTTGAATGAAAGGATCAGGGAGTCCATTATAGATTTGAGGTGGTGTTAGAATTAGGAGTTGGTGCAGAAGGTTAGGATCCAGGTTAAATGAAGGGGTTGGAGTAAGGAGTTTGGGATCAGGTATAGAAATAGGGGTTAGATTTAGAATTTTGTTGTTGGGGTCAGGGTTAAGTGAAAGTATCAGGGAGTCCATGATGGATTTCGGTTGGGGTTTGGAATTGGGATTAAGCTTGCTGTCAAGGTTTAGTGAAAGGATCATGGAGTCCATAATGGATTTGGGTTAAGGTTTGATGAGGGTTAGAATGCAGGTTAATTGAAGAAGTGGGAGTAAGGTGTTTAAGATCAGGATTAGAAATAAGGGTTAGATTTAGAATTAGGGGTTGGGTTTTGGGTCAGGGTTCAGTGAAAGGATCAGGGAGTACACAATGGAATAGATTTTGGCTTATGGTTGTAGCTCTGTTGCTCTCTTAGTAACAAGGATGTTGTTCCAGAAACTTGGTCATCCATTCATTCATTCATTCTTCAAATCGCATATCCTATGAAAGGTTGTGGGGATGCTGGAGCTCGTCTTGGGCCGTAGACAGAGAAACACTCTGGATGAATGAGTGCTAATGTCATACTTGGTTAAATAATGATAGTCTATAAATGAAATGAGCTATAGCAAACATTCTGTTCTTCAGCATTTACTGTTGTATTAAGATATACATGCAGTTACCAATTAACAAACAGACGTTCTCTGTTTTACTAATCCTGGATCCTGAGTCAATGATACAAGGCGTAGCTCACTCACACAGAGAGATACATAATGCCAATACTTAAAAGCTTCTCTACGAATCCAATCAGTGGAACGGTCCAGGAGCATTTAGACAGCCTATTATACACCCTAATAAAACTGTCAGTGCTCCAGTGAAATGATATGCTACTTCTTAATGTGCCGCAATTTGGCCCCTCTGTCTCAGCAGTGGACACTGGCCATCCTATCTAATTACACTAGTGCAAATGTGAGGGTCTCTTGTGAACAGTTTGGTTCACCCTCTCTGTTTCTCTTTGTATTACTCCCCTTTACTGTATTCCTGCAGATCGTTTCTCATCTTTTCTTTCCTTGTATCTTCGGAGTGGGAGTCTAAATCTAAATCTCAAGGCTTGTCCTTTGTGTAACAGTGGGTTGATTGTTTATAAATGTCTCATTCATAATGTCCAGATGGTGATGTGGTTTTACTGCCAGATCTCTTTGTCTCTGCAATAATTTCACTGCCCCACATGTCTAGCACTCTTCACTTGTGAAAATGCCCTTGGCTGCTGATTTAAGTGCATTTTGGCATGTTCCCCTGGAATGGTTATTGGTTGGATCTGTCTTTGAAGAGCTGCTCCAGGATCTCTAACCGGAATCCACTGATTACCAAACACCGCACCAGAGCGCCATCTGGCGTTTCCATGATTGGCTTATTTAGTGAAGATCGTATTGTTATCAGATAATTGTTGCAATGAAAGGTCCCGTGGACCGTCACTATGACAGCCTTGTTAGGACAGACAGTTCAACAGAACATTGGTTAATTTGCCCAAAAGCAAGACAAAGGTTTCCAGAAGAAGACGTAATCCCTAAAATTAAAGTATATAATAATAAAAATTAGTTACTGTTGTCCATGCTCGCATTAAAGGCCTCATAAAATTGGAGTTTTGTGGCTTGTGTCTGTTTGAGGTTGTCTTTAGGATATAGTCGTTTAATCCTTAAAACTTGACAAAATAATATTTTAGCAGATATTCAAGTTTGAGAATTACAGTCCCTCTTGAAAAACCAAACCAAAAATGTTTATGACTCATTGTGCACTCACAGGTGTATCCAAACTGCTGTCCAATAAAATGCCATATAATGAGAAAGTCCCTCCCCTTAATACCTATAGTCTGATTAGCATTATCAAGTAATGTAGCTAATCATGGTTCAGGGCTGTGAAGTAAACTTAAAGCCTTTTCAAAATGCATCACCCCAACGTCCTGTTTAAAGTACATACGTCAATACAGGAGAGAAAATAAGACATTTCATGGGTTTTTTCACCTAAAAAACAAAACATCTGTTTTTGCTTCGCAAGTAGTAAACAGTTCTAGAGTTTAGTGCATATTTCAATATAACTCAGATTGTATTCGTCTGAAAGAAGAATGTCATATACACCTAGAATGGCTTGAGAGTGAGTAAATCATGGGCTAATTTTCTGAACTATTCCTTTAATCCTACCTCATACTTAACTTAACCACTAATCCCACTACCTTACTGACTATTAATACACAGTATTATTATTCAATAGTAGTTGAATCAAGCAGTCAAGGCAAAAGTCGTAGTTAATACTGCATATGTGACAGAGTTTAGCTTCTTGGCTTGCTTCTTGAAAACCAGAACTACAAAGGCTCTTTTAGTGTCTGTTGCTAATGGTGACTAGATTTTAAAGTTGAATTGTGTAATTTCTGCCCCATTACTGTTGCTCAGGATTCTCAGAAATCAATCTTCAAAAAGCTTTGCATTTTAAGCTGTGATGGAAGAAAGTATTTTAGTGTAGAAATACCTACACACTCCAGTTCTATATTATGTGCCAAAAGTTCCTATTTTTGACACATTTGTCAAGTTGTTTTTCCGGAGCCCTAAGAGAACATTCATTTATTTGAGTCATTTAGACATATGGATACAAAAGGTGATGGATATATTGTGCTTCCAGTCTCACTGTTGCCATGGCCACCAGTTAAAGCATCTGCTGTTTTGGTTGTATTTGGTGTTTAGAGGAAATGTGCTGTCTAGCTTAGTGTGTGTTTGAGAGAGTATGTGTGCACTTTTTAAATTACTTTTCAAAGCTTGCATTAATATCTCATATGGTGTGATCAATCCATCTTATCAATTTTCTTCTTTACTAGCAGTGCGCGCGTGTGTGTGTGTGTGCGTGAGTTTGCGTGTGTGTGTGTGCGCGCGTGTGTATGTGTGTATGTGTGCAGAAGCAGATGACTCTTAGCTGGTTGAGAAAAAACAAACGCCTCTCAGCGTCTCATCAAAGAGGTAATTAGCTCCAGCTCTACTGATATTCTCATTAGCTGATTTATACCCATTAACTGAGATATAGGCATGGGACCATTAGATTACCAGACACATGCTTCACAATTTCAAAAGGGGCTTATGGGGAATTGACAGTGGATATGAATTAACACACGCATAGACATCTCACATAACACATCAACTGTCAAAAACACTGACTAGATTCTCAATAAGGACAGTTTGGGTCAATTTAATTTACCCATATGTAAATGGGTACATATAACTCCCCCAATAACCAAAACAAGCAAGTACAACCCCCCAAAATGTATAGCCATAGAATCAGGCTATTAATTAATTATATATATCGTGTGTACAGAGATTTTATAATCACCAATTTCACATACGAACTGAACGGACCAACCATCTGTGCAATATGACTGAAGCCCGGTTTATTTAAAGGGTTAGTTCACCCAAAAATGAAAATAATGTAATTTATTACTCACCCCCATGCCGTTCCACACCCGCAAGACCTCCGTTCAGCTTCGGAACACAAGTTAAGATATTTTTGTTAAAATCCGAAAAGCCAGCAATGACGTTTCCTCTCTCAAGATCCATTGATGTACTAAAAACATATTTAAATCAGTTAATGTGAGTACAGTGGTTCAATATTAATATTGGTGCGCCAACAAAAAACTAAATAACAACTTATATAGTGATAACCGATTTCAAAACACTGCTGCATGAAGCTTTGGAGTATATCGAATCAGCAAGTTGAATCATGATTTGAATCGCGTGTCAAACCGTCAAACTGCTGAAATCACGTGACTTTGGAGCTCCGAACCACTGAATCGACTCACTGATTTGATATGCTCCAAACCTTCATGCAGCAGTGTTTTGAAACCGGTTATCGCTATATACAGTAAGTCGTTATTTATTTTTTTGTTGGCGCACCAAAAATATAATAGTCGCTTTATAATATTAATATTTAACCACTGTACTCACATGGACTGATTTAAATATGTTTCATTAATGGATCTTGAGAGTGTAAATTAATTTGCCCCCTATGGAGGCCTCACTGAGCCTTCAGATTTCAACAAAAATATCTTGTGTTCCGAAGCTGAACGGAGGTCTTGCGGGTGTGGAACGGCATGAGGGTGAGGAATACATGGCATTATTTTCATTTTTGGGTGAACTTACCCTTTAATCGTGCGTGTGTGGTGCACGGCGCGAATCACCATACTCTGCCGAGTTCACCAGCACGCTCCAAAAGTGCGATAAGATTTGTGCCAGTCGTTCCTATCGCGAAGCTGATGATAAAATGTGCTATCCATTCGAATTCTATTGAGAATTTGCTGCTTTAAAATCCTATGGGGAAAGTCAAACATGATCTAAAACAGCCACAACAACTAAAAGGACTGATGAAAAGAGGAGAAAACATCCTCTTGCACCAACATAAATTAGAAAGCTTTTAAAACTGCTCGGGTTATGTATATAACCCTTGTTCCCTGAGAAGGGGAACGAGCACTGCATCGGGACGACGCTTTGGGGTGCTCCCTTAGCATCAGCGAATCTGAAACCAGAATGCCAACTAGGCCAATCCGATTGGCGTGCGTGATGACGTCATTGTGACGGCATACCCGGAAGTATAAAAGGGGAGCTGGAACGTAATGGCGGTAGTAATTGCTCTGAAGCATGCGCTCCAGGCACGCCGAGGTGTGGCGTCGGGATGCAGTGCTCGTTCCCCTTCTCAGGGAACAAGGGTTATATACATAACCCGAGCAGTTCCCTTTCGAGGGAACTCGCACTGCATCGGGACGACGCTTTGGGGAACGAGTACCCACTAGGCCACACCGAAGGGTAGCGCCTGCCCTAGTGTGAAGCCGGAAACCGGGCACAGCTAGGACTGGAGCACCCTAGCACCAGGCGTCGTAGGGAGATCCAGGCTATAAAACCTGATAAAAGTGTGTGGGGTAGCCCACCCGGCCGCCTCGCAGATATCCTGCAAGGGGACCCCAGAAAGAAGGGCCACCGAAGAGGCCATGCCTCTGGTGGAATGAGCCCTCACGGCCACAGGTGAAGGCAAACTGCGCACCTGATAGGCCATGGTAATCGCCTGGACAATCCAATTACTGATTGTCTGAGTAGACGCAGGCAATCCCTTCTTAGGTGAGCCAAAACACACCAACAGTTGTTGTGATCTCCTCCACTGTGCAGACTTCGCCAAATAAACTCTGAGCGCCCTAACCGGGCAGAGTAGGTGAAGTCTCCCCTCTTCCGCCGTCACATGAGGCGGAGGATGAAATGCCTGCAGGACCAATGACCTGACCACCCTTGATGGCACCTTAGGCACGTTGCCCGGCCTAGGGTGTAAGATGGCCTTTACTCCTCCCGGGGCAAACTCCAGGCAGGTCGGCGTTACCGCCAAGGCCTGGAGATCTCCCACTCTCCTGAGAGAGGTAATGGCAAGGAGAAAAGCCACCTTAAGGGTCAGATCCTTCGGTCCAGCCGACTCCAATGGTTCGAAGGGGGCCTCAGCCAATCCTTCGAGAACCACTGCCAGGTCCCAGGTTGGAACTCTGGACCGAGCCGCAGGCCTCATCCTCCGAGCCCCACGGAGGAATTGTACAACCAGCTGGTGCCTACCCAGAGGCCCATCACCCAAAGGAGTGTGGAAAGCCGCAATGGCAGCCACGTACACCTTGAGTGTGGACGGGGTAAGCCCTGCAGAGAAACGATCTTGGAGGAACTCCAGCACTGAAGCCACTGGGCAGTTAACTGGGTCCACCTCACGTTCTCTGCACCAAGTGGAAAATACATTCCACTTGAAGCTGTACAGTCTCCTCGTAGACGGAGCCCTGGAGCTGAGTAAGGTCTCTATCACGTCTGCCGATAGGCCAGCCTCTATGAACCTGGTCCCCTCAGGGGCCAGACCCACAGGTTCCAAATCTCCGGGCGGGGGTAAAATATCGTACCCGCCGCCTGAGATAGGAGATCCCTCCTCAGAGGAATCTCCCACGGCTGACCTGCTAGCAGAGCTATGATATCCGAGAACCAAACTCGAGTCGGCCAACGGGGTGCTACCAGAAGTAGACTGACCCCCTGTCGACGGACCCTTTCCAGGACTCCCGGGAGCAGAGCAATCGGGGGAAATGCGTACAGACGCAGCCTCGGCCACGTCTGCACCATGGCATCCAGCCCCAGCGGAGCTGGATGCGTGAGGGAAAACCACAGTGGACAGTGGGACGTCTCTCGAGACGCAAACAGATCCACTTCCACTGGGCCGAACCTCTTGCATATGGCCTCCACCACCTCTGGGTGGAGTCGCCACTCCCCGGGCCTCAGCCCCTGCCTCGACAGGATGTCTGCTCCCTGATTTTGGACCCCCGGGACATACATTGCCCTGATGGACAACAGTTTCCCTTGGGTCCACAGGAGGACTCGGCGTGCTATCCTGTACAGAAAGCGCGACCTCAGTCCCCCCTGGCGGTTGATGTACGCTACGACAGACGTATTGTCTGTCCGTACCAGGACATGCTGGCCGCGGAGGTGCGGGAGAAAGCTCCTGAGAGCTTTGTAGACCGCCATCATCTCCAGGCAATTATGTGCCAGGAGGAATGACGGCCCTCCCATGGGCCCCTCGCAAAGCGGCCGTCCATGACCGCGCCCCAGCCAGTGAGGGAGGCGTCTGTTGAAACGGATTTCCGGCAACAGGACGCTCCCAACACTGGCCCTTGGGACAGAAACCAAGGTTTCTTCCATATGACTAGGGAACGAAGGCCACTGCGCGTTACCCTGATCATACAGAATGGATTTCCCCTCAAGGAAAGCCACCTGGTTTACTTCCATATCAGGACATGGTGGCTGCGGAGGTCCGGGAAAAAGCTCCTCAGAGCTTTGTAGACCGCCAGCATTTCCAGGCAGTAGATGTGCCAGGAGAAATGCCTGGTCTCCCACAGACCTCTCGCAAAGCGGCCGCCATGACCACGTCCCAGCCAGTGAGGGAGGCGTCTGTTGAAACGGATTCCCGGCAACAGAACGCTCCCAACACTGGCCCTTGGGACAGAAACCAAGGTTTCTTCCATATGACTAGGGAACGAAGGCCACTGCGCGTTACCCTGATCATACAGAATGGATTTCCCCTCAAGGAAAGCCACCTGGTTTACTTCCCATAACCACGTCCCAGCCAGTGAGGGAGGCGTCTGTTGAAACGGATTCCCGGCAACAGAACGCTCCCAACACTGGCCCCTGGGACAGAAACCAAGGTTTCTTCCATATGACTAGGGAACGAAGGCATCTGCGCGTTACCCTGATCATACAGAATGGTTTTCCCCCAGAGGAAAACCCCTTGATTCCCAGCTACCACTGTAAGGGTCTCATGCAGCAGGCCAAGAGATATTCTGTTGGACGCAGCCGCAATGAGCCCCAGCAGACCTTAAACTGTTTCACAGTGATGCTGTGGCCTAGCTTCATTTTAGAGACCAGGCCGCCTGGAAGAACCCGATATTGGTACGCTTTGCCCCAAAAAGCGAACCTCAGGAACTTCCTGTGACACAGAAGGATGGATACAGGGAAGTATGCGTCCTCTTCAGACCCATCGTGACAGACCAGTCCTCAGACTGGATCTGAATCACAATGGAGGAAATGCTAAGCATCTTGAATCTGAATCTCCTCAGAGAACGATTCAAGTACCTCCGGTCTAAAGTTGGATGCAACTCGCCATCCCTCTTAGGAACTATGAAGTACTGGCTGTAGAACCCGGACTCCCTGTCTGGCGGAGGAGCACATTCTGTGGCCTCCTTACCAACAGGGAGTGAACTTCCTGTTCCATTACCCGAACCTGCCCAGGGACCACTGCCGTCCAGACCACCCCACTGAACTTCAGGGGAAGGTAACCGGACTGCAGTCTGTATGCCCCTTCCTACAGTCGCAGGCCCCAAGCTGATATATTCGGAGGCATAACCATGCGCCGAGATAATCTGCTAAGGGAACCAGCCTCTCGAGGCCGGTCTTGGGTGTCAACCGAGCCTCCTCCCCGACCCCCTGAAGCGGCTTACCGGCAGGGCGAAATCGAGGAAGATTTTCGGTGTGCGTACGCGTTTGCTGGACCACCGCAAGTCTTGCTAGAGGCGGCTGGTGCAGCACGCGTGCACGGGGAAACGATGTGGCCCGAAGCGTACTAGACGGCGGGAACACAGCGTCGATTCCCGAAAACTCCACAGGGGAGGCGACCTCGATCGCTCCTACCCGGGAGAGGGGGCTGGCCAGCAGGGGGCCTCATCTAAGGGAGCAGCTCAACAGGGCCACAACCCTAGAGCGGACACTGCGATTAGCAATTGCCTGAAACTGATGTGTCCCGCAGGCCACAAGGCGGCGAGAACGACATCAACTTCAGGAGGGCTCCATCTTAGATGAATATCCAGTTCACAAGTTAAACACGCTTGGGTGACAGAATTTAAAGTATCCAACTTATCAAAGTCGGATAACATGACACTCAATTCCTCGGAATTAAATGCCATCATAATCACCAAACCCGTGCAACCTGATCTGAATAACAGGCTGAATAAAAAATATATCTAACTCCTCAAAGTCAGATAATATTTTAATTTAATTCCTCAGAATTAAATGCAGCCACAATAAGGTGAAACATAGTCTGAATGATAGGCTGAATATCTAACTCCTCAAAGTTAGATTATATTTAATTTTAATTCCTTAAAATTAAATGTAGCCATAATTAATCAGACGACACTGTTTTATTTGTATTTATACGGACTCATAGACCCCGCGTTGCCTCAGCAACGTGGTTCAAGCCGTCATAATACAATTGGCTTTCATCCCTCGAGAAAAAAAGCCAAACAGTGTCACACAATACAGTGAAACATGGTCTGAAATGACTGAATATCTAACTCCTCAGAGTCAGATAATATCTCATTTAAATCCTCAGACTTAAATGCAGCCATATCAGACAAATACTGATTTATTTTACTATACGGACTCGTCCGTTAAGCCAACCAGTATCTCATGCACACCGATCGCGTGTGTTCACATTAATTGCAGACCCATAACCTGCGCGCTGCCTTTTTTTTCTTTTTTCCCAGCAATCGCGTGGATGGAATCTTGCATATTTAAGAAGCAGTGGCGGCTACTGGTCTGTCAGAGAGGGGAAGCTCATTTTCGGCCTACATCATAAAATTGTCTATTTATTTAAAAGTAAATTCTGCCCTACGTTCCTTTTCAAGAAAATGGTCTGTGACCCTGTCGTACCAACTAGGAGTCTTTTCAAGTGACTTGACCAGTGTCCTCTCAATGGCCAGCAGAGCTAGGCTGCTTAAACGGCCTTGGCCCATTGTGTTTCGGGTGTAGGACTTGAGTCGCTTTAAACAGGAGAAGCTCCTTTCTACACTTGCAGATGTAGCTCCAATTGTTGCCACTAATGAGAACAGTTTGTAAAGCTGAGGCATTGCACTGTCCAACTCCATGTCTTTAAGGAACACCAAGTAATCACACAGCTTTCCCCTAGCCTACTAACGTTATATGAATGAATGAAGGAATGAATGAATGAACGATCTAAAAAAAAATATTAAACTCTGTAAAACTGAAACAAGGAATATGGTGTATAATTGTGTGAAATGTATGATGAAAATCAAGCAATTTCGCCAAGCAAATATCAAAGAAATAGGTTGCAGCAGTTTTTATTTCGACTGAACTTGAGAAATCCGCGATAGGACTGAGCGCGAATAGCTTCAGTGATTCCTTATAGTACAGAATCGCTGTCAGTCAAAAGGAGATGCAGTCTTTCGACAGACCCTCCAATCATCACGCAGAAGCTCGGAGTCCGGGCCAGCCCACTCCCCATTCACCCCCAGAGACGCTGAGCGTCCGTGGGCGGGACATAATTGCAGCGTTTATCCAATGACCATCTAGTTTCGAAGCGCTGAAAAAAATCGTTCAAAGCAGCCCCATTGAAGTCAATGGACGCTGGGCTTCAATAGGGAAATGCACTGTGACGCTGCGGGAATGTATGAGAAAGAAATCGAGTCAGCCGACCTGCTATATGTAACTGATTCTGAACGAACTCGTCTTTGAGATGAACGTTTTCTAACGCATTTTTAGTCAATAAAATGTTAATACAATAGTACATATTTGACCATTAATTTTGTGACATTATAAGGGAAGCCGAGCTTCCCTTGCAGTCTTAAAGAAATCGCCACTGTTAAGAAGTGCTTATGACTTTGACTGCCTCGATGCTGAGTACGTCTAATTCCTCAGAATCAGACCTCTCACACATCGCGTCCTCCGCCCCGGGGGAAGAAGCCGCAGCGCGGGCTTCCACACGGGGAAGGAGAACATCTGAACTGTCAGATAAAGACTGGGAAAATGCCTCAGCAGTCCCAGTCCCGCTGACAGTCCATCCGTGAGCCCCATGACCAGCCTCGCCGCACCGCCTCGGCGGATGCGGGACCGATCCACGGGGCTCACGCCGAGAGCGGAGCACTCTGAGCGTCAGCTTTCATAATGCTCACAAGCGGCTCCCTCGAGAGCCGCTCGAGCATGCTGAACGCCCAGGCAGTGCACACACAGCAGGTGTGTATCCGAGCCCGACATGTAGCGAGGGCAAGGATGCACACACTGCTTGAACTCTCTCACTTTTTCACACTTCATTTCAATCACACACTTTCACTGACATACAACAGTAAATAGACAGACAGTTTGACAGATAGCGCTTGCTGAAGAACAATAACTACCGCCATTACGTTCCAGCTCCCCTTTTATACTTCCGGGTATGCCGTCACAATGACGTCATCACGCATGCCAATCGGATTGGCCTAGTTGGCATTCTGGTTTCAGATTCGCTGATGCTAAGGGAGCACCCCAAAGCGTCGTCCCGATGCAGTGCGAGTTCCCTCGAAAGGGAACTACTCATGACCACACTTACTAGAATTTATCACGTTCTGTTGTATTTGTTGTGGTAAATGTCAACTAACTTTACTAAATTTGCAATAGATAATCTGATTTTTCACTAAAGATTTAAATCTTACAACTGTGGCATGTTGTAGCTATAGCTTCTAAATGTGTATATTGCTATTTTTCATTACAAATAGATAAAAAAGGAAAGAAAAAGGTTAATATTGGCCTTAGCATGGTAATGAGGAATGGTAACTCCTTATTGTAACAAACGCTATAGTCAAAAAATTACAATGTTACTTTTTCATAAGGCCAAGTACACGTTATAATCTTGAATTATTGACTAAACGATTTATATTCCCAATGTGTAAAATGTGTTCTGCTAATAATAAAAGATATTAGGGAAACCTGGCTCTCAAATATTCCAAGAGAGATGACAGAAAATTAACTTTTTCAAAATAAGAAAATTGTTTGTAGAGTTAGTTTGACCTATGATAGCACTTTAATTTAGAAAATTCTGTCAAACTGAAAAGTTTTTAGGCGCTTAAATAAAATAAAATGCACCATATCCTATGTCAACAAGTAATTGTTAACTAGGCTATTACTTTTTTGCAGCTGTTATCAATGCATGTGTGGAATGATACCACAAATGAACATGTTGCAAAAACAAATAAATGAATAAATAAATCTCCTGTGGAAGCATTCTCCAGGATCACAGCAAACGGTTTACACTTTATTCCTATATATATATATATATATATATATATATATATATATATATATATATATATATATATATATATATATATATATATATATATATATATATATATATATATATATATATATATATATATATATATATATATATAGTAATTGCACAGGAAGATGTTATCACCTGCTGGGCATTGCTGCCTGTCGCACCTCCTCCAGTGCCCATGGGTCAGCTGCAGGGTCATCAGCCAGAAACCACCATTCACCAACGTTTCGCTCCTTTAATTCTGGAACGTCTCCTGGTGGCGGAGCAGTGACAGGGACGTCTCCCTGTCACCCCCTGCAGCTGATAGCTGCTCTCCCTGCAGCTGTTGTCTGGGGTTAGATGTTCTTCCCCCAACACCTATCTTTCCTCCTCAGCCAGAGCCAAAAGCTACCTTTCTCTGCCTCCTCTGCCAGATCCTTTGTTGCCCTCCTTAGCCTCCCTCCGGTCACTCCTGCTTCCCTCAAGAGGCGTATGGTTGACAACCCAAGGAAACCTCGGCATCCGACCTCCACTGGGTAGATGGTAGTCTTCCAGCCAGCCTCCCGGCACTCAGCAGCGAGCTCTGGGTACTTGGCCTTCTTCCGTTCGAAGGCGGCCTCAATCCCCTCCTCCAGTGGTACGGTGAGCTCAATGAGGTGCGTCGATCTTGCCTTGGTTGACCACACCACTATGTCTGGTCG
The DNA here is from genome assembly GCF_949357685.1 of Gobio gobio. NCBI lineage: Eukaryota > Metazoa > Chordata > Actinopteri > Cypriniformes > Gobionidae > Gobio > Gobio gobio. The sequence continues at coordinate 23,605,429 of NC_137101.1, read as the reverse complement.
GAGAGATGTGGTGGTTATCTCCGTGGGGAACCGGAGCTGCCTGTCCAGGTCAACCCTCATGTTCCACTCCTGGTTGGGGGAGAAGGGCCTTGCTGTTTCTCTTGGTCTGGTGCTTCTCCTTACCCCTCCTTCCGAAACAAAGATGGTGGGGTCCTCTGCTGCTGGTGGTTGTTTGCTACCCTGTCGACACTCCTCCAGTACTTCGGCTAGCTTTCTCAGGACCTGATCGTGGCGCCATCTGTAGCGTCCCTGTGAGAGAGCGATCTTACAGCCTGACAAGATGTGCTGGAGACTTGCGTTGGGGGCATTGCAGAGTGCACAGGATTCTTCATTCCCAAACCACTGGTGGAGGTTCCGAGGGCAGGGAAGCGTGTCGTAGGTTGAACGGATAAGGAAGCTAAGTCTTGCCTGTGGGATCTTCCACACGTCTGACCAACTGATGTTCCGGTTCATGATTCCCTCCCAGGTTGTCCAGCTTCCTTGTCGACCCTGCGACACAGCCTTGATTTTGTAGCGGTCTTCCTCCATCCTCGTCACCTCTGCTACCACCATCTCCTTCCTTTGCTTGCGATTGGCCTTGGACCAAAAGCGTGGCGTCTCTCCCCATCCTAGCCCTGCTCTTCCTGCCTGAACTCTGCCCATGATCTCCCGGTGTTGTAGCCGACCGACAGCTTGATCGACCTCGGTTTGGGCATTCCACTTGCGGCCAGTAGGAACCTTGACATTTGCGTTCCTTACTGATTCATCTGTGGACTCCATCAACTCGAGAACCAACCTGGTCTTTTCTTGCATGTAGCCCAACTGTATGGACTGCAGTGGCAGCTGCAGCGTGTTTTTTCCAAAGAGACCGGTTTCAGATAGACACCGTGGCAGCCCCAACCACTTTCGGATGAATGAGTTTGCCTTTCCATCCATCTTACTTATGGTTGATGAGGGAATCTCACTCATTTTCAGGGGCCACATTACCCTCCTGTAGAGTGTAAACTGGTAGCACCAGACCTTATACTTCCCAGGGAGTTGGCTTTGGTCGATCCTTGCCAGTCCGTCAGAGAGCTGCTTCATGACGGTTTTCCCCATCTGTTTGTCAGATAGGTCTGCGGTGTACTGCCTCCCCAGGCTTTTGATGGGTTGCTCTGATAGGAGTGGGATTTTTTCCCCTCCAACGACGAAGATAGTGTTATCATTTCTGACTCCTCTCCTAAGGGACAAGCTCCGGGACTTGGAGGGCTTGATCTTCATTCTTGCCCATGACATCAATTCGTCCATCCTCTTCAGCAGTCTTGATGTGCATGCTGCTGTCTGAAGGAGGCTGGTGACATCATCCATGTAACTCCTCAGTGGAGGAAGCCTCTTACCAGTTGGGAGTTTGATCCCCCCAACCATTTGCCTTGCCCCAATGAGGATTATCTCAAAGGCTGCAACAAACAGTATTGGAGAAATAGTACACCCCATCGCGATTCCTACTTCGAGCCGCTGCCATCCGGTGGTGAAGTCCTGGTGGGAAAAACACATCTGCAAGTTGCTAAAGTACTGAGCTACCAGGTTCTTGACGCAGGAGGGCATGTGGAAAAATTCCATTGCATGGTTGACCAGCTGATGCGGAACTGATCCGTACGCATTGGCAAGGTCAAGCCAGATGACATGCAGGTCGGTCTTCTCCCGCTTAGCCTTCTGGATCTGGTCCCAGATCATAGTGGAGTGCTCTACACATCCCGGGAAACCTGGAACTCCTGCCTTCTGGCAGTTGGTGTCGACATAGCCGTTCTCGAGCAGATAGTTGGTCATCCTCCTGGCTAGCACTGAGAAGAAGATCTTTCCTTCTACATTCAGTAGTGCAATGTTTCGGAATTGGCTAATGTCTTTGGAGTTTGTTTCCTTGGGGATGAAGACTGCTACTGCTCTTTGCCATTCAGATGGAATTATTTGCTTTTTCCAGGCAGTTCTCATCAGATACCATAGCAGCTCTAGTACCTGGGGGCAGTTCTTATAGAGCCTGTAGGGGACCCCATTGGGCCCAGGTGCTGAGGAGGACCTTGCCTTCTCCACGACTTGCCTGACTTCGCTGAGCTTGAGGGGCATGATGTTGAACTCAACTGTTGGCTTTGCCGGCTGCGGTACGTATCCTGGAGTTCCTAAAGGGACGCTCCTTTGTGAATCACTGTATTGCTCCTTGACATGCTGTTCCAATTTCTCCCTGGTAATTTCAAGCTTGCCGCTCTTCTTTTCCTCCAGTAGCTGTTTTGCATGCTTGAAGGGATCCTTGAAGAAATTGGCTCGCTCTTTCTGCTTCCGCTGGCTGCGCTTGCGGATGCGTTCAGCTCTGCGAAGCCCAGCTAGCCTTTTCCGGACCTCCTCCCACAGGACTTTCAGACCCTCTCTCTCTGCGTGGGTTGCCTTTCTCCAGTTCTTGCGGAGTTGCCGACGCCTTTGCACAAGTTGGAGGATTTCCCATTCCCTCCTTCCCTTCTCTCTCCCGGCGGTCCTCTGTTTGGGGACAATTTCGCCAAACCTGTCTTTGCAGGTCTGGTATATTATGTCTCCAATCAGGTTAAGCTTAGTCTCTGCCCCTCCTCGCAGTGATCCCTCTAGGGTCTTGATCAGGTCCAAGTCCAAATTGCGCCATGCCTCTGCTTCATTTGACTTCGGCCACTTCAGCTTGCTCCTTCTGGCTGGTTCTTTGGTTACTGCATTTGGCTCTGTTCTGACTAACGTGTTGGGGACTGGGCCTTCATGCTCGCGTGGAGGCTCAGCCTCCACCAGGGGACCTTCCTCTGTGACTCTCCTGCCTTCAGCAACGTTAGGTCCTTCGGCTCTGTGGTTTTTTCCCTGGCTTTTGGTCCTTCTTGTCTCACCTACTAACGCAGTGCAAGGTTGCTGTTGGCCTTTCTGTCCACACTTTGCTTTCCCCTGGTGGATCCGTAAACCTCTAAACGTGGTCACTTTTTCCCATCCGCATGCACACTTTCGGAGGATCTTCTCCTCATTTACTGGAGTTCTGGTGTTCTCGTTGTCCATGTTCATTGCCGTCGTCACCGTGTAGTCTGTCCTGTTGGGCCCATCTTTCATCCCGCCTCTCGGAGGGCCCGTGGGTTGTTTCTCATTATGTTTCTTTGTAGTTAGGTTTGGGTGTCTCTCTCGCAAAAGACTAGTGGGTTAGGTAACTAGCCACCCACTCCCGGTGCGGTCTTTCCCTGCTGCCATCCAGTCTTTCCTGGCTGTCCTCCAGTCTTCCCTGGACTATATATATATAATTCTTATTTGTTGCTATTGAACATATACAACATTCAATGTATGGCATGTGTTATCTATATATATTCTAATAGCAGCTTCATACCTTGATGTACTCAGCAGTCAGACAGTTGCCTGCTGGGTCTGTGTGTATATTATGTATAAATGAAGATTAATGCCCCTCATCTAATCTCGGTGCTGCTTAAATCTTATTTAGTTAATGAAATGTGCCTCAGTCATAAAGCGAGCACTAGGCGGTAAGCAAGCCGTTGATTTGCGGCAAAGTGGACATCAGATGTCCTGACTGCGCATTTGCAACCTGACTGCGTGTCCAAAGTGTATTTTAATCAGTATGGACCAGAACCCACACATGAGAGCCTGGAGGTATAGAAAGAGATATCAGCTGAAACAAAATCACAATTTTCTGAAAAGCTTTGTTGTTGTATACAGTAAAAGAAAATCAATATTCAAAGTGGCAAATACATTTTTACCTTGAAAACAAACACAACATGTTTTCTACCTTGGTGTGCATAAAATACATCTTTAAAAAACATAAAACATGAAGAATATTGTACAGATGTCATAGTGGGAACCTGCCATTACTATGGGCTATTTAAAAAAAGAAGAAATTAAACAGTAAAACAACTTTGAAGCACTAAATGATTCTTAAAACAATAGATTGTTCATAAAACAACATTATTATAGTTTTTAGGGTAACACTTTATTTTAAGGTGACATAGTTACACGTTACTGCATACACTAAACAGCAAAGTATTCATAAATACAAGTAACTAACCCTAAACCAAACCCTAACCATAACTCTATAGTAAGCACATGTAGTTAACTTTTTTGTGTAACTTTTTTGTATTGTTGTTGTTATTGTTATTTCATTTAAATTCTAATATAACAACAATAATAGTCATATTTTCATCAAGTAATAATACATTTCTAATTATTATTCATTAAAAATGCATTACTAACCGTTAGTGACAGTTCTCTGTGACCACTATCCTCTAAATATAGGCTATTGTGTAAAGAATAATTCCTGTATGTTGTCAACACCCACCCTGAAAAGAAATCTATTCTGTAGGATCTTCTCTCTCTGACTCTTGTCGTCCTCCACTCATGTTATCACTAATTAGTGGATAGCAAATTTGAGCAGCACTTCCATAATTGCCAGATGGCAGGATGTACTCCAGGACACATTTACTGGTTTACTCCTCACCTGCCTCATACAGATTTACGGTGTTTGATGGTTGTTGTTATTAGCATAATCTGCTTCATATGCATTAAGGGTGTTGCAGAATCTAGGACATGTGTTTATTTGACATGTGTCATGCAGTGTATTTACCAGTGCTTTCATATCCAGGTTCAAATCGGGGGAGATATTTAACAACTGCATACTTCATAAGACTTGTGTGATAAGTGATGCGAACTACATTACGAATCAAAATCTGAGCATTGTTGTCCATTATTTCGACTTATAGCCATCAGCAAAAGTTATTTTTCTTTCTTTCTTTAGGCAAGTATGTTTTTATAATGTTTTTATTTGATTTACATCCATTGATGAGGCTTGATATGACTTGTATCTCTATTTTCCAGAGCATGCCTTACATTCTTTTCTCTATCCACATATAAATGAAGCACAATCAAGCCACTTTCCCTCCCTTTCAGCTGTTCTGCCCTAGTGTCACTGATTTCTTGCTCAGTCTCGCTCACTGAAGCACCCCACTTTTGGCCTCTCCACTCCTTACTTGATGGCTTATGCCCAGCCGACGGCAACACGCTGCACTTTTTAATCAGCAGGTTGCAGTGGTGCTGTAAAAGTGGCGTACATTAAAATGCTTATTTTGTGTGAGGCGACGGCATGTCAAATTCTTTATGTAGGTTGCACATCCAAAAACAGCCGAGGACCATTTCTGAATTATTTTACTGCTGTTTTATACATGAGGAAGTGTACCTAAATGTATTTATAGATATATTTTAGATTTCCAAAACTAAACATAAACGCTTTGCAACAGTGCACAGTATCAATAATTTTAGTTACAATGTACAATTGACTGTTCACAAAGACCCGGCCCCTTTAGTTACCATGGCGCTCTCACGCCACACATCATGTTTTCACGCAGTGAAAAATACATTGTGGAGTCATTTATTCAGAAATGTAACCGTGGCTTTTTAATGTGTTGTGACAGATTGCTGGACCCCGTGAACCGATCAACTATTCCTTCTAGTTAATTTATAGCATCAAATAAACATGAATGAACATTAGAAGGAATGTTTTTTCAACCACGGAAAGATGTCAGTACACATCGTTTTTCAAGTTCAAGTCCACCAACGTTAATCTACAAACTCTCTTGACTGTGGAGAGTTGGCGGATGGCGGATTATGATTGGTCAGATTGCCTGTCAATCAAACTCCCCGCAAAGGGTGAATTATATAAATATTTTTGTGTCGCAAATCCTTCTCTTGTCTCTAAACCTAAACCCTAACCATTTCTTATAAAATAGGCTACAGTTGAAAAAAATTAATTATGAATTTGTATACTTAAGATGAAGACGGTTGAATTTGGACAATCATATGGATTCTGAAGATTTGAATTACAAAGCTCAAATAAAAATGATTACTTCTGATCATTTTATGGTCACTTTTTGAGTCACAGTATATTCAGAAAACTGTGTAGGGGAGCGCGGGGCACAACCTAACGCATGCTTAGTTGGAACACGCACGTTTTAACACTTTCCACACATACCAGGATGACGAAACTTAGTGTATTTACTAGTTGTCATATCAAAATTATTTAGAGAAAAAATAGCGCCAAAATTAAAAAATCTCTGGAAGTTATTACTGAACATGTATTTAACCTTAGCAAAAGTAAATTTCTTACTTAAGATTATTTTTCATCTCTCTTTTTTTTGTGTCAAATCTGATATTATTTTAATCTTATATCTGTTATTTAACAGTTGAGATCGTTCTTTAATGCTGATCTAACCAGCAGAAGACACGAGCCGCAATTTAAATCCCAGTTGTGCAGGTGGGGTGTGTTGTAACACTGCGTTACAATGAGCTCCTATTAGAAATATGCCATTATATTCTATACTTTTATGAATTCTTTTGAGAAACCATGAGAAAACGGTGAATAATGACTTAGAGTCAATGTTCAGAAATTATTCGTTATTAATATGTTTTTAAATATGCTGTTTAGCTGTATTTAGCGATGTGTTTGTTGTCAAACTCAAAAATATTTTTAATGATTAAAAAATGCCATTATTTTATTTTAAAAAGTTAATAATTGTATTTTGTTGACAAAATATTTTAGTTTGTCTTACCTGATATAATCCAAAAATTATCCAAGCTGTCATTTGGTCATGTTACAATGTGCCCCTAACATGTTACAATTTACCCCACCTATGGGGCATGTTGTCACATTTCACTTCCATTCTTTGGGGGTAAATCAAGAAAAAAGTATACACTGTATTAATGAAACAAAATCTACTGTGCAATTACTGTGGGGAAAAAATAAATACTCTGAACCCCAAGTGGATTTACACAAACTGAGACTATTATGGTTAAATGATTACAGATATCATTAATTATAAGGTTTTAAAGGTCCCATGGCATGACATTTTCATTTTATGAGGTTTTTCAACATTACTATGAGTTCCCCTTGCCTGAATATTGTCCCAAAGTGGATAGAAATGTTGATTGGTGTAAACCTGAGTTCTGGCTGTCTTTCTCTGCCTTTGAGAAAATGACAGGCGAGACTAGCCAATCCTGAAGTCTCCTGGTTTGACGTCCAAGCAGGAACGGTTACCTCCCTTTCCTCCGCCCAGAGAATCTGGCACGCCCATGCAAACGCTCATGGCTTGTGAACGAGTGAATGCTAGCAGTTTCTCAGTGTTTGGATTTACAAATGAAAACAGAAGTCTTTTTTCAGTTCCTTCTGATCTGTGATCACTGATCAGTGATTTCTGATGTGTAGCTAATTATTTATTATTCGTGCACACACTGCGGCTTCTCTCTCTCGCGACATAACGGTGTTTTTATGTTTTCTATCTTGTGAGTCAGTGTTTTTGTACGTCCTCGTCGCGTCTATCTGTTCTACAATGTGCATACAGTCATGAGTTTCTGCTCAACATCAGCAGACTCGCATCTCTTTAGAGATAAACCTCACACACGCCAAAGCTCGTGCTGCACTGACCGGTCGGCCTTCAACATCCCCGACCCCCAGTACTGCATCTGGCCCACAGCGGAGGCACCAAACGCGGCGCGAGATTAAGCAGAAGGGGGGTAAACGTGAGCATATCCGGGCTAGCCAGCCAAGCCCCACAATAAACTGGATTACATTCGATTACTGCTGTTGTGTCTTTGTTTGCGCTGTGTACTCAATGCGCGTCACTGACGCTTTTCATATGATAGGAACATATCTAAAAATAATGCTATTATCAACACTTACTCGTAACTCGTTCATCTCGACAGCTGTAATGGTACTTTGCATGTGTTACAAAGTTGGTAATAATGATGAAGACGGACTCGGCGTGACTGGGACTCGTGTTTATTCAGAACTCTCAGATACAAACACAATAAACTCGCGCTGACTGACAGCGCTCTCATAACTCAGTAGTTACTATAAATAACTTTGTTAGCAATCGCTGAGCTCCGTCTCTGGTACATTAGTGATGTCCGGTTCGAGAACGATCTTTCTTTTGAACCGGTTCTTTTTAGTGAACCAAATCAGTTCACCAAATCGGACTGAATCGTTCTAAATGGTTCACGTCTCCAGTCAGCGCTGATCCATAATTTACTAAAGTTACTAACTTTCTGACATGAGTGACAGTCCCTCCGACTAAAAATAGACTAATAACCTGAAGTATATGCTGTAACTACAACAGTTCAGTTCACTGAACTGAGACTGAAAGAACTGATGAGAAGTGAACTCAGGTCCACCCGTCTCTCTGTCAGCAGCTCGTGCCTCATAGACCTCGTTAAACCACGCCCCCTCCGCTCATTTCAAATGCAAAGATGTCAGCCAATCACAACAGTGGGCGTTTTTACTACCGCAGACACGCCTCTTGGAACAGGGCATTCAGCCACAGGGCAAACATCAGTATTGAAAAAAATGCCTTTTATTTCTAAATTATGACATTTTATGATGTAAAAATCATACTAACAATATAAGTACACCTCAGGAAACATTATAAAATAATAGAAAAATGCCATGCCATGGGACCTTTAAAGTATTCTTTTTTTTAAATTATGTAATCCTTTAAAACGAGATGGCACTAGAAATCACAGAATGGAATAAAATATTATAATTTCAAATAAAGTAACAGCTTTAAATAATTGCGATCGAATCCCATTGATCATAAATACAATAGAATCGATCAATTCATTTCAAGATTTAAATCTTCATAGATAAAGTTTTGTCTGTAAGGTTGTTAATACATAAATTATTTAGGTTTCACGTTTATGTCAATATTGTACATGTTTTTTGTGCCTATGTAATGTACGTGTGTAAAATACATATGAATACTCATGAGATCAATTTGGATTATGAAATTCAATTAAAATTTTGTGTTCATTAAAATACTTTTGTGTGAGGCGAAATTATTCTTTATGTAGACCACACATCCTAAAAGAGCTGAGGACTATTTCTGAATTATTTTCCTGATGTTTTATACATTAGAAATTCAAGATTGACTAAAAGGTCACCTTTACATAATCGCTAAAGCATTTTATTCACCATCACTGTCAACCTGGGGCCTTAAAGAGCAAATACACTGTTCTGACAAGCCTATGAAAATAAGTTTTTCATGTCCAGAGAGTCAAGTAGCAACTCAAGAACCCTATCCACCTTATTTTGCAACGCACAAGTAAGCTATTTTCTGTGAATGTGTGAGACTTCCGATTCATTACCTCCCATAGGGAAATAACTAGAAAAGAAAGGTAAAACTGTTTGCGCTGTTTATAATTACGACAATACATTACAATAATAGGATAAGAAACCAGTTCGCTAAATCAAGCAGCATGACAAGCCGTTTTGTACAGCTAAAAATAACTCAAAGCGGATCACACCGGAAGCCACATTCAGCGTACAAATTGGTGGATACAGTGAAAAAATAGTTATTGATAAAAAGGGTACAACAGTTTGTCACTGGGGCAGTACCTTAAAAGGACAACATTGTACCTTAACAACCCCTAAAAGGTGCATTTTAGTAGCTTAGAGTAGTAATTTGTACCCTCAGGGCTTGACATCTGCCAACCCGCCAAATGCGGCTGGATTTCAGCAGTGGCGTGTAACGCAGTCAATCCTACTAGCCGGGTTGAATTTTTTATATAATACATTTTTCATTTGTAGTCTCGCAAAAAGCGCAATGTAGTGTTGTCAAAAATATCGATACTGAAATATCTGAAAGTCTTCTAAAGCTCATTTTATAGATAAACGATACCAGCTGCGCTTTCTCGCTCTCTCATGATATTTCCGACAGCGAGTTGACACACAAACCCGCCTCCTCCCACTCACTCGTTTCATTAGCTCCTTATTAATATTGTTGGTGTATTTGAATTCCAGCAAGGGATTGCACATAATTTGATCCATTCCCATAGATTTTGTCCTCACACACAAAGTGTGTGCACATAAAGCCACCTCTCAGTATAAATTGAGTTTTCCGCTTTTTCGATGCTCATTGCGCTTAAACAGTCAAATACACACAAAATCATATCAAAACGCTGGTCTTTGAGAGTATTCACATAAACACTGTCAATTATGTTAATGTAAGCATTTAAGAAAGAAAACATATCATATAATGGATGCGTGCATCTGGTTTTTAAAGTGACAGCAGCCTAATATACCTGCTGCAAAAGTAGGTATATTAAATAATATTAAAAAATATCTATATGGCCCATGGCATCGATGTCAAAATAGTACCTTTTAGGTACTACACTCTAAAAAATAAAAAGGTTCTATATGGCACCAAAAATGGTTCTTGCCTCGTAATCATAGGGGAACCTTTTTAAGTGCTATATAGCACCAATTTTGGTGCTTCAGTGGTTCTTCAGAGGTTCTTCACCAGTTCTTTGACTAAGGTGCTATATAGCACCTCGGAAGAACCACTGAAGAACCACTGAAGCACCAAAATTGGTGCTATATAGCACTTAAAAATGTTCCCCTATGATTACGAGGCAAGAACCATTTTTGGTGCCATATAGAACCTTTTTTTTTTAGAGTGTACTACAACCTTTTATGGGTACACAAAAGGTACAAAGATGTCCCTTTGAGGGTACTGCTCCAGTGACAAGCTGTTGTACCCATAAAGTTTTGCACATGTTTTTTTTTTCTGAGAGTGTACACATATTTACAAAAAAACATTTGTGATTAAAAAAGTAAATATATTTATTTAAATTAACAATAAATGAAAAAAATGTGCAATCAACCTTTTTCACAGCCGCAGTAATCTTAATGCTTTATTGGATTAACTGTGCAGCCCTAATATGTGCGTTGACTCTGTCTCTCTCGCTAATTCCAAACAGGTCATTTGCACTGCCTTGTTCATTCCTGAAGGTCATCTGTGGTAAGACATGAAAGACAGAGAGGCAGACAGAAGTTGAATGCAAGACACTGGACGGCCTGTGTGTGCGTGTCTTTGTTTTGTGCGCTTCAAGGCCGATTTAGGAGGAGTTTAGAGAGAAAATATTCATGAATCTGCCGTTTGATGTCGGCGGGTATTGTTTAGCTCTTAATACCAGGTGAGGTGCTCTACACTGACACTACTTCCTGTTTGTTATGATTAGAGTTCAGAAGCCTCATGGCCTTTCGCCTCATCTCAGCCAATGTTTTTCCTCCAGGGGGGAAATGAGCATTTGATGTGATGTGAGGATGCCGTTCAGTGCATTTTAAGTGTCTTTGTGTCATTGGATTTGGGCATCCTTTCATTGATTGCAACAGGAAAAGAAAAATTATATATTTTTTGTCATCAAAAAAGGATCAACAAATACAGTCCTTAGGGTCAAACTTGTATATTTTACTTTCAAATCTCTCTTTTACTTAACAGATATATGAAATATTCACCACTTGTCCTCAAAATGCAATTGCCTTTGCAATTTTCTAGATTGAGTAGATATTTGAATAGCTGCTGTTTGAATTGTATCTTCAGAGTTAATTACATATCAAATTGTTTCGATTTTAAACACTGTTCTTTTTGTGCTTCCACACTAATCCTGTTAGAGTCGATTTGAAGCGCTTTAAGGCCGTGAAACACCAAAACAACATCAAAGAACTAGTGGCGACGAAAGCCGCATGTGGCGTCACCTTGCGTCACATGAGTCTGGGCTGTAAAGTTGTGTATGAACACACCGCAAAGACTATAGCCAGCGGCCAACAAGCAGGTGTCAATAGTCTTTATTTGTCATTCCAAAAGTGAAAATTAAACTAGGACTGCAGAGATACAAACCATTAAACAAAAAAGCACTTGTTTACCATTTATCAAATCAATCATGTTGATCACTTTCTTCGTTACAGGCAGCTCATGTCGTTATGAAAATGTTTGCGTTGTGGAATCTTTGTAAGATGACAAATTAGAACAGACTTCTGTCTGTGCCATCTTGACTTCTGTGCTCGCTTTCATCACTTTCACTTTTCTTCTCGTGCTCCTGACTGGTTCACCAATCAGAGTTCTTTCCCTCACCGACGACGACGGATGGCGATTTAACATGCTCAATCTGCCAAAAAAGTCGCTGATGGGGTCCGACTATTGCCTATGGTGCAGAACACATCACAAAAACTAAGCTGACAGATGCTCAACGGTGGCCCAACATTGGCTGACGGCCAACCATCAGCTTAGGGACTGGACTTCAGGGACATGTTTTACACTACTTAGAATTATTCAGACATTGACATTTTTTAGAATTTCCAAATAGAATTTGAAAATCTAAATCTAAAATATTTGTTCTGTATGTCACTCAAATAAGCATACTTTTTTGTATAAAAGTTGATATTTCCTTCCTTCCATTGAATCTCAAATCTGGTGTAACGTGTATGTTCTTTTTTAGTTTAATTTTAACTGTGTTCCCGATCACCTGAGTTTCAAATTACTTTCCATAGTCCCTAATTCCACACACCTGTTCTGTTTCTATCTTTATTAAAGGGTTAGTTCACCCAAAAATAAAAATTAGCCGAATCGCGAATCGCCTTCTGTATTCAACTTACGGAAAAAATGTAGTGCCTCTCGCATTTCAAAATGCTTACGCTACGTCTGACGAGCGTAACTGGTGTACAATGTCCAGTGTTGGGTAAGTTTCTCTAAAAAAAAAATAAAAAAAAATACTAGTTACTAGTTACATCTTCGATAGTGTAATTAGATTACTGTCCAAATTACTCTCTCCAAAAAGTATTTAATTACTTATTACTAATTACTTTCTAATCCTATATCAACCTCAACTAGTTGAGTGATTCAAAGATAGACATGAAACGGCTCTTTTAATTTATTCAAATAAATAATATAAAACTACATAAATTATTCTTATTAACTGACCACAGTATTACAAATGTGAAAAGGTTACATAAAAATGAGCGTTTTAATGTTAGACTTTAAATTTTGCTGTTAATTCAACTATTGTATTATATTTACTTGTTCTACAGTCTATACACATTATTTAGTTCAATAACATCAGTAGTAACTGTAATTAAATTACAGAAAAAATAAGAGTAATCCCTTACTTAAAGGGTTAGTTCACCCAAAAATGAAAATTCTGTCATTAATTACTTACCCTCATGTCGTTCGACACCCGTAAGACCTCCGTTCATCTTCGGAACACAAATGAAGATATTTATGTTGAAATCCAATGGCTCAGAAAGGCCTCCATTGGCACAATGTTCTTTACACTCTCAAGACCCATAAAAGGTACTAAAGACGTCGTTACAAAGTCCATCTCACTACAGCGGTTCTAAAATAACTTTATGAAGCGACGAGAATAGTTTTTGTGCGCAAAAAAAACCTAAATAATGACTTATATAGTGATGACCGATTTCAAAACACGGCATCATGAAGCTTCGAAGCGTTATGAATCAGTGAGTCGATTCAGCAGTTTGGATCGCCAAAGTCACGCAATTTCAGCAGTTTGGCGGTTTGACACGCGATCCGAATCATGATTCGACTCGCTGATTCATAACGCTTCGAAGCTTCATGATGCCGTGTTTTGAAATCGGTCATCACTTTATAAGTCGTTATTTAGGTTTTTTTTTGCGCACAAAAACTATTCTCGCCGCTTCATAAAGTTATTGTAGAACCACTGTAGTGAGATGGACTGTTTAACGACGTCTTTAGTATCTTTAATGGGTCTTGAGAGTGTACAGTGCATTGTGCCAATGGAGGCCTTTCTGAGCCATCGGATTTCAACTAAAATATCTTAATTTGTGTTCCGAAGATGAACGGAGGTTTTACGGGTGTCCAACGACATGAGGGTAAGTAATTAATGACAGAATTTTCCTTTTTGGGTGAAATAACCCTTAAACTTTTTCAAGGGAAGTGTAATTAAATTACAGTAACTAATTACTTAGTAACTAGTTACACCCAACACTGGCAATGTCGTCAGACGTAGCGTAAGCATTTTGAACTGCAAGAGGCACTACACTTTTTCTGTAAGTTGAATACGGAAGGCGATTCGCTGGAACTTCACTTTATAAAGTTTTAAACATGGATATTTTTCTTACACAAATGCGCCACTTCACTTCAGAAGGCCTTTATTAACCCCCAGTTATATGATGGATAGATGCACTTTTATAGACTTCAAAAACGAGGCAACAGTCACTGCCATTATAAAGCTTGGAAGAGCCAGGACATTTATAATATAACTCTGATTGTGTTCGTCTGAAAGAAGAATGTCATATACACCAAGGATGGCTTGAGGGTGAGTAAATCATGGACTAATTTTCGTTTTTGGGTGAACTAACCCTTTAAGTTCCTCTGGAATTTAGGCCTTAGTGTCCTTAGTTCATTGTTTAGTATTGTTTATGTCAACATCTATGTTGTATGTGGTTGAGTTCTAGTTTATCTCCTGGGATTCTCCTGAGTTCTCTGTGTGGATTATGATAAAGACTTTTTTTTGTTTCTACTCTTTCGTCGTGCGCATCTTTACAGCCACCGTGACAGCTGGATTATCAGCTTTTGCACAAACAAGATTTCAACCGAGGCGGATGAACATCCCCACTACCCCACACCCCCAGGATCACAATTTTAACCAGTGCAAAAGTTGTATTCACATTTTGTATTAAATTAGAATATTACAAAATAGAAGTAATCTCAGAAATGGCTTTTGGACACCACTGTAGGGAAAAAAAACTATAATACTAGCTAGAAAAAAATAAAACAACAAATGAAAGTGCATCCTCGCACTCAGATAAGGAACGGCTCTGGAGTAAACAAACTAAAATGCTAATAAGAGGTTATCGGCCAGGACTTTTCATGTTTTGTTTTTGTTTACAATTCACAGTTTTAATCTTATATTAAAGCTCCAGCAGAATAAAAGTTTTGTTTTGTTTACCATTGCAGGTCACTTTTCACCTTGGAAGACCTCTAAACAGGTAAAACGTATCGTATTTCAGCCTTCTGATTTTAATTAATAAACTAACAGTAACCGTGCACACTCACTATTGACTGATTAAGTCATACAATACATTATGCAGCATATCTATGAATAACCATGACTCTAGAGCTTTATTACTAAGCTGAATACATAATAGATGCTTTATTACATTGTTATAACATAATACCACTAACTGCATTGTACTAAGCTACTGCTTGTGCCTCTTAATGGACAGTTCAGGAAGACTTACTAATGTTCTTCACAGATACATCACTACAACACCAAACGCTAGCTATTTTTAGAAATATGTGAAAAAGTTATTTTAATAGAGCAAATAATATTTTCTAGGTTAAAAGATGTATGTATAATACAAATATTTTGCTCAGTTAGAAGTTGCATTTGTGTGAGCGCAAAGAATTAGGTTATGGAAATTCTTTGTTAAAAGATGTGGGAACCCTAGTTGAAATAAACACTTTATATGTCATAATTTTACAGCTGAGAACAAACTCTTAGAGATCACAGCACCTTCACTAATCTTTTTTCACTAACCATTGCTCTGGCACGTAAAATCTTGACCCTCAGCAGCAGTCTGTCCATGTCTTGTCCACTGTTTCTGATCCAATATTGTCTGCTTGACCACATCTTAAAGGAAAGTTTCCTCAATAAACTCTAAAATGCATGTATAAAATGTTTTATAGATTTTTTTTTTGACATATATATAGATTTTAATAGAGCAAATTATATTTTCTAGTTAAAAATCTGGTTAAATCTAGTTATGCTCAGGCGGCCGGCTAAGAATTGCAATGTTTTGCATATATAATATATGTATTTAATATACAGTATGTTTTGCAAATCCAGTAATCACCACTGGAAAGTTTATGGAAATTCATTACTAAAATATGTAGGAACCCTAGTTGAAATATGTTTTTACACACACACACACACACACACACACACATCCTACATGCCTGCCCATGCACCCACACATCTGTTTATTTTTGGGTTTGAGAACCCTGCCCTGTCTACTTCATATAACAAAGGCTTGACTGGTCATAAATCGACTGATTTTTCTTCACACTATAGAGAGTCAGTGGCACTGCCTTGAGCTGCTGGCGACTGTACTGTCATTCTTCAACACATATCTTTGTATCTATCTCTAGGGAACAGAACTGGGACAGAGTGAAAGTACCCGCTACTGCAGTACAGTTGAGAGCTGCTTGGTCTTTATCATCTCGCTCCCTCCCTAACGCTGGGGTTTAATTAGACATCATTTGCTTTAAGAATATCTCAACAGTCGGAAAAAGTTTCATTTCTTGAAAATGTTAAAGAGGTCCATCTTTTTTCTGCAATTATCCATGTCTGAAGAATATTATCCAACGTTGAGTGTGACGGTTATTTGGTCACTGCACTGCATCATTTAATCGATTGAAATTATGAAATGCAATGGCTTTTGCTACAGACCGTCTAATGGTTACAGCTGTCAAAATACAGTAATGCATATGAGAACCGCCTTAAATGAATATGGTGTATAGGCTAATAGGGATGGGATGGAACAGCTGAAATATGTGGCAATATCTGTGGCAAGCAGTGCGGGGCAGAGAGCCGTGGGAACGAGCGAGGTCGGTGGCGCAAGTGTTGATGAGTTTCGTCTGCAGGCCACACCAGTCTCTTGTTTCATCCTCGCTCCGTTCCCACAGCTCTTGGCCACACCCTGCTTTCCACAATATCTTTTAGGCTTCTCTGACAATAGTTTCGTTGTTGATATTTGTTCTGAAATGGCTCAGCAGTACCATCATTTTGACCAAACAGCCATTATTGCTAAGTAGATTGTTAATTTCTAAATCAAGAGATAAAATACAGTAAAAATCTAGTTAAAATGTTGCTTTGCTAAATTAACCTAATCGTTTGAATCATGAATTATATTAAATATTTATCTCTTCTTGTGCTCATACTCATAAGTCGTGAAGTACTGAGTGCAAACTGTCCAATTTCCACAGAAACTTAGTTAAAAGCACATAAAAATGACCACAAAATTGGTTAATAATTTGGCTAATTTTATATAACCTACAAAATAGAATCAACTTTATCCTAAATGACTGATATAATGCCCAGCACCAGAATACAGTGAATGCATAAACTGCATCCGAAATCGCGTGCAATGATTGAATTTGAACTTCAAATTTGTTAAAAAAGTACGTTCTTTGTAGTATGAATGTGTGTAGTATGAATGTAATTCGAACATACTACATCCACCATGTTGTCACTATCATGTGACCTCACAGATCAATTGCGTCCCTTCACTGCCATTCACAAATCCTCTCCCGTGGCCTCATGGGATAGTTCTGCACACTTCACGCCGGAAGTAGTAGATCATCCGGGTACTTTTCGCCTACTCTATGAATTTGGACATACTACTCTGTTGGTGTTCTTTTTTTTGCATACTATATAGTAGGGAAGTATTTAATTCGGATGCAGTGATGCACATTGTACAAAGAAAATAAGATGTTTACAAACCAACCTGATCTCACAGAATTCCGTGAAATGAACACGGGCCCCTTAACTCAAAATCTGTGGCAGTTTCACGGAATCGCCGAAAAATCCGTGATGGGTCCACGGAAGTGATGCCTATGTAAGTTAATGACAGTAGCCTATACAGACACGTTGAGCATGGTTATCATCATGAAACTATGATTTTGCCATTATGACATGGAGTGTGATTCTCGATTTAATCAGCCAGCATAATTTTATTTACAATTAGTTTCATTTTTATTTACAGTATTCAGACATGTTTTGAACACATAACCCAATCCCTTCCCTAAACCTACCCATTTGTGTATTATAAAAAACAGGATATAACAGGCAGATACGCCTGCAGCCACAATTTATTCAAAAAGCACAAATATTCCAAGTGTTCCGAGGCCAAACGATTGATTTGTGTGAAGAAAATCCCCAAAAGCGATCAGCAGCGTTGAGTCCATTCGCCAAAGATCACAAACACATTTCAAATTTTACCGCCGGAAGAAACGTTACGTCAGCTTTGACAGAATTGGCTGTCGTATGTCTCGTGACCAATTGTGTCGGCTTTGATTGTAAAATGCCATTGGCTCTCGTGTGTCTCGTGACAGATTGCGTCATGCTAAAAAGTCGTGTGTATTATTTGAATGAGATATGAATGAGTGCGTTCACGGAGCGGCGGGATCATCATTTTAGTGATTAAAACATTAAGATCAACTCTGTTCTTTACATGAAGGCATCGTGTGACTTCAGAAGACTTGGAATGCAACATGAGTTAATACTTTTATACTGTTGAAAAAAGACTTTGGTCAGTTTTTGCAATAAATACCTGTGACTGTACTTGTATTTGCCTGTTATGTGTTTTATATTGTTGAGAGTGGGTAGGTTTAGGGTAGGAGTGGAGTTAGTTGCTCCAATATATAAAACTAGCCTATAAATATTCATAAAATCATGTCTACTTTTTACTGTCATTGACTTATATGCTGGACCCATCACGGAATTCCGTGAAACTGCCACGGATTTTGAGTTAAGGGGCCGTGTTCATTTCACGGAATTCTGTGAGACCAGGTTGCAACAAACCCCATCTAAACCCCATTGTCTGAATACTCTTGAGTGTACTCTTTCCTCATAAAGTCAACTATGTGACATTCATTATCTAGAGAAGGAGTGAACAAGTCAGCCGAATGTGTGAGGTGTGTAAAATGCCAACCTAACCAGTACTAAGATAAAGACTAAACCCAATATCACTCTCTTCCCATTTCATCTCTGGATGATTAAACTTATATGACCCATTCTCAGACTCTGACTCTGTCTGAGCAAATGAAACAAGTTGAGTTTTAAAACATAAAATATTTATAATAAAACCGTATTTTTTATTCATCAAAAACCTCAACCAAGCACAAACCTGAAGTTATAAATGAAAAACTGATGTGAACCCATCCAAAACAGTTTGTCCTTTAGCAGACCTCTGGCGTGAGCTGCAAAACATTTCAAATGGACGTTGATTCTTAAAGGGAACAGGAAAGTGTGTATGTCACAGCCCTTTGCTCTGGCAATAATAGGCTATTATCATCAATGAGCTAATGCGCGCGTGTGCATAAGTTTTCTTGGTAGTGACATGTTTTAATCGGTTTGTTTCCCAGCTGCGCACAGCAGCCCAGAGGCATTTGCCTTCATCCTCTAGAGCTCCTCCAGATTAGCATGCTAACCCAGACCTCCTTTAATTAATAAGCCCTGGCATCTTTCTCATCCTGGCATCTACTTTCTTTCTTTGTTGATTTTTACCCCCTCTTCTTCAATTATGCCTTTTGTTTGGCTTTGCTTTTAGGGTGCTTTTACACTAAAGCTTTTGGCGTAAACCCGAATACATTTGTTGTGTAAGGTACATTTAGTTAATTTTAAAGGGTTTCGTTTGTTGCTGTAACATGTCTTCCGGGGTTGGGGGATATTTTTAATTGAATCACCTCGTTTTTGATTTATGCGTGGGAATTGAACTAGCCACGACCCCACAGGAAGTTGAATGACAAAATGCAGTATAATTTACTAAACTAAAATTGTTGTTAAATATATGGTTACCGTTAGTTATTGAATTGAAAAAAGTGGGAAAAGTCATTAAAACATTTGTGTAAATTGTTTTAAATGTATTTATTAAAATCTCATAATTTCATAATTTTTGACTTTTTTTCAAATATTTATTCTTTAAAACTACTAAAAGAATCATTGATAAAAACCGTTAAGAAGCTGATTTAGAACCGGTATCATTCAGTTCGTTATCATTCCCATCCCTAACAGCGATAGTCACATTAATGACGCAAACGCACCACGATTCGGACCCAAAAGCAGGAGTGGGTGATGGAATTGAACTTGAGTTCAGGCCAAGCAATCTGTGTGGAAACATCCTTGATATTAGAAAAAGCGGACCTCTATGCCTGCTTGCTTTGTGCATTCTGTTTGCATAACCTAATTTTGGGTGTCGTGCGAGAGCCCAGTGCGGTAAAGTGGTTTGGGAACGTTTCGCCCACAGCTGCATTAGCATGAGAAAACACAAAGATTACATTCAGTATCGTCAGCAATAGAGAAACGCATCAAGCGTCCTTGATGAGCCCTTGATGCCGCCTTATTTTGCTGAGCTTGAACTAACGTGCCATGTATTGTGTGTACACTTCATTTAAAAACTAATTACAGCAAAAGCGAGTTCATTGTTAGACCCCTTCCTATCCCACAGCCAGTGAAATTTCAGGCAGAAGTTGCCTGGAAGAGTACAGTTGCTTACTCAGTTCAGCATTTTAATAAACTCAGCGCTGGGAGATGATTGGGTGCTTTACTGAATGCCGGTGTATTTGCAGGTCTTGGAACATTGGGATCCTCACAGCAGTCCCACAACCAGTCTATCTATCCATGCTCTCCCTCACAGCACTCCATATCTGCACTGGCCCTCAGGTCCAGAGTTTGACTTGACCAAACCTGACCCCTATGACCTGTATGAGAAGTCCAGGGCTATCTATGAAAATAGGCGTAAGTAACTGAAGCAACATCTTGCTAGCACCTAAAGCTATTGATGTCTACTTAGCCTGCTGCTAATCTGTGCTGTTTACCTACTGTGTTTTTGCACACATGCTCATATGGAATTCATGTTGTGCTTATACATTTCCTGTTGTTCATCCAAAAAAGAATGAAGCACAATGCTCTAAAGTAGCTAGCGATGAAAGCTATCTTTTCTGTGGTAAGTTTTTGCGAGATTGGGATGAGCGACAAGAAATGATTTGTATTTCTGTAGCATTATGCTAAGTTGCTCCACCCACAGTGAAATCTCGCTGTTCAAAAATTGCATTCCACATTGTTGTAAAAATGTAATGGAAGAAATCATAACATCATATGCTGGCTATATTAACAGGAGTTTTTTTGTCTTTTTTGACGTTATTGGAACTAAACAAGTCAAATTTATGTTACGAATGTTGTCAGATTTTATTAATGAAATCAGGCATAACATTATGAATAACACTGATTATCTCTTCATCACGGCACCTGTTAGTGGGTGGGATATATTAGGCAGCAAGTGAACATTTTGTTCTCAAAGTTGATGTGTTAGAAGCAGAAAAAATGGGCAAGCGTAAGCGGGATTTGAGCGAGTTTGACAAGGGCCAAATTGTGATGGCTAGACGACTGGGTCAGAGCATCTCTAAAACTGCAGCTCTTGTGGGGTGTTCCCAGTCTGCAGTGGTCAGTATCTATCAAAAGTGGTCCAAGGAAGGAACAGTGGTGAATCAGCGACAGGGTCATGGGTGGCCAAGGCTCATTGCTACACGTGGGGAGCGAATGCTGGCCCATGTGGTCCAATCAAATAGACAAGCTGCTCAAGAAGTTAATGCTGGTTTTGATAGAAAGGTGTCAGAATACACAGTGCATCGCAGTTTGTTGCGTATGTGGCTGCATAGCTGCAGACCAGTCAGGGAGCCCATGCTGACCCCTGTCCACCGCCAAAAGTGCCAACAGTTGGTCCTGCCGTCCTGACATCAATGTGGATGTTACTTTGACCACCTACTTAATCATTGTTGCAGACCATGTACTCCCTTTCATGGAAACGGTATTCCCTGGTGGCTGTGGCCTCTTTCAGCAGGATAAACGTGCCTTGCCACAAAGCAAAAATGGTTCAGGAATGGTTTGAGGAGCACAACAACGAGTTTGAGGTGTTGACTTGGCCTCCAAATTCCCCAGATCTCAATCCAATCGAGCATCTGTGGGATGTGCTGAACAAACAAGTCCGATCAATGGAGGTCCCACCTCACAACTTACAGGACTTAAAGGATCTGCTGCTAACATCTTGGTGTCAGATACCACAGCACACCTTCAGGGGTTTAGTGGAGTCCATCCAAAGGGGGACCAACACAATATTAGGGATATTATAATATTAGGACATAATGTTATGCCTGATCTGTGTATATATATATATATACATACACTCACTCGTATATATATATATATATATATATATATATATATATATATATATATATATATATATATATATATATATATATATATATATATATATATACAGTATATATATATATATATATATATATATTATAAACATAAATTATTTAATATCCCTTTCAAACCAACAGGAGCTGTACTTGGATGTACATAGAGATTAATAATATCAAAATGGCCACTGAGTAAAAGTGATATTAAACATCAAATATGCTCACCTAGGACTTTTAGTTTGGCCCAAAAATTATTTTTACTGCTGCCTTATATTGTTAGAACATGGTGTAAGTCTCCAGTGACCATTATGTCAGCTCTCCGAGACTCACAAAATACTTTTTCACTGTTGTAACTTACAATCTATCTTATCCTCCATGGTAAGTATTTTGAGGTTGTCGTGTCTTGTCAATTTGGAATTTTCCCACAATTAGATCTGTAGAGCTGCTCTGGAGTCTGGGAGAACTTCAGTTGCTTTTGTGACTTTGGGGTTATATAACACTTTACATTATTAATGCAGGTACTTTCTTAACCAAATTTAGAGACATTACGACACACACAGGCTTTCTGAACATTTGAAGGTCCCCCTGTGAACCAACATTCATAGCATTAGAAGGATATGTTTAATTCAACAAATAGTTTATAATACATTAATTCATAAAAATATGAAAATACTTATAACGGTATGAAATGACCTTCATATTGAACAAATACGTCTGAACTCTCAATAGAGTTGTGCATTTAGATTGACAGCGATTAAATCAGTCGTGGTCAACATGTCGTTCTGTTATTACTCGCATATATTCAACTACTGTCTGCACTCCCATTACTGGTCACATTGCATTTGCATAAAGTTGAACTGCTGTACCACAGTAGACATTTTCTATGGTTTTAAATCAGCAGGGAGGTGATGTGCTCTCCCTCATTACTGTTTCCTGTTCTATACCTCCTCCTTTATTTTGTACAGTATATAGTGTCCTCTTTAATATTCACAGCTGGCAATGATAGGTTGGCATATGGCATTGGAGATGTTGGTTAATATAGTGTGTTGATGTTGTTTGATAATGTCATTATCTTGTCATGTTCAGTGATCCTCCATAGCATTATACAAGGTTTTTGCTTTATATTTATAGGTCTTATTATATCGCAGACATCTTTAGCATCTATTGTAGTAGATATGCTGGTGATATAGATATTAGATATGCTGTGCGCAAACCGTTCAGTTTCTCTGCCAGGTAAGTATGCTCACTTCCTGAAGGTGGATTACATTTAGTATATTTCTCTGTGAGCCTCATCTTATTTTATGAGCAAGATGTTTTATACCGCCTCATTTTGTGAAATTGCATTTCTTTCTAAACCGACAGTGACAATGTTTCAGTATGTTCAGTCATAAGACTGTTAATGTTTTATAGCGGTTTGAATATGCACTTGATGTGGCAAAGATGCTGTAAAGATTTTACATTTTAAGATGGGGAATAGATGGGTGTTATTATTACAGGAGCTACATTTTTTGCACATATTCTGTTTATGCTAATGCATATTTTATGTGATCTTTCTTTGATATATTCAATTAATAAATCTTTATATATTTTTTTATTTTGTTATATTTGGTAAAGTGTGGTCTGCTGCTTTTTGAGATTTTTTTCATTTATCATTGTATAGATGTAATTTTCGTCACCTAAAATCATAGGTAATAAAAAAATATGACAGACACAATTTTAGGACATTTTATCCCTTCTACTACAACAACAAAAATTCAAAATCAATACCTCTTTGAACAATATTTGATATATTATGAAAAAAGGCTGAAAATAATGTCAGTTTTTATGTGTTTGCTATGGAAGCTTATTTCCACCATGGAATAAAAAATATATAAAAGGCAATTGCGACTTTTTATCTCACAATTCTGACCTTTTTTCTCAGAATTGCAATTGCAGAATCTCGCAATTATGACTTTAACTAGGAAACTATGACCTAAAATATGATCTATGGAAGCCTGTTTCCATCACATAATAAAACATTTTAAAAGATAATTGTGACTTTTTATCTCGCAATTCTGACTTTATATCTCATAATTCTGACTTTATAACTCGCAATTCTGACTTTATAACTCGCAATTCTGATTTTATAACTCGAAAAATTTTACTTTATATGACACAATTTTGACTTTATAACACACAATTCTGACTTTATATCACACAATTCTGACTTTATAACACAATTCTGACTTTATATCACACAATTCTGACTTTATAACTCGCAATTCTGACTTTATAACACACAATTCTGACTTTAAATCTCACAATTCTGACTTTATATCACACAATTCTGACTTTATAACTCGCAATTCTGACTTTATATCACACAATTCTGACTTTATAACTCGCAATTCTGACTTTATAACACACAATTCTGACTTTAAATCTCACAATTCTGACTTTATATCACACAATTCTGACTTTATAACTCGCAATTCTGACTTTATATCTCACAATTCTGACTTTATATCTCGCAATTCTGTCTTTATATCTCACAATTCTGACTTTATATCTCGCAATTCTGACTTTATTTCTCGCAATTCTGACTTTATATCACACAATTCTGACTTTATAACTCGCAATTCTGACTTTATATCACACAATTCTGACTTTATAACTCGCAATTCTGACTTTATAACACACAATTCTGACTTTATATCACACAATTCTGACTTTATATCACACAATTCTGACTTTATAACTCGCAATTCTGACTTTATAACACACAATTCTGACTTTATATCACACAATTCTGACTTTATAACAATTCTGACTTTATATCACACAATTCTGACTTTATAACGCGCAATTCTGACTTTATAACACAATTCTGACTTTAAATCTCACAATTCTGACTTTATATCTCACAATTCTGACTTTATATCTCACAATTCTGACTTTAAATCTCACAATTCTGACTTTAAATCTCGCAATTCTGACTTTATATCTCACAATTCTGACTTTATATCTCGCAATTCTGACTTTATATCTCGCAATTCTGACTTTATATCTCACAATTCTGACTTTATATCTCGCAATTCTGACTTTATATCTCACAATTCTGACTTTATAACTCGCAATTCTGACTTTATAACTCGCAATTCTGACTTTATATCTCACAATTCTGACTTTATATCACACAATTCTGACTTTATAACTCGCAATTCTGACTTTATATCTCACAATTCTGACTTTATATCACACAATTCTGACTTTATAACTCGCAATTCTGACTTTATATCTCGCAATTCTGTCTTTATATCTCACAATTCTGACTTTATATCTCGCAATTCTGACTTTATTTCTCGCAATTCTGACTTTATATCACACAATTCTGACTTTATAACACAATTCTGACTTTATATCACACAATTCTGACTTTATAACTCGCAATTCTGACTTTATAACACACAATTCTGACTTTATATCACACAATTCTGACTTTATAACACAATTCTGACTTTATATCACACAATTCTGACTTTATAACTCGCAATTCTGACTTTATATCTCGCAATTCTGACTTTATATCTCACAATTCTGACTTTATATCTCGCAATTCTGACTTTATATCTCGCAATTCTGACTTTATATCTCACAATTCTGACTTTATATCTCGCAATTCTGACTTTATATCTCACAAATCTGACTTTATAACTCGCAATTCTGACTTTATATCTCGCAATTCTGACTTTATATCTCACAATTCTGACTTTATATCTCTCAATTCTGACTTTATATCTCGCAATTCTGACTTTAAATCTCGCAATTCTGACTTTATATCTCGCAATTCTGACTTTATATCTCGCAATTCTGACTTTATATCTCACAATTCTGACTTTATAACTAGCAATTCTGACTTTATATCTCGCAATTCTGACTTTATATCTCACAATTCTGACTTTATATCTCACAATTCTGACTTTATATCTCGCAATTCTGACTTTATATCACACAATTCTGACTTTATATCACACAATTCTGACTTTATATCACAATTCGCAATTCTGAGGGGAAAAAGTCAGAATTATGAGATTTAAACTCGCAATTATCTTTTAAAATGTTTTATTCTGTGGTGGAAACAAGCTTCCATAGTTTCCCCTGAAATAATTTTACAGGGTATTTTTTCAGTCATAAGAACTATAGCAATCAAAATAGAATATATTCAATGCATGTTTACCATGCTGCTCTTAATGATCACAAATGAGAATATTTAATCACTTTAAACGCACTAATTTAACAATAAATAATAGACAGCAACAGTCACCAACATATGTTTTATCAAAACATTTTAAAGCATTTAAAATACACTTAAAGACTTCCATGGCATAAACACAAAGTAATAATTTAATTCTCAACTGATTATTTTCAAAATAACTAATTTGCGTGAATTAATCAAAGTATAATGCATTAAATTAGATGCGCTTAACATTCTTACGCTGTAATATTTACAAGTCATTACACAGAGGGCACAAAACATAAAACCAGCCTATTGGTAAAAAAATTATTTGCATGTAAATCTATTTGCATGTAAATCATCACAACATACACCAATATATTGGTTTAATATCCCCAGCATAGGGGTTGCAAATATCGAGCAGCTCTAGCAGAGTGGCAGATGAGGTTGCAGGAATAATGCAGACTCCCTCTCAGAATCAGAATCAGGCTCAAGCTCCACCTGGAATCTATTTTAAATGGGATATACATTATACATACAGCATGGCTGTGTGTAAGTTTGCAGGCAGAAATGTGCTGCTCATGTTGATCTCAGTTCCTGTCTGCTCTAAACCAGAAGATGAATTCTGTTTGAGATACTGTATAAAATTTTTGTTATCAAATGTTATAATTTGTTATCAAATGACATTTTTAAGTGTGCCTTAAGTTCTTTTATGGGGGCACTGTATAATTTCTTCATTGCTTTGTAGTCGTTGGGCATTATTTTAGCAGGGAGACAGGTTATGTGTATATTGTAGTTATATTTCCAGGTGTGTATGTTAATGTAAACATTGATTTATGGGCTGCCCTTGTGTCTCTCCCTTTTTTAGAGCCAGGGCTTCATCGAGCAGCCATCCCAGCTGACCTCTCCAGTGAGTAAATATATCTGCACCCAAAACAGAAACAGTCTGACAGAAAGAGTTCTGCATAAAGTAAAGCCTGAAAATCATTTTTATATATCCAGTGACCCTCTACATTTTTAACATTTTTTGAATGTTAAGCAAAGTTTTTCTTTCTGTAATTTCACTTTAGTATCCTCAAGTAAATGCTATTTTTGTCACCTAAAATCATATGATATTTAACACATGATGACATTTTAAGACTACATTTTAAAGACATGTTTCATTAAAAAAACACTTCTTTGAACAGCATTTGATATATATTGATAAATCAGACAATAGTGATGTTTTTGGGGTATAGATTTAAATTTGGTCTGTTAGATATTTATAAAATTTTGTATCATCAAAAAATATATATTTTTGTCACCTAAAATCATATGATATTCAATACATGATGACATTTAGACTAAATTTTGTTTAATTAATGTTTCATTAAAAAAAAAACACTTCTTTGAACAGCATTTTATATTGATATTTAAGGCTGACAATAATGTTTTTTTTGTTTGTTTTTTTGTATACATTTAAATTTGCTTAGATTTTTATAAAATAATCAAATAAATGTTATTTTTGTCACCTGGAAATCATGATATTTTAAACATGATGACATTTAGACTATATCATTACAGCAAAACACTGTTTTAAAATCAAAATTTATTTGAAAAATATTTGTATATATATATACAGTGAGGAAAATAAGTATTTGAACACCCTGCTATTTTGAAAGTTCTCCCACTTAGAAATCATGGAGGGGTCTGAAATTGTCATTGTAGGTGCATGTCCACTGTGAGAGACATAATCTTAAAAAAAAAAATCCAGAAATCACAATGTATGATTTTTTAACTATTTATTTGTATGATACAGCTGCAAATAAGTATTTGAACCAATGTTAATATTTGGTACAGTAGCCTTTGTTTGCAATTACAGAGGTCAAACGTTTCCTGTAGTTTTTGACCAGGTTTGCACACACTGCAGGAGGGATTTTGGCCCACTCCTCCACACAGATCTTCTCTAGATCAGTCAGGTTTCTGGCCTGTCGCTGAGAAACACAGAGTTTGAGCTCCCTCCAAAGATTCTCTATTGGGTTTAGGTCTGGAGACTGGCTAGGCCACGCCAGAACCTTGATATGCTTTTTACAGAGCCACTCCTTGGTTATCCTGGCTGTGTGCTTCGGGTCATTGTCATGTTGGAAGACCCAGCCTCGACCCATCTTCAATGCTCTAACTGAGGGAAGGAGGTTGTTCCCCAAAATCTCGCAATACATGGCCCCGGTCATCCTCTCCTTAATACAGTGCAGTCGCCCTGTCCCATGTGCAGAAAAACACCCCCAAAGCATGATGCTACCACCCCCATGCTTCACAGTAGGGATGGTGTTCTTGGGATGGTACTCATCATTCTTCTTCCTCCAAACACGTTTAGTGGAATTATGACCAAAAAGTTCTATTTTGGTCTCATGTCGCCCTGTCCCATGTGCAGAAAAACACCCCCAAAGCATGATGCTACCACCCCCATGCTTCACCGTAAGGATGGTGTTCTTGGGATGGTACTCATCATTCTTCTTCCTCCAAACACGTTTAGTGGAATTATGACCAAAAAGTTCTATTTTGGTCTCATCTGACCACATGACTTTCTCCCATGACTCCAAATGGTCATTGGCAAACTTAAGACGGGCCTGGACATGTGCTGGTTTAAGCAGGGGAACCTTCCGCGCCATGCATGATTTCAAACCATAAAGTTAGTGTATTACCAACAGTAACCTTGGAAACGGTGGTCCCAGCTCTTTTCAGGTCATTGACCAGCTCCTCCCGTGTAGTTCTGGGCTGATTTCTCACCTTTCTTAGGATCATTGAGACCCCACGAGGTGAGATCTTGCATGGAGCTCCAGTCCGAGGGAGATTGACTGTCATGTTTAGCTTCTTCCATTTTCTAATGATTGCTCCAACAGTGGACCTTTTTTCACCAAGCTGCTTGGCAATTTCCCCGTAGCCCTTTCCAGCCTTGTGGAGGTGTACAATTTTGTCTCTAGTGTCTTTGGACAGCTCTTTGGTCTTGGCCATGTTAGTAGTTGGATTCTTACTGATTGTATGGGGTGGACAGGTGTCTTTATGCAGCTAACGACCTCAAACAGGTGCATCTAATTTAGGATAATAAATGGAGTGGAGGTGGACATTTTAAAGGCAGGCTAACAGGTCTTTGAGGGTCAGAATTCTAGCTGATAAACAGGTGTTCAAATATTTATTTGCAGCTGTATCATACAATTAATAGTTAAAGGGGCTATATGCAACTTTTTCCCCAAAATAAACGTAACAATAGCCTTTTTATTTTACCATTTATGACTCAAACATCTCCTGATGAGCATACTGACACCTTGTCCGCTTACAGTGGGTGCACCTATAAGCCTGTATCCTATTTTTCCTATTTTCTGGCGGGTCGTTTTTTTCCCGCGCTGTCTTCGGATGTGACGTCACCACCGCTGCGAGAGCGAGCAGAAAATAAGAGCAGTTCTGTTTTTTGGCCACAGGTGTCAGTCGCGAGTTTAAATTTCAGAAAAACGCATATAGCCCCTTTAAAAAATCATACATTGTGATTTCTGGATTATTTTTTTTTCCGATTATGTCTCTCACAGTGGACATGCACCTACGATGACAATTTCAGACCCCTCCATGATTTCTAAGTGGGAGAACTTGCAAAATAGCAGGGTGTTCAAATACTTATTTTCCTCACTGTATATTGTAAAAGGGCTAACAAAAAAAACTATTTCTGTTAAATGCCTCTACAAGGTATTAAAATAGTGTCTAAAAGTAATTTAATTTTTGTATATCCAGTCACTGTGACCTCTGTGAAATAGTACCTGGAGATTCCTGGAGTTTCTTTTTTTTTTTTTGTCAGTTTTTGCCACTTATCATTCTCACTGCTTTCAGAATGAACCTGCCAATACAGGTTCAAGAACATAAAACGAATGAATTAACAAATTAAGTACTCACTGAACAGAAACGGGGGTCTTAAATGTCAACTAGAACAGTAAATTGCACTTGAAGGATGAGAATAATCTGGAAAAATGACTAAATTGTGAGATAAATGTGTGTCTTCAATGTCAGCGTCAGAGTTCCAGGAGGTGGAGGTGCACCTGCGCAGACAGAAGTCCGGTTTCGGCTTCAGAATCCTGGGCGGAGAGGAACCAGGACAGCCTGTGAGTCCGGAGGCTCAGGAGAAGGCTCGTACTTTAGAACTAACGCACACGCTTCCTAAAACAGAGTTCACTGCCATTGGCTAACATGATAACATGACTGTTCATTTACTTTAGTTTCCATTCAAAGCTTAAAAGAGAGCCCATAGTAACCGTGCTGTGTCTGTACAGATCCTGATTGGTGCAATCATCGAGAAGAGCCCAGCAGATAAAGACGGGCGTCTCCGGCCAGGAGACGAGCTGATTTCAGTCGATGGGATCCCTGTGGCTGGAAAACCCCACCGTTACGTCATTGACCTCATGCATGGGGCGGCCCGGACTGGGCAGGTTAAACTCACTGTACGACGGAGAATTCAGCCCACAGGTGAGAATTGTCTTATGTTTGTTTTCATATTTGTCCACTAACAATGTCCAAGTGTGAACATCCACCCCATATCAAATCATGTATTGTGGAACAGGAAATTAAATTTTTAACATTTGCATGTAAAGTGGCCACATCCTTTGTCTTGCTATGGTTACCATTTTATGTATCCTAAATATACACAGTTAAACAATACATTTTTACACATAAACATACAACTCCATTGGAATTACACAATTTCAAAATAATCTGTTAACAAGTTATGTTTACCTTTTTCGCCATTACATTTCATATTTCATCTCAAGCATGCAATTCACTGGTTTGGCCATGGTAAACAAGTGGTTTTTATTATAAAAATTAACTTTATTAGAGGCAAAATTGTTTAGATAAATGATAAATATTGAAATGTTTAATGTTTAATCCACTCTCTTTTTTCAATTATCATAGTTTTAAACATGTAATAATATTTTCAAAATAGATATTCATGGTTTAAGATAAAACATTTTTAAAAAGTCTGGGTCGAGGGCAAAATTAAAACAATAAAATCTGTACTTAAAAGACATTTGAAAAACAGCGGCAAAAAAAATGATGGTAGCATGATATAAAGTTTCCAACACAGTTTCAATGTGAAAAAAAATGTATTTGTTTTAATGAAAATAAATTCTTGGGACATAAATCTGCCTGAAACTGAAGAAACCGCCTTTAAAGGTTAAAGCTTGTTATTTCCTGACAGTTACAGCAATTATAGATTGTTGCAAAGTATATATTACGTGAAGAAGGTAATGGAGGTAATGAAGCAGGTGCTGTTATACTGTTCCTCTGCTGTTTATCATGTGTCCTGTCCTCTCTCTCTCTCTCTCTCTCTCTCTCTCTCTCTCTGTCTCTCTCTCTCTCTCTCTCTCTCTCTCTGTCTCTCTCTCTCACCTCCTCCCTGTCTAATAATTCTTGGTGTAGCTGAGGCTCAGATTTTGTGCCCTTTTAAGCTCTGCCTCCCTCATCCTTCTCACTGTCTGACTCATCCTCTCATTCTTATCTTTCCTGGACAATCGTTTCTCCCCCTTGCATCTCAGTGGAGCGGTTGGGAAATGTCTGGCTGCTGGCTTTTTTAGGCTTACTGTTTGATCGCAGAGGGACTTCAGACGAGCGTTAGCCAAACTATAGCATCTCTGTTTCTCTCTTTCTCGCACACTTGTATTAATTGTTGTTGATACCTGTTTCTAAATCTAAAAATCGTATTTAATGTTTTTAATGTAACTGTTAGAGAGAAAAAATCGAGGAAAACCGGAAGAAAATCCTGGAAAAGTGATGAATACAATTGTGTCGTATTGATTGTGATGATTCGTAAATGTTCCAGTAAGTATTAAAGGGATCACATCATGAGAAATCACTTTGTCTTTTCAATTAAAAGTGTTTAGTATACGCTATCGTACAAAAGTTTGGGGTCGGTAAGTTTCTTATGCTCACCAAAGCTGCTTTATTTGATCAAAAATGCAGTAAAAACAGTAATGTTTTCTATTTTATTTTATTTAAAGTGTAATTTATTGATCTTATGGCTTTTCAGCATCATTCCTCCAGTCTTCAGTGTCACATGATCCTTCATTCTAATATGATGATTTGGTGCTTAAGAAACATTTCTGATTATTATCAATGTTAAAAACAGTTGTGATGATTCATATTTTTGTGGAAAACATCATACATTTTTTTCAGGGCTCCTTGATGAATATAAAGAACAGCAGTTATTTGAAATAGAATCTTTTGAAACATACATGTCTTTGCTACCATTTTTGATCCTTGCAGAATAAAAGTATATTATTACCCATACTATATAGTATGAATCTTACCCACTCAAAACTTTTGAATTGTAGTGCGCTACAGTATGTAAAAATATTGTAATTTTCAAAACTCAAATCCCTCCTCCCAGTTCAAAAAGATATAAACGCTTGTGAACTTGAAATATACAGTTTAGTGGCATTTCCCATTTAAGTCTGATGAATCAGAATCAGAAGGAGCTTTATAGCCAAGTATGTTTACACATATGATGAATTTGTCTTGGTGACAGAAGCTTCCACAGCACAGACAGAATGACAGAGACAAGACACAGATAATAAAAATAGAATAAGTTAATAAAAAATAAAAATATAAAAATACATAATATATATGTGTATGTACTACACACCTTAAAAATAAAGGTGCCATGAAGAACCAAAAATGTTTTTTCATGGCGATGCCATAGAAGAACCATTTTTGGTACCCTGAGGAACCATTTTGTGAAAGGTTCTTTAAAGAACCATTCTTTTCTAACCATTTTATAGTCTAAAGAACCTTTCTGCACTACAAAGAACCCTTTTTGAAATGGAAAGGTTCTTTGGATATTAAAGGTTCTTAATGGAACCATACACCCCGCCAAAGAACCTTTATTTTTAAGAGTGTATGTTATATACAAATGTAAGGGAAGGTAAATAAGAGGTATGGTGTGCTAAATAAATATAAGTTATAAATAGTGTTTTGTATTGCACATTTTATTGCGCAGTTAACTTTCCATGAGAAAAGATGAAGTTGGAAACTGAGGAAAGAAACTTTGCTTGTGCTGTTCTGTTG
The DNA here is from genome assembly GCF_949357685.1 of Gobio gobio. Classification (NCBI taxonomy): domain Eukaryota; kingdom Metazoa; phylum Chordata; class Actinopteri; order Cypriniformes; family Gobionidae; genus Gobio; species Gobio gobio. Next base: position 23,572,330 of record NC_137101.1, on the reverse strand, counting down.
CTCAGTGTTCTATAGCGCCGAACTGACGACAACAATTCAAAGAGAAAGTGACCTGGATGTGAGGGGTCCAGTGTGATTTTGCCAGCCCTTTTACTCACTCTGGATGAATGCAGTTCTTGGAGAGTGGTGAGGGGTGCACTGATGATTCTCTCAACAGCTGAACCAGATAGTTATAGAAGTGCAGAGGACAGACTCAATGACTGCAGAGTAGAACTGCCCACCTCTGTTGGGCCTTTTTTTACAATGGAGTCAGTAGCCGCTTTTCCACTGTCGGGCCAGTGCAAGCAAGGGCTAACAATGCTAGACTCGGATCTCAAGCACCGAGGCCAAAATCAAGTTGCGTTTCCCCTGTCGGGCCAGGAGCCATGCAGCGCTACCCTGAAACCCGGCCTTAACACGCCTCCATAGAACAATGTCACACAACCCCACCGTTTCACCAGCTGACTTAAAACTAGCTTGATCGCAAAATGAGCATGACAGAAGCGAACGCTTGGTCTTTACTTAAAGACTTAAGGCCAATTTATACCTCTGCGTTGAGTGTACGCCGTAGGCTGTGTGATGCGCTCGTACCCTACGACGTACCCTGACACGCACCACTTTTTTTTGGGGGGGGGGGGGGGGCTGACGGGCTGACTGTAGCCTACTATTTTGATTGTTTTTGAAAGTCTCTTCTGCTCACCAAGGCTGCGTTTATTTGATCCAAAATACAGCAAAAACAGTACTATTGTAAAATATTTGTACAATTTAAAATCGGCTAACTTTTTTTCTATTTGAATATATTTTGAAAAACAATTTATTTCCGTGATCCTTCAGAAATCATTCTAATATGCCGATCTGCTGCTGCTTCTGATTATTATCAATGTTGAAAACAGTTGTGCACATTTTTTTCAGGATTATTTAATGAAAAGAAAGTAAAAAAAGAACAGCATTTATCTGAAATATAAAGCATTTGCAACATTATAAATGTCTATACTTGATTAATTTAATGCATCCTTGCTGAATAAATGTATTCATTTCTTTGAATTAATCATAAATTGATCTTTATTAAATTAATATTGATCACAGGAATAAATTACATTTTAAAATCTACTCAAATAGAAAACAGTTTCATTTTAGTAATATTTCACAATATTACAGATTTTTTTGTGTTTTTAATAACATAAATGCAGCCTTGGTGAGCAGAAGATACTTTTTTAAAACAATTAAAATAGTACAGTTTCCATATATATATATATATTTTTCTTTGCCTGCTATTTTTTTTGTTCCGGCCGCGGTACATTATAAAAGTAGCCCAAAAAAACTCAACTCCGTAATTATTCCCGCGACTTTTTTTTTTAAATATCCCAGTTGTGCGGGAAAACCGCGACCCTGGCAATTATGACTGTGGGTTACCATCAACATGCCCGTGGACACTGCTACCTAGCGGTCTGCATGTGGAATTGCACATTGACGTGGGCAACAACGCAGAAGTATAAATGAAAACCAACGCGTAACTTGCGCCGTAGAGGATACGGCGTAGGTCAGACGCAGAAGTATAAATCAGCCTTTAAGATTCCAGCATTGATATTTGACATGCTGAATCAAACTGGTATTTACCATTAAAAAGAGAACAAATACCTCAGTTCCGCCTGCTTCCATTTATTTGCTATCACAAGAATGCCCAAATAACAACTTCATTAAGGCTTACACATTTAGAAAAACATTGATAAAATATCATATGTTTATGTCACATTTCTTTGGAAAGAGTGAGCATTTCTATACATTTTCCACAAAATGATGCGATCTGAGGAGGTTTGAGTGATCTCTCCTGTCTCACTACACTGTTATCTTTTCAGCTTATGAGAAGAAAACAGGAGTTATGAGTTTACGAGTTAACTGGAGTGCATGTTTTTATGACATGCAGATACATTATTTCGGTATCAACAAAGGAACAGGGAAGACATGGATATAACATGAAACAAAATAAATACACGATTATATATGATTTGTCTATGTTCTTCAAGCAGTATCTAGTATTTTTCATAAACATAGTGCTATATGGCACTAAAAGTGGTTCTTGGTCATAATCAATGGGGAGCCACTTTTGGTGCTATATAGCACCATATGTTAACATGTTCTGTATATGTTAGCGGTCAGTCAGTGGAGCTATATAGCACCTCAGCCAAAGAACCGGTGAAGAACCGCTGCAGAACCACTGAAGCACCAAGATTGGTGCTATACAGCACTTTAAAGTGGATCCCCTATGATTACGAGCCAAGAACCACTCTTTTTTTTTTTTAAGTGTATAATAACATGGGAAATAAGTAGCGGTGTTGACCGTCTCCTGACTCAGGTAAACTCTGCCTTTGTTCATGACCACTTCTTAAGCCCCAGTTGGCCCACTTTGGACTAATGTTTTCGGCGATCCAAAAATCCCTGGCTGTTGGCCCCTGCTAATGCGTTGGCGTGTTCCTCCTAAAGTCCACAACCATCTCTAATGTTTTAAGCGTGTTCAGCTCCAGGTTGTTGTGACTATACCAGACAGCCAGTTGTTCGACCTATTGTCTGTATGCAGACTCATCACAGTCCTGGATGAGGCCAATGAGTGTAGTGTCGTCTCTGCAAACTTAACTTTGTGTAGAAGATGAAAAATAGTTGGTAGTGCACACATCCCTGGGGGACGCCAGTGCTGATTATGTGGATGTTGGATGAGTATCTTCCCAGCCTTACTAACTGCTGCCTGTCTGTCAGGAAGTTGGTGATCCACTGACAGTTGGAGGAGGGCTCAGAGAGCTGGGTTAATTTGGACAGGAGAAGGTTTGGAATGATGGTGTTGAAGGCCGAGCTGAACCACAAACAGGATCCTCACATAAGTCCCTGGTTTGTCCAGATGTTGCAGGATGTAGCGCAGTCCCATGTTGACTGCATCATCCTCAAACCAGGGGGTCTAGCAAGGGTCCAGTAATGTACTTCAGGTTGGCCTACACCAGTATTTCAAATGACTTCACGACCACAGACGTGCTTAAAATGCTTAGCCAGTGAAAGTGTTACTTGAAAAGTCTATTCATTGTACTTTCTCTCTCGCTCTGGTATCTTCAGGTGAACCCTTTCCAGAGAATGGCCGCAGTCCTGGATCTACCCAGCACAGTTCCCCCAGGAGTGACTTCAACTCCAGAATGTTCTGCAACTCCGCCCCCTCACAAAACTCCGCCCCATCCACCACAGGCTCCTCCCCACCAGACACAGTAACCAATCAGATTCTGCAGCCTAGCGATGTCACCATTCAGCGCAAGGAGAGTGAAGGGTTTGGATTCGTTATTATCAGTTCACTCAACAGGCCTGAAACCGCAGCTGCTGCTGGTAAGGAAGGACTATTTTGTACACTTCGTACACTTTAACTTTCAATCGGGGACATTCCTTTACTGTAATAGCTCACTTAGGCTGGCTGCTTCAGAGGGTCATAGTGATTTTAAAAGTGCAGCATGTCCTCATAAACCTGTGTATTAATAATGGATGCACTTCTATTTGATGGCTGAAGAGGCTAGTTTCAATGTTCTAATGCAGCGCCCACGCTCGTATATAAAAACAGCTCCACTAACATGAAAGGACAGAGTGCAGGGAAAGAACTCTCTCAATGTATTACGTAAAAAGTATTTGTGCATGTGTGTTGTCAGCCGTGCCTCATAAGATTGGCCGCATCATTGAGGGAAGCCCAGCAGACCACTGTGGGAAGCTCAAGGTTGGAGATCGCATACTGGCCGTCAACCATCAGTCTATTGTCAACATGCCACACGCAGACATCGTCAAACTGATCAAGGACGCGGGACTCACTGTCACACTCAGGATCATCCCTCAGGAGGGTGAGTGGACATCTGTGAACATTAATTCTGATACTAAAGTGACTTTGTAGGTTGACTTCCTGAACATTGCTCTGTCATGTCAACTGGTCAACTACCTTTTTCTGAACAATGGTTGGGGTGGAAGTGGAGGGGGGGGGGGGGGGGGTTATTTTTGCCATGTGCCTAGCGCTGCAGAAATTTCACACTGTAGCTTTATAATGCCAATTATTTCAAACAAACTATACTTTTACAGTTCTTTTCAAACACGAATTTAAGAGATTTTGAAGTTGAAATGTAATTGGATGTTATTACTGTTTTTCCCGAGTGGTAGTTTGTGATAAAAATGCAGGAGGTTCATGAGATTGTGACTGAAATGTCAGTGCTAAATTAAATAAATAAAAAGGTTTTAAAAAATATTATAAAAAATAAATAACAATAACAATTGTAAAATTGCAACATAAAAAATAACTAATATTGATAGCTGAATGACGTGCAAAAATACGTATATACAGAAATTAATCCTTAAATGTATAGTTCACCCAAAAATGAACAATTTACTTACAAAAAAGTCATACAGGTTTGTAGTGAGGAAATGGCAACAGGATGTCAATTTGAGAGCTTTTCAGAGCCAAATTCAATAAATCACCAAAGTCACCAACCACCAAAAATCCATTTTGACTACTCACTGTCATTCGGTCCTTTCTATGTAAATTATAATTATTATCGGGCTTATTCACACTGGTCACTTTTTACTGATCAACTATTTGTTAAAATTGTTCCCTTTAAACATAGCCACATACATGTGTCTCCAAAATATAAATCTGATCTTCAATTTCTTTGCTTCTGTGAATGCAAATTCAATGTCACCGAAAGCAACAGATATGTGCTACATTTTTTTTATCATCAACTGGTTTCAAGATCAAATTCCGCAATAGGAGAGAGAGCGGCATCAGCACTGGTAGGAGATTTTAGTCACACTACTTTCGGTTTCATTTTCGGCAGTTTGCGCATCATCTTGTTGAAGTGATACTTATCTACAGTGGGCTATATCACATGGCTTCAACAACCAGATGCATTGAGTCTGGAATGTGTCTCACCTCCTCCTGAAGTGGTTTGAGTGATCGGATTGCAATCTATCTCGAATGAGTTTCGGATGGCGTTTTCACAATTGCGAGTTTATATCTTACAATTCTGACGTAATAACACGCAATTGCAAGTTTATATATCACAATTCTGACTTTTATCGGAATTGTGAGATATTAGTTATAAAGTTCAGTTCTGATGGAACTTTTTTTTCTCAGAATTGATCGTTTATATCACACAATTCTGACTTTATAAAATACAGAAATTAATCCTTTAAGGTTTTACTCACAAAAAAGTCTTACAGGGTGAGTAAATTACAACAGAATGTCAAATTTTGAAATTTCCTTTTAAGAGTAATTCTGACTTTATATCTCACAATTGCAACTTTATACCACGCAAATCTGACTTTTTATCTCACAATTCTGACTATATCGGGCAATTCTGACTTTATATCTCGCAAATCTGACTATACCATGCAATTCTGACTTTTTATCTGGCAATTCTGACTTTTTATCTCGCAATTGTGACTATACCACACAATTCTGACTTTTTATCTGACAATTCTGACTTTTTATCTCACAATTGCGACTTTGTCTCGCAATTCTGACTATATCAGGCAATTCTGACTTTATTTCTCACAATTCTGACTTTATATCACACAATTCTGACTTTATATCTCACAATTGCGACTTAATACCACGCAATTCTGACTTTTTATCTCACAATTGCGACTTTATACCTCACAATTCTGACTTTATATCACACAATTCTGACTTTATATCTCCCAATTCTGACTTTATATCACACAATTCTGACTTTATTCTGACTCAATTTTTTTTATTCTGTGGCCGAAACAAGCTTCCATAGCCCATAGATTCTGCCTCATTAAAAATTGAATGCTGTGCAGTTTAGTTAAGTATGCCAGATTATGTTTTATACACATATTTTAGATTATTATATACTCCATTAACTATCACTCAGTTTTCCATCTTGTACCAGCTTTCACAATTTGTTTGGGTGTCTGCACTGTTAATTTATTTGCATAAATATTTTAGTGCATTTAGTGCTAAAACAATGCAGTCAGTACATGCAACAACCAAAGAATGCTATTTTAGAAGATAGCTTAGCCTTTTGTCTTTTCTCCATTTTTCAGAGACGAACAGCACGCCGTCTGCAGGCAGCTCAGAGAAGCAGAGCCCTATGGCCCAGCCCAGTCCAGTTTGCCAACCCAGCACTGTGAACCAGACCGGTGCTGCCCCTCTACTCAACTCCAACCCTCAAACCAACTCTGCACCTCAACCCAGCCCCATAATGCAGGCTAATTCAGAAGCACAACCGAGCCCTGTCACTCAAACCAGCCCAGCCAATCAGCCCAGCTCAGTGGCCCAACAGAACCCGCCCACCCAGCCCTCCACAGTGCCAGTGCAGATCTACAGCCACGACAGCAGGCAAGGCACCTACGCAATAAATATTGGTTTAAGCTATTTTTGTATCTGATTTATTAATGTTAACATTTAGACATAATTATGATTTTAGGTTAAGCTAAAAAAAAAAAATTTTAAGAAAATGTCTGTGGTGTTTGACCATGGAGTTATTAAAGTGAATGACAGGGAGGGCAGCTGCTTATACATTTGTAGAGATGCACCAGTATTAAAATGCACTCGTCACATTCACCGTTACTCAGAGGAATTTACACAAAGTCAATTCAATAGAAAACTGCACGATTAGGCGTTTTGCTTGAGGGCGAAAGATTTCCCCACACAGATTTCGCAGTGGGTTCAAGTTGGTCACATGATTTGACACACTGACTAACAGAAACCTGCTAGGTTTGAAAGTGACTCCTGTTTTATCTGTGAATAATTCGTTGTTTTGTGAAATTTTAGAAATTGTGACCTCACCCTAATGGATGTGACCTCACCTTAATGGATGTGACCTCACCTTAAAGGGATAGTTCACCCAAAAATGAAAATTATGTCATTTATTACTCATCCTCATGTCTTTCCAAACCCATAAGATCTTCGTTTATCTTCAGAACACAAATTGAGATATTTTGATGAATTGTATTGGTCGCGCTTTTCCATGCAACTCAAAACAGACTGAAATTTAAATCGCTCTCAATGGTTTCTTTGAGTTATTTTTAATAATCAGTTGATCCATTTTTAAAACCTAATGGAATGATTCGTTCATGAATCTGGCTGATAAAATTTTGTTAATACCAACTTAAATTTCAGTCTGTTCCTCACTTGTGATCATTTAGATTCAACAGACTAGCGCATACACTACTGTTCAAAAGGTTGTTTTTTAATGCATTTGAAAGAAGTTCCTGAAGGGGTTAGTTCACCCAAAATTGAGAACTATGTCATTAATTACACAACCCTCATGTCATTACTAACCCGTAATGGTGTGTTCACACAGGACGCGAATGAAGCGTTTCGCGCGAGTGATTTACATGTTAAGTCAATGCAAAGACGCGAATAGATATTCTGCGGCGCGATTCGCACGAATGACACGGCGTGAACTGAGCGTTTGACGCGTGATTCGCACAAATGGCGCAAATCGCAGTGTTGAAAAATCTGAACTTTGCCGGATATTCGCGCAGCGTTAACCAATCAGGAGCTTGCTCTAGTAGTGACAACAATGAGGAGAAAATCTGGTTTATATTAATCATATATTAATACCTGGTTCAGACAAGTGTGCATATGATTATCACTGTGATAGCATTAAATGACATGAAACACAACCCAGTCTCTTTTTGTTAAATGCAAGTTTATGTATGATCAATAATACAAAAGTATAAGTAAAAGGTATAAGAAGCTATACATGAAATAAAGCAAACAATTCAGTCAAACATTCAAAGTCAGTGCTAGTAGGCTACAATAGTAACGTAAAGTTAAATAACCTAAAAATAAAAAAGTAATGAAACTTCACTTTGTCATCAGCCTAAATGATTTGCCAGTGAACAAATTATAGATTCATGAGACCATAGATCGCCCGTTACATATACATAAGACGAATTATAGCTCGAGACACCACAGAGACATCAGAGCCAGCGGCAAATGTCTGAAGGACTAGCCGAGGAAAGGCTGCTCTCGCCGGGGTTAACAAGTGCAAAGCGCCGCTGATCGCCTGGATCTCACAACTCCGAAAACGGCAGATAAAATGTTCAAATAGGCACGCTTTTTATAAATAAACCACAGATGTGAGCTTTAAACAAGTACATTCTTGCCTGAAAAAGTCTTAAAACTACGTTTTGTCACACATTAACAGTAGTATTTTAACAAAAAAGACGTGTAAACACAGCCCATGTCAGCCATTTCTCAACGAGACGAGCCAGCTGGCAGAAGCCCCTCCCATGACGCGAATTCGCGTCTGTTGTGAAGTGAATGTCAGACGCGAATGAAGCGAATTTCATGCGCGAATGAAGCAAGTAAGCTCAATGTTCAAGCGTCCAACTTCGCGCGAATAGCGCGATTTATTTGCGTCATTCGCGTCTGGTGTGAACGCAGCATAAGACCTTCATTCTAGCCTAGAAATATAGACACACCCTAGCGGCAGCAAATCTAATTTGCAGCCAGGGTAGTCTAGCAACTCTCCGTTAGCTTGCGAGCTGGAAAAACCAAACTCTAGTCTGGCCAATCACATCGTGTATAGAGTCGGTGGGCGGGCGTAACATAATGGCGGCAGAGTTGCGGCGGTTCCGCGTGCTACTTGAAAACAAAGAAGCTGGCGAACAGCGGCCTTTCGAAACGGCTTTGGCTGCGACTCTGGAAGACTTGGAGTTAAGCTTATCTTTGAGAAAAGAACAAAGAACAGCACTGAAATCATTCTTCAGAAAGGAAGATGTGTTCAGAGTTTTGCAGACCGGATACGGCGAAAGTTTAATCTATCAACTAGCTCCGCTTCACCTTCTTCGTTGCTCTGGTTGGTTGTAGCGCTATCCTATTGCGTGCAAAGGGAATTTAAAAGACAACCATTTATCCCGCTCCTCGGATTGAGCCCTGCCAATGGTGTGTTCCCAGACCCCACATCTTGATGTCAGGCTTGTCAGGCTACCTTCGTTCATCTTCGTAACACAAATTAAGATATTTTTGAAGAAATTCGAGAATTCTCAGGCCCCTCCCCTCCATAGACAGCAATTTAATTAACACTTTCGCACTTTTTGTTAAAATAGTCCATATGAATACAGTGGTTCAACCTTAATTTTATGAAGCGAAACAAACTAAAATAACTTTATTCAGCAATTTCATTCTAGCCTGTGTCAGTCTGCTACACAGTTTACGTTGATCAGCTTCTGCATCAGCATCACGCGCATGCGTTGTGGTGCTCACATGAACAGCATTGGCTGCCATAGAACTCGAAAGCGTACAGGCTAGAAAGAAATTGTTTTATAAAGTTGTTATTTTTGTTTGATTTTGCACACAAAAAGTATTCTCGTCGCTTCATTAAATTAAGGTTGAACCACTGGTGTCACATGGACTATTTTAACAATGTCTTCACTACCTTTCTGGGCCTTGAAAGTGTTCATTAAATAGCTGTCTATCGAGGGGTCAGAGAGTTCTCGGATTTCATCAAAAATATCTTAATTTCTGATCTGAAGATGAATAAAGGTCTTACAGGTTTGGAACGACATGAGAGTGAGTAATTAATGACAGAAATTTAATTTCTGGGTGAACTATCCCTTAAATGGTTATTATAGCCGATATTCAAATTCTATACTATTATGTCGAAATAAATGTAAAAATACAACACTAAAAACTAAAATCAGTTT